>NC_058130.1:97620610-97881586 GCF_016433145.1 Gracilinanus agilis
TGGGTTTGTACCCCAAAGAGATCATAGATAAACAGACTTGTACGAAAATATTCATAGCTGCGCTTTTTGTGGTGGCAACAAATTGGAAAAGGAGGGTATGTCCTTCAATTGGGGAATGGCTGAACAAACTGTGGTATATGCGGGTGATGGAATACTATTTTGCTAAAAGGAATAATAAACTGGAGGAGTTCCAGGTGAACTGGAGACACCTCCGGGAACTGATGCAGAGCGAAAGGAGCAGAGCCAGAAGAACTCTGTACACAGAGACTGATATACTGTGGTAAAATTGAATGTAATGGACCTCTGTACCAGCAGCAATACAATGACCCAGGACAATTCTGAGGGATTTATGGTAAAGATGCTACCCACATTCAGAGGAAAGACTGCAGGAGAGGAAACATATAAGAAAAACAACTGCTTGAACGCATGGGTCGGGTGGACATGATTGAGGGTGTGGACTCGAAACTACCACACCAATGCAACTACCAACAATTTGGAAATTGGTCTTGATCAAGGACACATGACAAAACTAGTGGAAATGCGCATCGGCCATGAGTGGGGGGAGTGGGGGGGAGTGAAGGGGAAAGGAGGAGCATGAATCATGTAACCATGTTAAAAATGAATATTAATAAATGTTAAAAAAAAAGAGATGAAGGTTCTATAAATGAAAAGGATGGAAATTAAAAAAATTTAAGATATCATTAGTAACTTTGGGAGACTATTTTAATTGAGAGTTGAGGTTAGAAGCCAAACTTTAATGAGTTGAGAAACAAATGAGAAAAAGAAAGTTGAAGCAATAAGAAAAGAAACCAGTTCTTCTAGAAGTTTGTGAAAGGGGCAAGACATACAGGCAAGACAGCTCGAGGGGATGCTAGGAAGAAATGAAAATAATTCTTAAAAGGACGAAGGAGTCTTTATAGACAGCAGGCAAATTTGTCTCCTCACTGTGCCCAAACCATTTGATTTTTGTGAGGGTTTTAGTGTACTTCAAGATCAACATGTTGGCAGTGCATTTGACAACCTTTTGACAAAAAAAAATGATGCTATCCTTAGCTGTAGTAATAGAAACACAATGTCTTAATAAGGAAGGTATTTGTCCTACTGTCCTCAACTCTGATCAGACAACACCTGGAGTTTGTGTTCAATTCTGGGCACCACACTGACGAATTAAATAACATCCAGAGAGGCCAACCAGGATGATAAGACTACAGAAGAGATAATTAAAGGAAGATGTGATCACAATCTTTAAATATTTAAAGGACTTTCCCACAAAGGAAGAATTAGATTTATTTCCTCTTTCACTGGGATGAGAAACATGGAGCAATTAGAGTTGTGAAGAGCCTTTCTGGGACTCATTTTTCTAACTCATTGGTCAGTACTCAGGATATTAGCCAGAGGAGAAAAAAGATCTGTCTATGCAAAAAAAATTTATTTTTTAATTGGCTTTTTAAAAAAAACCTCTGCCCCATCTTCGAATCAATACTATGTATTAGAAGACAAGAGCAATAAGGTTTAGGCAATGGGAGTTAAGTGTCACACAGCTAGGAAGTTTCTGAGGCCAGATTTAAACCTAAGACTTCCCATCTTCAGGTTTGGCTTTCTCTCTACTGAGCAACCTAGCAACCCCCTTTGTTAGCTTTTAATAATAAAAAAAAAAACACCTAAAAACTAAAAACCTGGAAATGATCTATAAGTATAAGATTTTAGAAATTATTGAATTATGTCCTATCAATGAGATGCCATCATATCATAAACAAATAGAAATATGAAGGGTCCAAAGAGATACTGAAAAATGAGAAGCTTTGAAGAAGTTGCTGAATTTCTCTACCTCAAGCTACTATGAAGAATGTTTTGTGGAGGTGGAGTCAAGATGGTGGCTTAGAAATAGCAAGAGTTGAGTCCTCTATGAAAACCCTTCCACACCAATAAAAAACAAAGTGCTTCAAGGAGGACACAAAACCAAATACAACAACAGGACAGAGCCAAGGGACCCTCCTGCTCGATTCAACTTAAAAGGTACACAGAGGGGGCAGCTGGGTAGCTCAGTGGAGTGAGAGTCAGGCCTAGAGACAGGAGGTCCTAGGTTCAAACCCGGCCTCAGCCACTTCCCAGCTGTGTGACCCTGGGCAAGTCACTTGACCCCCATTGCCCACCCTTACCAATCTTCCACCTATGAGACAATACACCGAAGTACAAGGGTTAAAAAAAAAAAAAAGGTTATTAAAAAAAAAAAAAAGGTACACAGAGAAGTTTGAATTCTCAGGTTTAAGGAAAAGAAAGAAAGAAGGTCCCAGTACCCTTCCCCCACCTAATGTGCTGAGACTCAGGTGGTTGCTGGGATCTCAGGGCAAGTGCTCCAGCCTGGAGGGAGTGCCTTGCTATGACAGCTATCCAAGGCTCAGGGCTCTGACCACAGCTGGCAGAGAAGCAGCTAGAGGAGAGGGGCAGAGAAGAGGGCAGCCTGGTTGTAGCCTTCAGCTACCACTCTTCCATCTTGAGCCTCTGCCTCTGGAGGTTTTGGCCTTAGGGAACATCCTACAGATAAGCTCTACTAGCTTAACCCAGTCTAGCAATAGTGCATATAAGAAGACTTCAGAGGGCATAAAAGATCAATCTCCAACACCTCTCCCTCACCTACTGAGCTGAGGCCTTGTAAAAGTGGAATTTGGGAGATACCATCTAAAAGTATATATATTTTCTATGGACACGTGGGAACTATCAAACTACATTTCCTGTGGTCCAACAGGTTTCTGGTTCTGGTTCTTGGGGCATGAGGACGTCTGCGTCACCACGCAGAGAACAGTTTAAAATGAGAGGAAATCCAAAAGTAAATCCTTTTCTTTTTTAGATCTTTAGCTCTCCTCTTTAGCTACCTGAGCATGCGGAGGTAACAATAATGGCTGGGGCGGCAGTTTTGAATTCTTACAAGCGCGTGGTCTAATGACTTTATCTATCAGCATGGCTTTAATTAAAATACTAATTTATATTATTATATCAGCCTTTATCATTTTTAATCTTAATAATTATGGCAACTACATGGTCGAAATTCGAACTTTCAATCTTCCAGATAGCCTTTTTGGCCTGGCTCAGCTCTTTTGAGCACTTTTTTTAAAAAGGAAAGTGGCTTTCCTTGCCATGATTTTGCTAAAAGCAACATCACGTTTTTGCCTCCAGTCCAGCCAAAACCACCTTGGGAGGTCAGGCCAGCCGATTCTGGCTTTTGGCTTTAAAACTAAAATGCCGGAGCCCAGCCAGTGTGTCTCTGCCGCTGATCTCCTGACTCCTGACCTGATCTCCATTCCTGCTGTGCCGCAAGCCTGCAAGCATCCCAGTGCCTCTTCTTCGATCCTGCTTCGCTGGTGCTAGTGCTGACCTTCCAGAATCCCAAGCCCCAACAGCGCTGACCTGCTTTAACTGCCACCCAGTCCTGACTTGCCGAGATCTTCGGAAACTTCTTTGGCTGCTGCTAAAGATTTGGTATTGCACCCCACCCCCCTTGGTAATGGCCTGCATTCTAGCCCTCCACGTGTTTCTCTAAAGACCTAATTTAGGCAACCTCCACCCACACAAGCTCTACACGTGGGTATTTTCTACAAAACTGTTATAGATATATATTTAAAGTGTGGCCTCCAGGAATCAACAATTCAGGTTGATTCCGTAATTAAATCAGACCCAAGTCAGCATCGGGTTGAGGAATTTATTTACAATCAGGAAGGTAAAGTATAGGAATAAAGAGAAAGGGAGAGGCTAGTCCAGGCTGGCCTGGACGGAGAGAGAAAGTTAAAAGGCTAAATAAATGAAGCTGTAAGCCACAAGGCCCAACAGCCAGATAGGCAGAGTTTGGAAGCGGCCCAGCTAGGCCAAGGAAGTCAGCCTAACTTACCCACGTGACAATACAGAGTGTAAGCGTTCTGTGGTCTCAGGAGATCCTTCAGCACCAAGTTTGAGATGACAACTACCTCAACAGGAAGTAACTCACATACTTAAAGAGATAGTGCCTTTCATCACTTCCTGTGGGTCCACCTCTAATTCAAATGGACAAATGGCAGTCTCTACATTTTGTTACCTCTCGTCTCTCCCCGAGCCTGCTAGCCTAGAGGGCTTACTTTAAATCCTTAAGAATTGTTGTCTTAAAGGATAAAGCTTTTATATATTTTATTATAAGAAAAATTATTGCCTTAAATGGGTAGAAGCATTTCCTACCCAGGATTTTTTTAAAAACAGGAAGCCAAGGAGCTCCTGTATATTCTTATCTGAGGATGATTTAGACCAGAAGGTTTCTTTTTTTAAATATCAGATTTTGCTATGGAAGCAATAACAGAAATTGTTGGGAAACTCTTAGCCAAGGTTTACAAGTTGTAACAAGTATATGATTTTAAACATCATTGTTTCTTGTTTTAAAATGTGCTATTGGAAATAATGGTACTCTATTTGAATGTGCATTGTGAATCTGCTATTTTGTAAGAGCCATTTTCTCTCATAGAAAACCTCATTTTGGGGTAACAAAACCGTTCTAGTTCTAAGCTATATATATATATATATTTTTATTTTATTTTTAAAACATTTTTCTAATGAGTGCTCTCATTTTGATTTTTCCTTTTTCTCATCTTGTACTGGAAGTACATATATAATCATTATTTATCTTTTTTTATAAGCTTAATGCAAACACCTGAAGAGCCTTGAGACTATGGGATTATGATTAAATGCCTCTCTGATTCCAGAAGGGAACTTGACTGACTAAAAAAATCTGCATGAATTGCAGGAGTTCTATGCCAATACTTTAGGGCTTGGAAATTGGGGTTTGAGTCCTGGAGTCCCAGTCTTTTCTAAAACTTTAGAGGACGTGGGTCCCCTTGACTTAGATTCCTAGAAAGCACCTAAGATTGGTTATTTATTTGGCTCACTTCCCTGAAAAGCTGATGGTAAATCAGATCAGAGAGAGACATTTCTTTTAGTCCTGGCCCTGAATGGGTAATTGCAATCTGCTGAATTCACTTTAATTAGGCCTTCATCCAAAGGTCTAAGTTTATTTTCCCCAGATTCTTGCACATTTTACATTTCATTCACAAGTTAATTTTTTCTTCTTTTTTCTTGAATTTTATTCTTTGTATTTTGCCAATTGATTTCATATAACCCCCGGGACTCAGCCACTCATCCTTAGCTGACCTGAGCTACCCTTTTTTAAGGAAAAAAAGGTGTTTAGAATTTCCCTCAGAGGGATGGGATGTCTGTTAAGTTTTTTAAAATTCGATAATGTCAAAATATATGTATATTTAACTCTTTTAGGAGTAATTTCAGGGGGAATTGTATAAATCTTAGAAGAAAATGTATGTTTTGTAATCTATAATGTAAAGTTTAAATTCTTTTGAGAATAATTTCAGGATAAGGATCTTGCCATCTCCCCAGAATCCAGACGACGAACCTGTTTGGTGAAGATACCATGAAGATGTCTGAAAAGCTTTCACTGTACCATGAAGACCAAATTTGAACTTTGGGGTGCAGTTAATTGAATTTATGGGGAGTTGAAATTGAGTTATATATATTGTTCTAATTGTACACTGTTATACCAATAGGGGACTGCCCCCAAATTGGTTTTTTGTCAATGTGGCTAATTTTATCCATTTGTTCATCTATTTCTAACAATAATGGCTGGGGCAGCAGTTTTGAATTCTTACAAGCGTGTGGTCTAATGACTTTATCTATCAGCATGGCTTTAATTAAAATACTAATTTATATTATTATATCAGCCTTTATCATTTTTAATCTTAATAGCCTGTGGTAAGAATCCAGCTGACTGGTATCCTAATGCAAAGGCTGCAACTGTGACAGAATACCTTGGTACTACCGTGGGAAGCTCAGGGCTTTGACCTGGCAGCTGGCAGGGAGGTGGCTGACAAAAAGGAGTAGAGAGGAACATGAGGGTAAGTACCTTCTGCCCCCACACCTTCACCTTCACCTTCAGCTTCTGCTGAAATCTGGAGAAGATCTGGCTCAGGGATCATTAATACAACAGATCAGCTCCATCAGCCTAATCCAGTTAATCAGAAGAGCAGAGAATATGCTCTTTCAGGACAGAATAGCCCAAACCCACAGATCCAGCAAATAAACAGAGGAGCAAGAATATAGCCAATGACAGGGAAAGAAGGAGAAAAATGTGAGTAAAAAAAACAGAAAAAGAAAAAAGAAATTACAATCAACAGCTTCTAACCAGGTAATGAACAAAGAACAAATGGAACAGAGGAGGCTCAAGGAACACCAAGAAAAAACTCAGGAACTCCAATGAATTGGACACAGTGTTTGAAAGAACTCAAAACAAAATTCAAAAAACAATTAAGAGAGGCTCAAGAAAATTGGGGAAAGAATTTAAAAAGCAAAATATGTCATCTGGAAACAGAGGCATATGAACTAAAACAAGAAAATAGTATCTGAAAAGCCAGAATTGACCAGCTTGAAAATGAGGCAAAGAAAGGGAAAGACCTACAAAGAAAAACAGACCAAAAGGAAAAGAATGACCAAAAAACTAGGAAGGAAATTCAATCTTTAAAAATTAGAATCCAGCAACTAGAAGTAAATGACTTCACAAGGCAGCAAGAGTCTATAAAACTCAATCAAAAGAATGATAAAATTGAGGAAAATATGAAACACTTCATTGATAAAACAACAGACCTGGAAAACAGATCCAGAAGAGACAATTTAAGAATTATTGGACTACTTGAAAGTCATGATAAAAGAAAAAGGCTGGACATCATTCTACAGGGAATTATCCAAGGAGATTTCCCTGACAATCTTGAACAAGAGAATGCTTTGTAAGCCTTACAAAGAGAACAAAAGAGAAGCATGGTTCTATTACTGTTGACTAAGACCTCCCTATGAAGGTCCTCTCAGGATTAAAAAGGAATCACTGAAATTTTGGTGAGCTGGGAAATGAGTATGGATGCACATCTCCCAGAATTCTGAGATTTGGGTTTTCTTTTGCCCTTGGAGAATTGATCAGACTTTGCCCAAGGTGAGATAAAGAAAGAAGAAGGAGTCCCTGATTTTTTTGTCACCCAAAAGTAGGCATGCTAGCCCTACTGTTGAAAGCAAGTAAAAGTAAAAGTTGTTCATGGAAATAAGTAGATGAGCAATGCAAATGATCAGGAGAAAACTAACAGCTTCTTTTGGTAAGATCTAACAGAATTCCAGTCTAAAAATTCATTTGCCTCTTGTTTTATCAGAGTTTCTGGAGAGTCTCCAATTATGTTCCATCAGTGGAATCAGAGCAAAACTTTTGCTTCCATTCCCCTCACAAAAGTGGGGAAGAGGGGTGGTCTGGGAAGGGGAGGAGAGAAGAAACCAACTTAGGCAACTATGTTATTACAATCCACTCTTTGAAGAATTGTTTTATTGTTTATTTGTTTTTTTCTGGCTGTTAATAAATCATGTGGCCATTAATAGTGAACTGCCAAGGGGAAAACTGTGGGTTTGAGCTAACTGGTGAAAGAGAGAAAAAAAATTTCAAGTTTGGGTAACTTTTTAGTAAATTCTAGACCACATTCTTCCTCTTCCAAGCCACCCTCCACACTGGGGGTAATTTAGGGAAAACTATCAACTACAGAGGCTAGAGTGCCATCTGGTGACCAAATAATACACTGCCCTCCCCTCCTGATGGCAAAGTAATTGACAGATGAGTGACAGTCAGTTTTCTCTAGTGGCAAAGCTCAAGAAAACAGGCTGTCAGTGGTCAGTTAGTCAGAGTTGTCACATGAGCACCACATTACTGGTCACACCCTGATTATATTATTATTATTATTATTATTATTATTATTATTATAGGTAGTGATGCAATAGGACAACAGAGTAACAACATGTATATTAAAAATAATCAACATGTATACAGAACTTTAAAGTCTGCAAAGCACTTCACATATATATTCTTGAACCTTACAACTACCCAGTGCTGTAGGAGCTATAGTTACTGATGCAACTCCCTGCCTGCTGAAAATCTCCAATGTGAATTCTGACAGCTGGGCATTTGGGGAATTATATTCTTTTCCTCCCAATCCCAACCTCTTCCTTAGCCCAAGAGGAGATGAAGGAAACGTCATATGAGTTTGGAGGCTTGGATTAGAAATGCATCATGTTTATGAGTCTAGAATTCTTTAGGTTCCTACAAACTCCAAGATTTCATGTCTGTGTTCCTTGATATCTACTTCCCTCAATGAGTATAAAGGGAAATGTTTATTTATTTATTTATTATTAAAATCTATTTTATTTTTCCAATTGCATGCAATAACAATTTTTCAACATACATTTTCTGAAATTATCAGTTCCAAATTGTTTCCCTTCCTTCCCTCCCCCATCTCAGGGATGGTAAGCAATTTGATCTGAGTTTCACATGTATTATCATGCAAAATGTACTTCCATATTATTGTTCTAAGAGAATACTCCTATAAACCAAAACTCCAGAATAAAATAACAAATAAACTAATGTGAAAGGTTTAAAAAAAAAAAAAAGAAAAAATGCATCACGGAGGCTTGGATTAGAATGTTTTTATTTGTTCCTCCTTTGAAGAGGGCCAGTGACATCCTGGGATGTTGTAGTGATTTACACATTAATTGAATTTAAGTGAAGGAGAGTTGCAAAGAGTTGTTAGACTCACTCTCTTTTCCAGGGTCATATCAAAGTTCAGTGGCAAGACAAAAGTCAGGATAACTGGTGATGGCCTGGATTGCAGCAGATGGCCTTGGTATCTTCAATGCCCTACCAAGCTCCAAGTGATCCACAGTACCTGCTTCAGCCACCTGCATGGCCATTGAAATAAATTGTTCTTATTTGCCCATTTCATTGGGAGAAATCTTCATATGCTGAGGGTGTATGGGGTCTTCAGAGATGATTAGCACCTCTAGTAAGAGGGTTTGCCAAGTCCTTTTCAGAACTGCTACCTACCCTTACACTTTTCACCCAGCTCTCACCTCATAGCTTCAAGAAATATAGCAGTCACACCCCAGTAAAACCTTCTCAGCAGACAAGCTAAACCAAGTTAAATGTAACTTTTTGCATTACTTTCATTTTTTCCCATTTTTCTTCCACCCCTCTTATTTGATTATTTAATTCCTTTTTGAGCTCTTCCTTTGCCTAAGACCAATTTCCATTTTTCTTTGAAGTTTTGCATGTGGTTGCTTTGCTCTCATTGTTCTCTATTGAATCAGTGCCTTACTCTTTGCCTCCATAAAAATTTTCTGTGGTTAGATGTTTCTTTTACTGTTTGCTCATTTTCCTAGTCTTCTTCTTTTTTTTTTTTGTCTATGGATTGAGAATTCAGAAAACTGCTGATTCTGTCTCCTCTCCTGATGTCTTACAGGACTTAGACTTATTGTGAGCTATTTTGCCCTGCTTCTCCAAAGGCTTGAAAGGGCCAAGTACTATGAACTTAGGGGACTCACTGCAGGTTAGTGCCAGGGCTTGGGACTTCAAGGGGTGTGTGTGGGGTGCTCTGTTGTTGGCTTAGACAGGGTCCCAGGATCCCAAATTTGGCCTATGCCCAGCCTCAGAACCTGGCACAGTAGGTAGGGAGTGGCCATCCTGCACTACTCTGTGTGCGGTTTTACTTCTGGTTCTCCTATATCCTGTGAAAATTGATTATCTCTGACTAACTTTCAAATTGTTTTCCACAGGAGAGCCCCCTCAGTTCATTTCCTTGTTGGTTCTGTGACTTCAGGTGTTTTGAGGTACTATTTTAAGGTTGGTTTGGGAGGATTTTTTGGAGTGGTTCCAGCTTTTCCTGCTACTAAGCCATAATCTTGGTGTCAGCCCTCCCAGGTTGAGTGTAATTGAGAGGCCTCAAGCCCATTACTGAGTTAGGGAGATATTTACACCAAGCATGTGAAGGACCAGCAAGCAGAGCTTGAGCAGAAGAGGGTTGGAGCTATCTCTTGATGAAAATGGGGTGCGATAGTCACACAAACAGGGAAGCAAGGCAGAAACTTTTTAATGAGATAGAAAGCAACCATGCATCCTTGTAGGGCAGCCAAAATTATCATCCACTAGATGGAAAGAGAACTAGAGCAGTCCAGTTGGAAAAAGGACCAGAGGAAGTAATCAATTCTCTTCACTTCTGCTCTAAATTCAAGTAGCTGAAGGGCATCTTACTTTTCCTCCCCTCTCCCTGAGCTAAAAAGTGAAATGAAACAAAACTACATCTTATTTTCCCATCCCTCCACTACTGAGGTAAATTTATAAATTTTAATCTTTTCATAAACGAATTGGTCTCCATTTTGGACATGTTGTCACCTGTAATATAGAAAATGGCAGGATGGAATTCCTACAGGATACAGGGTCAAGCCTCACCCAGAATTCTCCAGGGGGGGCGGAATTCCATCCTGCCATTTTCTATATTACACACCTAAAATCAGAGAATAAGTGAAGGGAATGGGCCTGAGGAGTTTTGCATTTTTTGTCATGGAAGGTTATGAGCCCTCCTTGGGGGTTATTGAACTCCAGTTTTAAGAATGATCCCATAAGTCTCCTAAACAGGGCCCTAATCTTGAACTAGGGTCTCACTTAGATTTCCCTTTAAAGAATGAACTGATGTGAATAATTCTGATGCTGAGGGTATGGATCCCAGAGTTTAAAACCTGCTCCTTTTAATCAAAATGGATGGAGGGAACTGGAGGCACTACAAGAGAAAATCCCACCTCCATGATGACCCAGTAGTCAATGAGTCTTTACAGTCTATGTTTAGCAACAATGAAAGCTGAAACCACTCTGAGAATCCTTTCAAACCAACCTTTAAAAGCACCTCAAAGCAATAGGAGTTGAAAACCAACAAGATAGAAAACAACTTGAAAGGTAGGTAAAGAGAGTCAACCTTTGCAGTATAAGAGAGAACTGGGAGTAAAGCACACAGAGGAGTACTGGCTGACCACCCCCCACTTACTGTGTTAGGTTCTGAGCCTGAGCATAGGTGAACTTTGGGATCCTAGGACCCTGCCTAAGTCAACAACAGAGCACCCTATGTCTACCACTTGAAGTCCAAAGCCCTGGCACCAGCCCAAAGTGAGGCTGCAAAGTCTAGTAGCTCTTGGCTCTTTTAATCCTGCACTTCAGTAAAGCCCCTAATCACAAGTCAAAATAGCTCACAGTGCTGAGTCTTGAAAGCCTTCAGCAAAGGAAACAGAATCAGGAGTTTTCCAAAGTCCCAGTCCATAGGCAAAACAAAACAAAACAAAACAAAACTGGGAAAATGAGTAAACGGCAAAATAAACACCTAACCACAGAAAATTTCTATGGAGACAAAGAGCAAAGCATGAAGTCAGTGGTCAGATCTAAGCAACCACATGCAAAACTTCAAAGAAAAATGGGAATTGGTCTCAGATGCTGGAAGAGCTCAAAAAGGAATTAAAATTTTAAATAAGAGAAGTGGAAGAAAATGGGTGAAAGAAACGAAAGTAATGTAAAAGAAGATAACAGCTTAAAAAGTAAAATTGGTCAACTGGAATAAGAGCACAAAAATTCAATAAAGAAAATAATTTTCTAAAAAAGCAGAAAAGAGTTCCATGAAGAGTAGAATGAACTAAATGGAAAAGGAGGATCAAAAGGCCATGGAAGAAAATAATTTTTTTAAAATCAGAATTGAGCAAATAGAAGCTAATGACTTCATGAGACATCAAGAAACAATAAAACAAAATCAAAAGAATGAAAAAATAGAAGAAAATATGAAATATCTCATTGAAAAAATAACTGACTTGGAAAATAGATCCAGGAGAAAGAATTTAAGAATTATCAAACTACCTGAAAGTTATGTTAAAAAAAATCTAGACATTATATTAAAAGAAATTATGAAAGAAAACTGTTCTACTTTAGTTGGGAAGGAAAAGTAAATATAGTCCCATTGTGTTCCACAGTGAAATCTAGTGAAGTTTTATTATTATGTGCATTTTACAGATGAGAAAATTGAGGTTCAAAGGGATTATAAAACTTAACCATAGTTACATATCTCATAAACATCATGCAGGATTTGAACTGAAATTTCCCTGACTCTTTCCTGTTTCTTCCTGCTTTCTTATGACACTACTACCCTACCTTCTTTGCTGAGAACTTTGCCCCATACTTCACTAGAGAAAATTGCAGTCATTCCCCAAGACCCTACTACTCCTCTTCATTTCACATCATTCATCTATCTTAACCTACTAACTCTTCCTTTACTCTGGTCTCAGATGAAGAAGTGGCCCTTCTCTTGGTTAAGTCAAAGTCCTCCACATGCAGCTATAAAAGGAAGAGTAAAAATTATAAAATAAATCCTGAGTGTGACTTGGTAGGTGTAGCTCATATTGTATGTATATTATAGTTATTTTCAATGGAATTTCTGTTTCTGTTTCTTCTGTTTAATGTTTGGTAAGACAGAGAAAAGCTGATACTTTGGGGTTTTTTGTTGTTTTGTACCTTTAGCTTAATTGGTTTAATTAAGTTTAGTCAATAATAAAAATGACAATCCTACCCAAATTAATTTACTTATTCAGTGCCATACCTACCAAACTACCAAGAAACTTATTTACTGAATTAGAAAAAATTATAACAAAGTTCATTTGAAAGAACAAAAGATCAAGAATATCAAGGGAACTCATAAAAAAAAAATGTGAAGGATAGGTGCCTACCAGTACCAGATATTAAACTGTACTATAAAGCAGTGGTCATCAAAATAATATGGTGCTGGCTAAGAGACAGGAAGGGAGGATCGATGGAATAGACTTGGGGTAAATGACCTCAGCAAGATGATGTACAATAAACCCAAAGATCTCAGCTTTTAGGGAAAAAACCCACTATTTGACAAAAACTGTTGGAAAAATTAAAAAACGATATGGGAGAGATTAGGTTTAGATCAACATCTCACACCCTACACCAAGATAAATTCAGAACGGGTGAATGACTTGAATATAAAGAAGGAAACTATACAAATTAAGTGAACACAGAATAGTATACTTGTCAGATCTATGGGAAAGGGAAAATTTTAAAACCAAGCAAGAGTTAGAAAAAATTAGAAAATGTAAAATAAATAATTTTGATTATATTAAATTAAAATGGTTTTGTACAAACAAAACCAATGCAACCAAAATTAGAAGGGAAGCAACAAATTGGGAAATATCTTAATAACAAAAACATCTAACAAAGGCCTAATTACTCAAATTTCTAAGGAACTAAATCAATTGTACAAAAAAAATCAAGCCATTCTCCAACTGATAAATGGGCAAGGGACATGAATAGGCAATTTTCAGATAAAGAAATCAAAACTATCAATAAGCACTTGAAAAAGTGTTCTAAATCTCTTATAATTAGAGAAATGCAAATCAAAACAACTCTGAGGTACCACCTTGCAACTAGCAGATTAGCCAATATGACAGGAAAGGAAAGTAATAAATGTTGGAGGGGATGTGGCAAAATTGGGATACTAATGCATTGCTGGTGGTGTTGTGGATTGATCCAACCGTTCTGGAAGGCAATTTGGAACTATGCTCAAAGGGCTTTAAAAGACTGTCTGCCCTTTGATCCAGCCACATCATTGTTGGGATTGTACCCCAAAGAGATCATAGATAAACAGACTTGTACAAAAATATTTATAGCCATGATTTTTGTGGTAGCAAAAAACTGGAAAATGAGGGTATGCCCTTCAATTGGGGAATGGCTAAACAAATTGTGGTATATACTGGTGATGGAATACTATTGTGCTCAATGGAATAATAAACTGGAGGAATTCCATGTGAACTGGAAAGACCTCCATGAAGTGATGCAGAGTAAAAGGAGCAGAACCAGGAGAACATTGTACACAAAGACTGATACACTGTGGTACAATCGAATGTAATGGACTTCTCTACTAGCAGCAATGCAAACATCCAGGACAATTCTGAGGGATTTATGAGAAAGAAAGCTCTCCACATTCAGAGAAAGAACTGTGGAAGTAAAAACACAGAACAAAAACGACTGCTTGATCACATGGTTCAGTGGGAATATGATAGAGGATACAGACTCTAAACAATCACTCTATTGCAAATAATAATATGGAAATAGCTCTTGATCAGTGACACATGTAAAACCCAGTGGAATTGCTTATTGGCTATGGGAGGGGAGGAGGAGGAGGGGAAGGAAAGAACATCAATCATATAACCATGGAAGAATATTCAAAATTAATTAATTAAATAAACTTAATTTTTAAAAAAGAAAGAATTAAAACTTTTAAAAAATGAATATTAGAAAATTGTTTTTACATGCAATAGGGGGAAAAATAAAATATTATTTTTAAAGAGATAAAATGGAGTTCAAAGTAAAAGAAAGGAAAGAAATAAATATTTATTAAATTACTACAATGTCAAGTACGATGCTAAAAACTACAAATATTTTCTCATTTAATCCTCACAACAACCTTGGAAGGTGTGTGCCATTATTCTTATAATTTTATAGTTGAGGAAATTGAGGCAGATAAGAAGTTAAACAATATATCACACAATTATTAAGGAGTCTGTTTGAGGTCAGACTTCAACTCAAATCTTTTGAACTCCAGGTTCAGGGCCCTCAATCTGCTGTATTACCTAGCTATTACCTAGCTAGGGAAATAAACAAAATTGTAGAAATTTACTGTATGGGTTAGCTAGGTGACACAGTGGGTAGAGTGCCACCAGTCTTGCAGTCAGGAAGACCTGGGTTTGAATTTAAACATTTCCTAACTATGCAATCCTGGGGAAGTCATTTAACTTTTAACATTTAAGGAAAAGAAAGAAAGAAGATGGGGAGAGAAGAATAAAGGGAGGGAGGAGGGAAGGAAAGAAAAAAGTAGACATTTTCTGCAATTGATTTTAAAGCAATAAAACTGAAGATTTAAATGAATGATTTTGAATGAATGAATGAATAAAGATTTGGATGAATTTAGATGACTATATATATATATATTGGTAGTTTATATATATAAACTACCAAAAAGAACAAAATGGGAAATAATCTATATAGCCTAATCTCAGAAAGCAAAATTAAGCAAGTCATAAACAAACTCTCATAGTTTAAAAAGAAAAAAGCCCCTCCAGATCCAGACAGATTTGCAAATTGAATTGATCAAGTATGTAAAAAACAACAAAAAAAGAAACTCTTTCTTTGAGATAAATATAATTCTGATTTCCAAAGTAAGAAGGGGGTGCAGGATAAAAGAAAAAAGAAAAAAAATTGCCAACATCCATTGATTTTTTAAAATATTAAATATTGGTCAAAATAATTTAATAATATCAAAAGATTGTTCATTATAATCAGGAATAACCCATATACACTGACAGTTTGACTGAGCAGGACCTTCTCCCACTCCCCTGACTAAAAATGATTCTCTCCAACACCACTCAGTGGGGTTCACAGCATAAGCTTCCCTTGAAGTCTTCACCTCTACTCCCTTTCCCATCTCTTTTGTAGGAAGGGGAGAAAACAAAGTATCCCTTGTACAGAATGACCAATCTGCTGAGTGATAAATAAGATTAATTCATAAGAGGATTAGCTCATGAAGTTCAAAGCCTATGACAAGGATCTCAGTTCCCTGTTGCTTCTTATTTCTGTAAAATAGGAAGGTTTAAAATACAAATTATTAATAAAATTCATAAATACCATCAGTTCCCAGGCTATCTAAAGATCATCAGGCTATAAAAGAGGTCTCTCAGCCAATTAAAATATGTATAGTTAACTATCCACTGGCTTTCCCTCTTATCCATGATCTCTATAGTAAAGATTCTAATTCATAATACATGTTTAACTTACTTTTATCTAGAAAAAAATCATAAAATTAAAACTAGTAAATTTAGAAGAGAAGAAAAATGCTCAACAGAACAACACAGACCACATATTTGTGATAATAAAATAAATGGATTGTCCTAAATGGAGAGAATCTCTACAGAGCAAGAAGTAAATTAACCAATGTTCTGTCAGCAACATGAGGTAGGCATATCCTATTTAAATAACTATTTAAAGTAATATCCTAATAGGTAGATCTATGACCAAGTGAAATAGGCAATTGGGTCAGACTGGTGCCAGACAGGGAATAAACACAATAAGGTACACACCAACACATGACAAGGGAAAGGACTGAATAGATACACTAAATAAACCACACAGGTAATTTGGGGAATGGGTAGTGACAGAGAAATACACTGAGCTGGGTAACTGACAGTTGGCAGTTTAACTGCCCACCAAAACTGGCCAGAGATAACAAAATAACTTAATGTGGGTTCTATTGGTCTAGAGGAGGAACAACAAGAAGTGTATGAAAACAAGTTTAATGTATTAAGGTAAGGAAAGAGGGTGAGATCTTTTCTAACTATCAGGGAGTGCCAACTGTCAATGGAATGTTAAGAATTCACCTGGCTTCCCTGCTATATTAAATACAGACAGGCAGACAACCCTGGGTGAGGCTGGAGAGGGTTGGAAGATTGGGATTCTCACAACACTGGTCCAAGCTGATCCTTTGATGAATTCAGGACACAGGAAACAAATCCTTGCTCAGCCAATAACCCAGTAAGCACTAGGGAGTAAAGGTTATCTGCTAGTTGTCCAACAACTGCAGATTTGTAACCTTCACTCAACTTAGGCAATCTTGCTAGATGGTCTCTCCTATCTTCTTCACAATCCCCAAAATCCACAGCTTGTAGAGGCTCACCTGGCTGGATAACAGCTCCACACTCCTTCTTCCAGCACAGCCAAGTTTAAGTTTACTCTCTTAGTTCACTCTCTCCACTCAAACCTCTCCCTGCATTCCATATTGGAATGTCCATGATCCAGCCAAGGGTTTTGCTTTTGGCTGCCTGCTTCTTATCTTAACTTCATTGCTAATCTGATCATCTACCTATAACATAGGCATACCCTATTTAAATAACTATTTAAAATAATATCCTAATAAGTAGATCTATGACCAAGGGAGGAAAGGTCAGAGCCACTTAAATACTTAAAAGTCTTCCATGGCTATTATGTAGCTATTTTTACTGATTGCTGCTGCCACCATTCTCCATTTGACCTCAGCTTAATAGTAATTAAAAAACTTCCTAATCTAGTATAAGTTTACCTTCTACAAATCTCACTATATAATAATTCCATCTTTTCCTGACCTGGGAAAATATTACAATTCTGAAAGTCTTTAGGGAGTTAGCCTTCCTTGCAAAGAAACTAGGCTGAAGCAGACAGGTAAGGCAATAATAGTTCAACATTTGGAAAACAATTACTATGAAAAAAAATCATATGTATAACAAAAAAGACCACATGATTATATCAATAAACACTGCAAAAAGGCTTTGTTAAAAACACAACACTCATTTATATTTTTTTAAAAACACTAAAAAGCATAGGAATGAAAGAGTATTTCTTAATATGATTAAAATCCCTAATCTATGTGACCCTGGGCAAGTCACTTGACCCCCATTGCCTACCCTTACCACTCTTCCACCTATAAGTCAATACACAGAAGTTAAGGTTTTAAAAATAAAAAAAAAAAAATCCCTAATCTAAAACCAAGAAATAGCATTCTTTGCAATGTAAAAATGCTAGAAACTTTCCCAATAAGATCAGAAGTAAAACAAGGATGCCCATTATTATTAATATTATTTTAAATATTACTAGAAAATCTGGCTTTAAGGGAAAGAATTGTGGGAACAGAAATGCAGAAGAAAAACATGATTGGTCATGTGGTTCAGTGGGTATGCGATTGGGGTTTTGATGTTAAAAGATCACTCTATTGCAAATATGAATAACAATGGAAATTTGATCAATGATATAATGATATAACCCAGTGGAATTGCTTGTCAGCACTGGGAGAGAGGAGAGAAGGGGGGGGGGGGGGATCATGAATCATGTAACCATGGAAAAATATTCTAAATAAATTTTTTAAAAAGAAAGAAAGAAAATCTGGCTTTAGCAAAATGGATAGGAAGTAGACATATGACTTAATTGGTACAGAGAAACCCCCAAACTCCCACTACCAATGAAGGCCAGAGCTATGTCCTAGCTATGTGACCCTGGTCAAATCACTTAACCCTGTTTTCCCAGCCCAAGTCTTTCTGTCCTCTAGCTGTTACCAGGACAGAAAGTGAGGTTTTGTTTTGTTTTGTTTTGTTTTTAAGATCCGATTTGGGGGGGACAGGCCCCTTTTCTGTTGTAATTAAGAATTTCCAAGCAATAAGCTTGTTAAGTGCACTAGAAGAATGAATTGTCTTTTGGTTTGTTCTAGTTATGTTCTAGCTAATGTTCATAGAAATAGTGCCAAGAAACAAATAGCAGAAGGAGGTCTGTTTGTTTCCAAGGAATAAAAAGTTTCCTTTACAAGGAAAACCTTGTTCAGAAATTATAGCTACTTAATAATCAGTCGATATTTTTTAATGTGAGATATACAAAGTTACATAACCCCAAATATTCATGTAACCAGCAATCCACTTGACACAATAGAAGGAGTTGCTACGTTGAAACAAAACCTCAAAGACCATTAAATACAGAGTTTTCCAAATCTACTGAGGGAACTTTCTTCAAATAGTGCTTTTGAGAACAAACTAAAAATGTGTCTAGAAGTGAGAGAATCCCCATTTTAAGTGACAATGACATAACTGTATGTTGGTACTCTACCAGGAGTTCAGGGTGTTCCAACACATGTATCTTAGTCAAAGTGGAATACCAGTTCAAATTATGAGGGAGCTTGAATCCCAAAGCAACCCCAGTTCTAATACCACGGACATAGAGCAAGAACAATATGTGAACCATCCTTGATCTTAGAATTACCCTCATATTATATTGAGGTGCAGTGAATAAAGTTGTGGGCCTGGACTCAGAAAGAATTGAATTCAAATCCAACTTCAGACACTTACTAGCTGTTTGATCCTGGGCAAGTCACTTAACCCATCTGCCTCAATTTACTCAATTGTAACATGGGTATCATAATAGCATCTACCTTCCAGGATTGTTGTGAGGATCAAATTTGTAAAGTGTGTGGTACATAGTAGGCTCTTAATGCTTGTTCTCTTCCCTCTTTCCCTTGATGTACCAGGTAAAACCAGAGAAATAATTACTCATGTAGACAAACACAAAACACGAATAGTAAATATTTGATATGTTATTTGATGTAACTAAATTTTTCTCTATGTGCTATACCATCGATTGATGTTATTGAAAAATATTCTTTTGTCGTTTAAAAAATGTTGATGGATATGCTTTTATGTAATGCTCTTCATATACTGCATATATATGTAACATGAATTATCACTGTGTTTGCATATGTAAGATTGTTAATGTAAGTTATACATTTGGTTTCCTTTATGCTATATAATTGTGTGTGTATACAGTCATGAATAAAAATGTTCATCATTGCTGATATAAATGTACATATAATAATTGTTATGAATAAGAGCATTTGCTTTTGTCTGTATGATGTATGTGTTAATTATATTGAATGGGAAAATATTTTATAGCAATCTTATGTAAAATACTTAACATTTTATTGTTTTATATATGCTATTTACACATATACCTCCTATCCTGATTTTTTTAATTTGGTGAAAACTGCAAATGTTTGCTGGTAAAAGTTTGGTAGCTGAAGGAGCAGAACATTTATAGACAGAAAACTGATTTCTTAAAAATCAATTTGAGGGGGCAGCTGGGTAGCTCAGTGGAGTGAGAGTCAGGCCTAGAGACAGGAGGTCCTAGGTTCAAACCCGGCCTCAGCCACTTCCCAGCTGTGTGACCCTGGGCAAGTCACTTGACCCCCATTGCCCACCCTTACCACTCTTCCACCTATGAGACAATACACCGAAGTACAAGGGTTTAAAAAAAAAATCAATTTGAGAAGAAATAATGTCTCAGATAAAATGTTAAGGAAAAGCATGAACTGTTCTAAGAATCAGATAGAGCAGTGATGGCGAACCTATGGCATGAGTGACAAAGATGGCATGCAGAAAACTCTCTGGGCATGCGAGCTGCTCCCCCAGTTCCTTACTAGAAAGGCAGAGGTACTCAGGTGGAGCTGCTCCATTCCTCCTCTCCAGCATGCCTGCTGACATTTTTTTCACATCCCCTGCCCCTCTGCCCAGCAGCACAATGGGAATGCATAGGGGTAAGGTGGGAAGCTCACAGGCAGCAGAGCTGGAGGGGAGCACAGCTCTCAGGCCGCTCCCCTCCCCCTCTTCACCTGCAATGAGGATATTTTTTCACTTTATCTGCTCTTCCACCCAGCAATCCAATAGGAGTATTTCTTCCCTCCCCTGTCTGGGGTAAAGGGGGGACCAGAGAATGAGATGGGGAGGGGGCATGGCACTTAGGGAATGAACTGGAATATTAGTCACCAGGCCCCTAAAATTGGGAGCATGCAATCAGTGGGGGTTCAAACCAATAGTAGAGAAAAGAGACTCCTTAAATCCATTAA
The DNA here is from genome assembly GCF_016433145.1 of Gracilinanus agilis. Lineage (NCBI taxonomy): Eukaryota > Metazoa > Chordata > Mammalia > Didelphimorphia > Didelphidae > Gracilinanus > Gracilinanus agilis. Next base: position 97,641,007 of record NC_058130.1, read on the forward strand.
AATATTGGGAGAACCCCATTGGGGGAGTAAATGTCACAGGGCTGTCCCTCAGTTAATGGAGCCGGAGTCAAATCATATTACACTTAAATGCACCTCCTTAGTACTACCACTTCGTAGAATCCCTAGTATCCTTCAAAAGCACAATTCAGGGAACACTTCTTTCTTGACGTGTACCAGCTCTATGAAGGATTTGGAAAGCCAAACAGAAGAGTTTATATTTAATCCTGGAGATGATAGGGAGCCAGTGCAGTTTAGCAAAGTAAAGTATCTTCTCCAATAAGAAAATCTCACAATAAAAGAGATATGAGTCCTGAATTTCCCCTTCTGTTTCTCATTAAATCATACAGGGAAATGAAGGGCAACCAGCACTGTTTCAGTTTCCTGCCTCTCAGGGTTTAGATCAGGGGTCAGCAACATCGCTCTTTTGAGGGCCAGATATGGTTCTTTCTGCAGGAGCCATAAAGTCAATTTTTTTCAGGCACTGTTACAGGAGTGCACACTGTGAGCACTGTATGGCTCTCACGAAATTACATTTTAAAAAATGTGGCATTTATGGCTCTCTCGGCCAAAAAGGTTGCTGACCCCTGGTTTAGATGGTGCCAGAGAGTAATCATCAGGGTTCCAGGCTTGGCTTTGCCATTAAATTGCTTAAGTGGCTTTGAGCAAGTTGGTTCAATCTCTCTGAGCCTCAGGCTCTTCATCTGTAAAATGGAGATGATATTTGTCTTAGCTACTTCACTGCATTGTTGAGAGGAAAGTATTTTGTAAGCTGTAAAGGGAGCTAGACAAGTGAGCCACAGAGGGGAAAAAAGCCTGGAACTTGCTCTCAGAACATGGTGTGACTCTTGGCTTTGCCATTTACTAGCTGTATGATCTTAGCTTAGTCCAACACTCACTTGTCTTCTTTAGCCTCAGTTTTGCCAACCTTGAAAAACACAGAAGCACCAAATTAGCTAGAAAGAACAAGTCTTTAATCAAGACAAAGAAGACATCACTCTATTGGCCGCACACCCATGCTTTGAAGTCTTGTATTTTTCACCAGTTAGTACTAGTTAGGCATTGATTGCAAAACCTGTATTATTAGCCCTTGATGGGCACAAATTGCAAAATCTATATTGTCAAGCATTTAACTTCTTTTATATTATTAATCAGTTATAATAGTCTCGTACTGTTCTGTTCTGTATTTATGTCAAGGGGGAGGCGAGGGTTGGGAAAGGCTTCCTCTTGGAGGTGAGATTTTAATTGAGATTTAAAGGAAGCCAGAGAAGTCAGCAGTCAGAGAGAAGGAGGGATGGAAAGATGGGCCTTGGTAGCTATGCAGGCATTTCAAGGGTTGTCCTGTGAGAGAGGAATTAGATTTATTCTGTTCAGCTCCAGAAGACAGAACTGGAAGTAATGGGTGGAAGTTACAGAGGCTTGATCATAAGGGAAAACTTCCGGACGAGTAAAATGTCCCCAAATGGAATAGGCTGTTCAGAAAGATGGTGATGGATGACCGTTTGTTTGGCATATGATCAGAGGGACGTCTTTTTCTTGCATTGCGTTGGACTTGAGGAGATATGCCTTCTTACTCTCAGATTGGACGCTTCTGCGATTTCTCTTCTATCCTAGCAAATTTGTCAAACCCGGCACAAAGGGGCGGAGCTCCAGGGATTGGTCAAGCCTAGCGTGAGCATACGTTCTGCGGAGGCATTGGCGGAAGCCAACGAGGACTACATCTCCCAGCAGGCAATCGAACGCTCTTTCCTCTCTTTTTCCTCATGACTTCCGGCGTGGCGTGGAGGGGTGGGGAGTGGTGCAGCTGGCTTCGGCTTGTCTGAGCTTGGCTAGGTTCAGCTCGAGGCTGAGGTGGGCTGGTGGGTTTCCCAGGTCAGTGACTGGTTTCTCCCCCCACCCCCACCCCCACCCCCGTCTTTGAGGGGAGTGGGCCCTAATTTGGACCCGCCATGGAGGCTGTACCTCGAATGCCCATGATCTGGCTGGACCTGAAGGAGGCCGGCGAGTTCAACTTCCAGCCGGCTGTGAGGAAGGTGAGAGGCCGAAGCCGCGCCCCCTCCCCTCCCCCTTCCCGGTCCGCGGGTCGCTACGGCTAGGAAGGCCCGCTTTGGTGGCCACAGGCGGTCCCGCTCGCAGCCCCCTACCCGGGTCGGGCCCTCTCTCGGGCAGCCAGGCCTCTCGAGGCTCTTGCCTGTGGCCGCGCCAGTCTCCTCTTCGCAGACCCAGAGCGAAGAGAGAGCTCTTGAAGATCCCCGAGGCCGATCCGCCCCTTTTACAGTTGGGTAAACCAAGGCTCAGAAAGTCGAAATAGCTGGGTAGCGTCCTTCCATTTCGAAATCCTGCCGTCAGCAGGGTGCAGCGGAAAGGACCTTGCTTTTGGGTCTGGGGTCTGGGTTTTGAACCCTTGCCCTACCTGGGTATGTTGCATAAGTGTCAATTGATATTTGGGAGCCTCTGTAGCGCTGTAAAGGATAAACTTTGGAGCGTTAAGTCTCCGATTCTATTACTCTGTCATCTATAAGGTTTCTCAAAAAGCCCTTTGAACTTTCCCCCATTTAATTAAATAAACGCCATATCCTTCCTGTCCACTTTCCTAGTAGGAATCACACTTTCTTCTCCCAGTGTCTGGTGGTGTCTCTTCCCACAGGTCCCCACTGACTCCTTTTAGGACTTTCTCTTGCTCTATCCAAACAGAGATTTTAGAACCTCCTTCCCTGAAAAACTTAAAAAGTGTTCTTAACTATTTATGTTTATTAATAAAAGCTAATAGTTAACGAAAACTTTTAAGTTTTGAAAAGCACTTTACTTGGTTTATCTCATTTGATCCTCACAGCAATCCTGTGAGAGGTAGGTGCTGTTGATCCCATTTTTACAAAGATAAAAGTGAGGCCACAGGTCTCAGCCAGGATTTGAATTTTACATCATGCTGCATCTCATTAGAAATAATAAATCAACTTTGAAAGACTTAGTAACACTAACCAATATAATGATCCACTAAAATTCCAAAGGATTCATGATGCAGATGTTCTCCCTTTCCAGACAGAAAACTGATGGACCCAGAGTATATAGTCTGAAGCATCATTTAAAAAAAAAAAGTTTCCAGAATATAGCACATATGGAAATGTTTTGCATGACTTCATGTGTATGCGTATTGTATTTATTGCCTTCTTAATGGGAGGGGAAAAGAGTAGAGGGAGAGAGAATTTGGAAGGACTTAAACTTATGTCTTTTCCAAGTCCAAGACCTAAAACCAATTGTATTGAAATACGGTTATCAGAATAATTTTAAAATAATGTTCCAAGGATTAAGAACTCCTGACTTAGTCTGACTCTTTCATTTTACAGCTGAGACTGAGCCCAGACAGGTAAACTTTTCCCCCATTTTTCACAGGGAGCCTAACAAAGCTATAATTTCAATGTAGGCCTTTCCAAATCCAGTGTTCTTTCTGTTATACCACACTACTTTTAGTAATGAGAGCTAAAGGGGACCTTAGAAATCGTTCAGTCTGACTTTTTTTTTAAACCCTTACCTTCCTTCTTAGAATCAATACTGTGTATTGGTTCTAATGCAGAAGAACCTTAAGGGCTAGGCAGTGAAGGTTAAGTGACTTACCCAGGGTCACACAGCTAGGAAGTGTTTGAGGTCAGATTTGAACCTAGGACCTCCTGTCTCTGGGCCTGGCTCTCAATCTACTGAGCCACCCAGTAGCTCCCTAGTCTAACCTTTTTTTTTTTTTTTTTTTTTTTTTTAATAGAAAACAAATAGCTTTTCCTAATGTAATACTGTAAGGTGTCCAAAGTAAGCGTGTTTTTATTTTTGAAAGCAAAGAAACCCATTTATACAAATCATAGCAAAAAGAAATCAGAGAAAGGATACATACAGGAATATATACCATACAATACAGGATGAAAGAGCGAGATTGGAAGTAAGGTAACAATTTAATCTACAGAAAGTCCTAAATCTCAACCTTGGACTAAAAGTTTCCCTAATTCTCCAGAGTAGCTAAATGGCTGACACTTCTCACATCTTCCCAGAGATTGCAAGTGTGTTTTAGATAATATGTAATCTCCACCAAATGAGTGAGGAAGCAGTGGTGAAATGCCTCTTGTTTAGGGTCTGTCAGGTGGTAGGTAGCAGGGCCAGCCAATCCAGGCCTTTTCTCCTATATGTAGTATTCTCTCCTTTATGGCAGCTACTTCCTCCTTCTGTGGGGAATGGGCTGGCAGTGATGTTCTATCTAGAGTGAGATGGATTGCCATGAATAGGATGTAAGGGAGCAAGGAATGGGTTCAGTGGTTTTTTTTTTTGTTTTTTTTTGAGAACTAGTTAGTTGCTTAGTATTCATTCCTTAATAATGACAAACTGCCTTGGTCTTTCTAGTGCTTTTTTTTTTTTCCTCTACAGCTGGGGATAGGGCAGTGCTCACTATTCCCCAAGACAGCTCATTCCATTTTTACAGAGTGCTCATTATTAGGAATTTTTTCCTTATGTCAAGCCTAAATTTGCCTCTGCAGCTCCTACCCATTGCTCCTGTTTCCACTTTGTGGGGCCAAGCAGAACAAACCCTTTAGGTGCTACATAACTATTATGTCTTTCCTACTCTTCTCCAGGCTAGAGAAATCCTAACTAATCCTCAAGTGACATAAATATTTATGACATATTAAAGGAACATATCAAAAATCTATGGTTTCATTGGTGTGAATACTTCCTCCACAGATTGCAACCTCTCCAAAAAAGATGGGTTTTTTTAGTTGCTTTGGTCAAAAAATTCATCACCAACCTTCTAGCAAGATGCCTTTTTAAACTTATATTGTAGGGACGTACAGGACACACTGGATTCACATTTTTCTCCTAGGTGGACATGCCAGAGCTTGTTTCTAATTGTACAAGTTTGTAAATCTCAGGTTGACTTTAACACAATGAGGTGTTGGAATAGGACTTTAGTGGAGGAAAGGGATACTTGGTTGTATTTCATTCAGATTGTTGTCTGCCGATCTTCCTAGCCCTGCTACTTCACACCTGTTCAGGGGATCTAGGTACTCTAGGTGGAAGTGTTTGTTTCATGAAGATTCCTCTACCTGCTTCCTTCACAAATTGAATCAAAGAGAAACAAGTCTTACTCAGTACCTTTTGAAACATTTATCACTTTAAAAAATATATTTTATTTTCAGTTTCAAATTCTCTCTCCCTCTACTCTTTCACTCTCCCATTGAGATGGCAACAAATACGTTATACATATGAAATTATGCAAAACATTTTCATGTGGCTATGTTCTGGGAAAAAAGATTTTTTTTTTAAATAATGTTTCGGTCTGGATACTCTTGAGTCCATTGGTTCTCTCTCTGGAGGGGGAGAACCTTTTTCATCATGAATCTTGCAATTTTAGTGTTTCATTGTATTGATCAGAGAGCTATTAAGTCTTTCGCACTTGATTTATTTCGAATGTGATATAGCATGATATAATATAAAAAGCCCTGAATTTGGAGCCAAGGGACCTGGATTTGAATCCTAGCTTTATTTACTGCCTTTGTAATCTTGGACAAATCACAACTCTTACCCTCAATTTCCTTTTGTGTAAAATGGAGATATAATACCTCTAAGGGCTTATCTCACAAAGCTATTATATCAAATGAAGTAATGTATCTAAAGTATTTTTCAAACCTTAAAGCTCTATTTAAGTGTTAGTTGTTAATAATAAATATTGAGCGAACTACTATCAGAAAAATCCCATTTCTAAATCTCGTAATTTAAGTTTGCTACAATATGCCAAAGAAAGGCAGATTAGTTGTTGTAGGAAGAGAGGTACCTTCCACATTTTATAGAAGTTAAGTGATATAATGTGTAGTGAATTTAGGTTTTTGTCACTTTCAAAGGGTGCTCAGGAGCAGTGAAGACCTAAGAAGCTTCTAAAGAACTAATATGGAGAGGTTGTTTTGGGTGAAGAAGCCACAAGATTGACCTGCATTGGCTCCCTGCTTTGTACTCACTTTATTTTTTTTTTATTTAATTTTATTATTTTTTTAGACCCTTACCTTCCAGGGGTTAAGTGACTTGACCAGAGTCACACAGCCATGAATTGTCTGAGGCCAGATTTGAACCTAGGACTGCCTGTCTCTAGGCTTGGCTCTCAATGCACTGAGCCACCCAGCTGCCCTCTTTGTACTTACTTTAAAAGGTTGTCAGAGGGGAGTGTGGCAAGGTTTAGTAGGGAGAATATTGAGAGAAATTAATGAAGCTACAAGTCAGTTCTGGTGAGGTGTGTAAGAGAGAATGATCATAGATATCTAGAATCCAGTCACATTGACAGAGGCCTGCAGAGTTAACAGAATGGAACACTACCAACTTCAGATAAACCTTGCCTCTAAACTTTTGGCATTTTCTAGTGTACAAGTGAATTGTGATTTTTCAGACTTCATGGATGGAGACTGAGCCTTGATAGAGAATAAGTTTAAATTGATAATGTATGAGGCTTTATAAAAAGCAAAGGCTATCTTTTCAGACTGCGCTTTTTCTTTTTGCTTCAAATAAATTCAGCAAGCATTACATACCTACTAGATGCAAGATGTATTGGATATTGGTTTAGTCAAAAAAGAAGGTCTTTGCCTTCACTGAGTTCCCATTGTACTGGGAAGGATACAATATGTGCACAAATGAGTAAATATAAAACATATACAAAATAATCTTGAGAAGAGAGGGCTACAGTGTGTGGGAAGTACCACCTAAGTGGTGCTTTTTTAAAAATGGAAACTAAGATTCCTCCTCTAAGAGATGAAGAAGGTACATATCAAACAAGTGGAAGAAAAAGTTCTATATTTTAGGATTCCTATATCCCTGATTTATGTTTTTGTTTTCCTCTCTGTGGAGATAGAAAAGGTACTGCTTGTTGTAGAATTTGAAATGTGATATTTATAAAAAAATTATTCAAAATAAACAATATTGTATAGATTAGCATTTCCCAAATTCAACTTGCCCAACTTCTCTACTATCTTATATATGAAGAACCAGTCTAGCCAGTTGCAAAAACTTTCAGGATTCCCCTCCTTCCCTTTAAACTTCATACCTAAGGAGCCATTTATTAACAAAGGAAAACTTCTACCATATTATACCTCACACTGTAACCTTGATTTCCCCATATTTCCTTCTTCTCGCTATCCTATATCTCTTCCTCTAGTCTGTGATCTTTTCTTCATATTGTTATTCATACTGCCACTTCTGTTAACAGACATCTCCTTAGCAGTTAAACTCAGTCTCCCTACCTTGTTTGGTCCTGCCTTCTGTCATTCCTGTCTCCCTCACACCCCACTGAGCCCACAAATAATATTTTAGTTAACTCCCCTGGTTTGCCCATAATAATATGATAGCATGTTTAATGGAAAGAACACTGAATTTAGAGTCAAAAGACTTGAATTCTCATCTTCTCTCTGACATTTACATTAACCTGAGACAAGTCACATTTTTTACTTTGAGCCTCAGTTTCCTTATCTATAAAATATAATTATATTTGTACTATCTATACTCCAGGGTTATTATGAGCCCTTCCTAATTGTTAAAACACTATGTGAGTTTTAGTGATTTCTTCCTCTACCTCACCTGTACAAACTCAGGAGCCCTTTTTTTGGTCCTCATTCTTCTCCTTGCCTACGTGGACACTAAAACTACCTCTAGTAGCTTGGTGCTAGGGGAGTCCCTTTTTCTTATCTGATATGTGGATGCAGTAGAAAAATATGTTTCTTTATATTCCAAATTGGAATTATCAGCTCATTTTCCCTTAGAAAGTGTTAAAATTCAATTCAAAGATTTTTTCCATGTTTTCTGTATTTAGGTACTGTTAGGGGAAAAAAAAATTAAAAATATAGCTCTCGACTTCAGAAATCCCCAAATCACAGAGTTGGAAGAGACTTTAGCAGTCATCTTTCCTGAAAGGGGTAGAGAAGGGGATAACAATAAGCATTTATTAAGTACTTACACTAGGCACTGTCCTAAACAAATATATGCTTTGATCCTAACAACAACCCTGGGAAGTAGATGATATTATTACCCTATATAACAATTGAAGAAACAGAAACAGACAGGTTGAATGACTTGCCCAGAATCACACAACCAGGAAATGTCTGAGGTTGGATTTGAACTCTTCTTTTAAAAGAAAAAAAACATTTTTAATTATCATATATTTGTAACATTAAAAAAACTTTCTGTCCTAAAATCCCTCCCTCCATCACTTCCCCCATCATTTAGAAGGCAAGCAATATGATGTACATGTGAAATCATTAAAGCATATTTCTTTATTAGCCATATCACCAAAAAAAGCAAGAAAGATAAAGTGAAAAAAATTAAACTTCAGTTTGTACTCAGAGTTCATCAGTTCTCTCTGGAGGTGGATTTCATTGTGAGTCCTTAAGAATTATTTTGGATCATCGTATTGACAGAGGAACTTAAGGCTTGCACAGTTATCATCATTATAATATTGTTACTGTATCCAGTGATCTCCTAGTTCTGCTCACTTCATTCTGCATCAGTTCTTATAGGTCTTCCCATATTTTTCTGAACTCATCTTGCTTCATTCCTTAAAGCACAATGGTATTCCATATCAATCATATATCACAACTTGTTCAGCCATTCCACAAGTAATGGGCATCCTCTCAATTCCCATTTCTTTGACACCACAAAAAGAGATGCTATATGTAACTACATGTATGCTTATAAGTATTTCCTATTTATTTCATCTCTTTGGAGTACAGACCTAGTGATGGTATTACTAGGTAAAAGGGTTTACAATTTTATAGCCCTTAACAGTCCAAGATTATTGGATCAGTTCACAACTCAGTCAACAGTGCATTAGTGTCCCAATTTCCCCACATTCCCTCCAATACTTGTCATTTTCCTTTACTGTCATATTGGCCAATCTGATAGGTGTGGGGTGGTACTTTTTTTTTTTTTTAAACCCTTGTACTTCGGTGCATTGTCTCATAGGTGGAAGATTGGTAAGGGTGGGCAATGGGGGTCAAGTGACTTGCCCATGGGGTGGTACTTTGGAGTTGTTTGCATTTATCTAATCAGTAATGAATTAGGGCATTTTTTTCATATGACTAGATAGCTTTGGTATCTTCATCTGAGAATTGCCTGTTCATATCCTTTGACCATTTGTTAATTAGGGAATGACTGATGTTCATGTAAATTTGACTCAACTATATATATACACACATATTTATATGAGATATGAGGTCTCTATCAGAGAAACATGATATAAATTTTTCCCAGTTTTTGTTTCCTTTCTAATCTTTGCGACAGTGATTTTGTTTATGCAAAACCTTTTTAATTTACTTTAATCAAAATTATTTTACATCCTATAATGTTCTCTATCTTGTTTGATCATCAATCTTCCCTTATTCATAGGTCCAGAGATATCACAGAATAGGTAAACTATTCCATGCTTCCTTGGTCATTGTTGTCCTTTCTACTTGAAGAGGACCAAAGTGATATCACAATGTTGAAGTACACTGTGTCCTACTATGGTTGATCAGACCAACACAAACTTGGAAGGCTCTACCAGAGATCAGGCATAAACATTTAGCATGGAGATGCCTCTAAATTTGCCCATCTCATGTTTCTTTTGAGCTACTGCAAATTCTGCTTTGTTCATAGTCCACAGTGCCTTCTTTTATGTGGGCACACCAGGCAGGAGAACCCTGTGCTGTCGTCTCCCATGTCTTACCAAAAAATTCTTTGTTCTTTTTTTATTTGTTTGTTACATTAAAGTTCCCAGGTATCCCCCTTCCTTCTATCTCCACACTAGAGAAGGTATCATTTGAGAAAAAGATATATGTATATATAGAAAACTATGTCTTTCTTGTTTCTCTTTATCATTTTCTCTGGAGGTAGACATACACAAAGTATCCTTCAAACAGTATTTCTGTTTATATATAATGTTTTCTTGATTATATTCATTTTGCTCTTCATAACTTTATACAAATCTACCAAAGTTCTTTAGAGACCTTTAGAGTTTCCCTGTGTCATTTCTTTTGACTTGCATGTGATCTTTTTCCTTGTGTCTGTAATAGTCATAATAAGCAAATATACATATGGTATTCCAACACCATAGCCAGCCCATCAGAGTTGTGTTTTTTTGCATTAGCGTTTAAATGTTTAAACTCAAGTTCAGATCAAGAAAGGACTTCAGTATTTGGTACCTTATCTAGCCAGGTCATCTTCAGAATCTTCCTGAGACAATTTAAATGGAAAAAGATTCAGTTTGCTAGCATTGTGTTGGTTGACCCTCCAGGTTTCACTGGCATACACCAGTGAGGTCAGCACAATGACTGTAGAACTTCAGTTTGGTGGGCAGCCTTTTCTTCTCTCCCATTTCTTTCTTTCTTTTTTTTAAACCCTTACCTTCTGTCTTAGAATCAATATTGTTTATTGGTTCCAAGGCAGAAGAGCGGTAAGGACTAAGCAAGTGACTTGCCCAGGGTCACACAGCTAGAAAGTGTCTGAGGCTAGATTTGAACCTAGGGCCTCCTGTCTCTAGACCTGGCTCTCAATCCACTGAGCTACCCAGCTGCCCCCTTGCCTATTTATTTCGTCAGAGTCTCACAAACACTGAGCAGTCCCTGGAAAGTATGCTGCCAAAGAAATTGGCACAGCTCTCAAAATTTCTCTGTTTGCTGTAACCAGTAGTTCCATGTATGAATGATTTCATGCTGGCTGGTGGAGAACTTCTGTTTTCTTAAGTGTTGATTGTCAGGCTAAAATTAACTTAAGCAGCAGAGAAACGGATCCATACTCTTTAATCTTAGCCTCAAAGGCTGTATTTCATACATAATTATCTGGAAACAAAAAGTCAAGCACCAACTCTCCCTCCACTTTAGTCTTGGCTTGTAGCCTTTTCAATTTGAATAATTTACCATTAGTGCAGTAGCTGACCTTGATGCAATTTACATCCTGATCAAAGGTGTCTGACAACATTACTGAAAAAATTAGGCTAAAAAAGTATGGGAACAAGCTTACAAACCCTGCTTTGCTCAATTGATGACTAGGAATAGTCCATTATCTAGGACCTGTGCAAGCATGCCATAATGAAACTAGTTTATAATACTGATGAACTTCTCTGGGCAGCCAGATTTTGCCATGATTTTCCACAACTCTCACAACTTGACAGTATCAAAGGCCTTGGTCTGCAAGTGTTGTGTACAAACCTTGGCTCTGTTCCTGACATTTCTTCTGGAGTTATTGGGCACCAAACACTATACTGACCGCTCCTTGGCCCTTTCTGAAGCCACACTGGCTCTTAGATGTCCATCTTCCAGGTAAAGGATCAGCTGATTAAGGAGGGCTCTTGGTAAAACTTTTGCCAGCAGTAATTAAGAGATAACCACCCCCCACCCCCAAAAATGATTGTCACAGGACAACCTATTTCCTTTTCCTTGTAAATCTTTGTTGGGACGAATGGAATCAGCATGAAGTTTTTGCCACACTAGGGGAGTCTAATGGCATTCAAAACCTCTTCAGTTGAAAGTTCAGCTCTGGAGAGAGATGTGATCAGTAGTTTGTGTTGATTGATGATATTCAATTGGTAACACTATGGAAGTGTTAAGCCCTTCTCTCCAGGGTCATGTCCCTATCACCTTATCAAGTGGGACTCCATCTGCACTGAGTAGCTGAGGTACTTATTATAGGTCTATAATATAGAATTATAGATCTTTGGCTTATAAATAGCTCATAGGGCATTATACAAGCGGCTTGGATTGTTACTATCAACATAAAACTGAGTTTGGTCTGCCTTCTTACAGAGCTGAGAATCCTGCATCTCTCTAAGCTTTGTTTACACTTTAGGTTTTTTTGTTGTTGTTGTTTTTTCATTTTTCATTTAATTAATTTAGAATATTCTTTCATGGTTACATAATTCATATTCTTTCCCTTTCCTCCTCCCTCCTGGAGCCAGTGAGCAATTACTGGGTTTTACGTGTATCATTGTTTGAAACCTATTTCCATATTATTAATATTTGCAATAGAGGGATCGTTTAAAGTCAACATCCCAAATCATATCCCTATCAAACTATGTGATCAAGCAGTTGTTTTTCTTCTGTGTTTCTACTTCCACGGTTCTTTCTCTGGATGTGGATAGCATTCTTTCTCATGTCTCTCAGAAATGTCCTGGATCATTGCATTGCTGCTAGTAGAGAAGTCCATTACATTCCACTGTGCCACAGTGTATCAGTCCCTGCTCTTTCACTCTGCATCACTTCCTGGAGGTAGTTCCAGTTCACATGGAATTCCTCCAGTTGATTATTCCTTTCAGCACAATAATAATATTACATCACCATCAGATACCACAGTTTGTTCAACCATTCCCCAATCAGTGGACACCCCCTCATTTTTCATTTTTTGCCACCACAAAGAACATGACTATGAATATTTTTGTGTAAGTATTTTTCTCATCTCTTTGGGGTACAAACCCAGCAGTGGTATGACTTGGATCAAAGGGTAGCCAGTTTTTTAAAGCCCTTTGGGTATAATTCCAGATTGCCTTCCAGAATGGTTGGATCAATTCACAACTCTACCAGCAATGCATTAGTGTCCCAATTTTGCCACATCCCCTCCAACATTTATTACTTTCCTTTCCTGTCATATTGGCTAATCTGCTAGGTGTGAGGTGGTACCTCAGTGTTGTTTTGATTTGCATTTCTCTAATTATTAGAGAGTTAGAACACTTTTTCATGTGCTTATTGATAGTTTTGATTTCTTTATCTGCTAACTGCCTATTCATGTCCCTTGCCCATTTATCATTTGGGGAATGACTTGATTTTTTTGTACAATTGACTTAGCTTCTTGTAAATTTCAGAAATTAGACCTTTGTCAGAGGATTTTGTTATAAAGATTTTTTCCCCCAATTTGTTGCTTCCCTTCTAATTTTGGTTACATTGGTTTTGTTTGTACACAACCTTTTTAATTTAAAGTAATCAAAATTATTCATTTTACATTTTGTAATATTCTCTCTCTTGCTTGGTCTTAAATTCTTTCCTTTCCCAGAGATCTGACAAGTATACTATTCTGTGCTCACCTAATTTACTTATACTTTTCTTCTTTATATTCAAGTCATTCACCCATTCTGAATTTATCATGGTGTACGGTGTGAGATGTTGATCTAAACCTAATCTCTTCCATATTTTCCAATTTTCCCAGCAGTTTTTGTCAAATAGTGTGTTCTTGTCTCAAAAGCTGGACTCTTTGGATTTATTGTACACTATCTTGCTGAAGTCATTTATCCCAAGTCTATTCCGTTGATCCTCCCTTCTGTCTCTTAGCCAGTACCATACTGTCTTGATGACCACTGCTTTATAGTATAATTTAATATCTGGTACTGGTAGGCCCCCATCCTTCACATTTTTTTTTCATTAGTTCCCTTGATATTCTTGATCTTTTGTTCTTCCAAATGAACTTTGTTTTAATTTTTTCCTAATTCAATAAAAAAGTTTCTTGCTAGTTCGATAGGTATGACTGAGTAAGCAAATTAATTTGGGTAGTATTGCCTAGCTCATCCTACCCATGAGCAATTAATGTTTTTCTGATTATTTAGATCTAGTTTTAATTGTGTGGAAAGTATTTTGTATTTGTGTCCATATAATTCCTGTTTGTCTTGACAAATAGATTCCTAAATATTTTATATTGTCTAGGGCAGTGATGGGCAAACTATGGCCCATGGGCCAGATGCAGCCCCCTGAAATGTTCTACCCCACAGCGTGACATTATTCCTAATCTGACGAATACAATGAGTAGGGTACAATACAATGAAACTTCCAAAGAGTTGCCTTAGAAACAGTGACAGATGAGCATTTCCTTTCCTTTGGCCCCCCTCTTTAAAAAGTTTGCCCATCACTGGTCTAGGGTGATTTTAAATGGAATTTCTCTTTCTAACTCTTGCTGCTGAGTTGCATTGGAAATGCTGATGATTTATGGTTGGGTTTTTTGTGTGTGTCCTGCAACTTTGCTGAAGTTGTTAATTATTTCCACTAGCTTTTTAGTTGATTCTTTAGGATTCTTTAAATAGGCCATCATATCATCTGCAAAGAATGATAGTTTCATCTCCTCATTGCCTACTATAATCCCTTCAATTTCTTTTTCTTTAATTGCTACTGCTAATGTTTCTAGTACCATGTTAAATAATAGAGGTGATAATGGGCATCCTTGCTTCACTCCTGATCTTATTGGGAAGACTTCTAACTTATCCTCATTGCAGATGATACTTGCTGATGGTTTTAAATACATACTGTTTATTATTTTTATGAAAGGCCCATCTATTCCTATACTTTGTGTCTTCAATAGGAATGAAGGTTGTAGTTTGTCAAAGGCTTTTTCTGCATCTGTTGAGATAATCATGTGATTTCTGTTGGTTTGGTTGTTGATATGGTCAATTATGTGAATGGTTTTCCTAATACACTCTAGTTTTGACAGAGTTAAAACTAAACTTCATAGAAGGAGAAGGATGAACTACCCTGCTGGCATACCCTGTGGGATTCTAGATTTTTTTTTTTTCATTTAGTAGCCTCTGAATTTCCTCTTTGTTTCCATCAAACCAATTAGATATTTGTGAGTATTCTAGCCCAGATGCAATGCTGTACACCAAATCTCTCACAGGTACCCAATTCTTTTGTGCTCCACTGTTGCCAGACTATTTGTTGGCTCAGCTTTCTCTCCAAGCCAACAATAAATTGTTTATACATGGAGAAATGCTCCAATCTGTTAGGTCCTAGTAGTCGTCTTGCCTTGGTTTTGTTGAATGTGAATTATTTAACTTGGAGAGGATAAGTCCAGTACTTTATACTACATATCACTATTTCTTCTCCCATAACATAGTCATTAAAAGTCAATGGCTGTTTTTAGTATGCATACATGAAGTTTTATTGTATTTAGGTAAATGCAAGACAGTGTTAGTGATGAGAAGGTTGTGAGGCACACAGATCTTTAGTAGGAAATGACCATTGCTGGTGCTTTTTCAACTATTCCTTCCAAAGACTCCCTGCCATGTCTGGTAGTCAGTGCCTACGCTAATGTTAAAGTCACCCAAACTTATAAGCTTGTCCTCTTTCAGCACATTGATGATGAAGATCTTCAGATCTTCATAAAATTGTCTTTGACTTCATCAGAATTCTTCATGGTTTGAGCATATGTACAAATAATGGTGGTATGAGATTTTCCTTCAAGTGTCCATGGAATTGTCATGAGCCTGTCATTCACTCTTTGGGGAGGCATACTAGTTTGTTGCCTAGATTCAATTTGATTGCAAAACCTACACCAGCTTGTTCATCACAGCAACCACTTGGGAAGAACATGTATCTGGCTCTGACTTCAATAAGTTGGCTTTCATTTGCCAGCCTTAATTCACTTAGGGTTGCTATTTGGATGCAATTCCTGCTGAGTTCTTTTGCAACAAGAGTTGTTTATTTTTTGAGACTATTAGATTTCATGTTTTCCATAAGCTAGTGCAATATTCAGTGTACCAATGGTGAGTGGAATCATCTTTGCAGAAGTTTTTGTACTTTTTTTGTGTTTTGACTACAAGGTAAGATCCCTGCCTGCCTCAGTAAGCAAGCCAGGATTATGTGAAGTAGAGTTTTTAGGGTACCTTTTCTGTCCCCATCCTCATGCCAATAGGTAAGAAGGGTGGTCCTTAAAAAAGACTGCTCAGATATCCAGGGGGCTGTTGAATCTCACTGCTGCTTCCAGTGAGAAGATGACCCTATGCTTTGGACCACCTTTGTGCAAGGTTGTGACTGTAGTTCCCAGGGTATTTGCACCTGCTGCTTCATCACTTGCCAATGTAAGGGGAAAAAGGGGGTTTTATGCATTCAGTATATTAAAAGATGGTCGCCGGAGGATTGAACTATTACCAATCCTCAATTAAGAATAATCTCAAGTCAAAATTGACTTTTATGGGGATTTATTTACAATTTGGAAGGTTGAAGGTAGGGAAATTGAGAGAAACTCTGGCCCAGACCAGAGTCCTGGACCAGGTAAGAATTTAGAGGCCCCAGCAGAGGGGCAAAGAGGTTAATTAAACAAGGCTTCTAGCCACAACAAAGGCCTTTTACAATTAGAGAGGCAAGAGAGGCCTCCCTGAGGGTAGAGCCTCCAGAAATGCCAAGGGAAGAGAAAGAGAGTCAGCCTAACTTACCCAAGTGACAATTCAAAGAAGATATTTAAAGCAGTCTCACCAGGGTCTCAGTATTCCAACACTCCTCTATGAACCAGAAGAGCTCCTTCATTAGCAGCCCTCTTCACCAGAAGACCTCTTACTCACTCAACTCCCTCTTTTTAAAGGGGTCACTTATGTGTCACTTCCTGTGCCTCCCTCCTAATTTGCATGTCCATTCACAATAGAGGATTCTCATGGTACTGTCTAGGGGACAGTCAGTTGATTCTGATCTGTCACCCACTCTAGCACACATGGGTTATGGACCTCCCAGAATTAGAGATGTTCTCACCTTTGGTGATTAAATCTAAAGTTGGGCAGTGTAGACTTAATCTAATTATCACACCAATCACAACAGGACTTCAAAATAGGTAAAAATGGTAAAATGATAAAAGAAAATTATTGGATAGTAAAAAAAAATTGTAAAGCGGTATGAATGATGACTTTAGACTCTCACATTAATTGAACTTAAATGAGGCAGAGATGCTTGAAGTTGTCAGTGTCACTGTCTCTACTGTAGTCACATCCAAGACCAGTGTGTCAGGACAGAAGTCAAGATGACTTATGATGGCTTGGGATGTAGTGAATAACTTTGGCATTTTCAGTGCCTGACCAAGCTCTAAGCACTCCACAATGCCTGTTCCCGCCATTCTCGTGATATATTAAAATAAATTGCTCACATCCACCAATTTTGAGAGGAAAGCCTTCACACCACTATAACTCACCAACCAATTTAAGCCCTGTCAGTTACCCTCAATTTGGTTTTACCAGGGCATAGCTATTGCGAATGCTATAGCTTTTGGGACTATAGGTGAGAGTTGGGTGACAGGTGGATATCAGCAGTGGATAAGTGGCCCAGAATAGGTCTTGATAGCTCTCATATCAGAGATATTGGTCCTCCTTGAACACACCATATACCTTATACTTCCCTGGTATACTTCCAAAGGCATTGTATTAGAGCAAGGTGCTAGGGCTGGTGTTTTTCTTTCTCTCCCAAATACATTCTTTATGCCTAAATCATGTACCCTTTTTGACTTTATCTTGGTATTCAGTGGACATTGATTCTTAAGGTACTATAAAGGACAGGATATTTTAAAAAATTGGCAGCTTTCATATTCCCGAAAATACAACTAGTGGCCAGAGAAGGAAATATTAAGGGAGCCATTGTGTTGATGAGTTGATCCATATAGGTTAATCATTTGTTCTCTTGTCTTTCTAGGAACAATGATATGATAATAACTGGTTGTATTGCAAAACTTAGAGGAGAGGTAGAGTGTGGGGCTCAGGATGACCTGTGTTCAAATTTGGCCTCAGACACTTCCCAGCCATATGACCCTGAGCAAGTCACTTAACTCTGATTGCCCAGCCCTTACTGCCCTTCTGTCTTAAGATTAATGCTGTCAGAAGGTAAGGGTTAAAAAAAAAAAAATAAAAACTACTCCTCAGTCCTTTACAAATTAACTTCAGTCCTTGTTACTTTCTTGAAACATCACTTTCCAAGGGCATGAATGACCTTTATATTATTAAATTTTATGGTCTTTGTTCAGTTCTCATCCTTGCCAACCTTTCTGCAGTATTTGATACAGTAGAGTCAACATTAATCTTTGTGATAGACTCTCCTTCTTTGGCTTCTGTAATCCTATGATCTGCCTTGAATGAATGAATTTTTAAAAAAAGTATTAAGTGAAGGGAAGGGAATAAATACCTTTGATATGCCAGACACTACTTTCAAATTATCTGATTTGCCCCTTACCCTAACTCTGTGAGGAAGACATTATGATCTCCATTTTGCAGTTGAGAAAACAGAGGCAGAGTTTATTGGACTTTACCTTGGTCACATAGCTATCCGGTGTCTGAGGCTTGATTTAAGCTTTAGAGCTCCAGGTCTAGTGCTCTGCACTGTTGCACCACCTAGCATCCTCAATATATATTGCTTCTGTGTACCAAGTTCTGGGGTAGAATAGAAAATAGAAAAAGCAAGACAAGTTTTGCTTTCAGGAACTTTCCTTCTAAAGGAGGAAAAGAATGTACATTGGAGGGTTTAGTTGCAAGATAGAAGAGAGGGCCTATTGGTTCCAAGGGGTTAGCTCTAGCATTTCTGGCATGATAGGCAATTAGCAGGTACTTGTTGACTTCACTTGAACTTGAATGACAAGGCCCAAGGGTCCTTAGCATGGATTGGCAGAGCAGATGTCAGCACCCAGGCATCTTGGAGTTTATATTGGCAGGAAAATGTTAGGGCAGATGGAGAAGTCCAGTGCTCCTATATCTTACAGAAAGGGTTTTAGGTGGTGACTCCCTGCCTAATCAAGCAGCATAAATGGCTGTTTCTCTCTAGCAAAGGACTGAGAGTAAGAGGAATTAGAGTGTTAGGAATGGAGCAACAGCTGGGTCAGCTGGGTGGCTCAGTGGATTGAGAGCCAGGACTAAAGATGGGAGGTCCTAGTTTCAAATCTGGCCTCAGACACTTCCTAGCTGGGTGACCCTGGGCAAGTCACTTGACCCCCATTGCTTAGCCCTCACCACTCTTTTGCCTTGAAGCCAATACACAGTAGTGACTCCAAGATGGAAGGTAAGGGTTTAAAAAAAAAAAAGGAATGGAGCAGGAGCATGGTATTTCCTCCAGCAGGGTAGGGAATGGAACCTATGCTTTTTCTCCAGTCTTAATGAACCAGTCCTCAGTTTCCTTTTCTCAGTCTCTGTGGTGAAATTTCTAACCGCGGGAACATAAATGAGAGAAACAAAGTCTCTAAGCTAAAAAGTATTAGGTTTATTGAGAGATGACCGGTCCCACAATAAAGCCAGACTTCTGTTCAAAAGACCCAAAGCCTTTTGAGTGGGCCTCCTTTATACCCAAATAATTAGACAATTTATATACCAGTTTAAAAATAATTCAGGACAATGATAAAAATAGAGAGATACAGATTGGTTGAAGCAATCAGGAAATACTTCACATTGGTAGAAGAAGTCACTTGATGAACAACGGGGAGTGGAGGGTCCTAAACCCTACTCTCTAAGACTGATGATGTAAGCACCAGGGAGAAGGAGAGGTTCTGAGCCTCAATCCCAGAGAAAAGACAATTTATATAATTGCTGAAAAGGCTAGGTCACAAGTTCAAGACCATAGTCCCTAAATGCTGAGTAACCATGATTTCACTAAATACTGAGGCTTATGCTAAAAATGATTAACATTTGAATCAAACCTTAAAACTTAAAACCTCTTAAAACAATTATAAAATTATAAAAACACTACTAAAATTTTAAGGAGTATCATAATACTCCTTATTTTACTTATGCTAACATTTACTTATGCTAACATTATTTAACTATCCTAGAAATATAATTATGATTAACTAAGGATGGTCATTAAAATCTAATCCTCATATAAGGGGGTAGGGGATTTCTCACACTTAGCATAGTCATCTTCCAAGCTTTTGTCCTCAGTTCTTTTCATTTTTCCTTTGGCAATCTAATTCATTCCCAGAGCTTTACCTTTATGAGGCTTTATGTGAATAGTTTCCAAATCACCTGATCTTCTTTCCCAAGTTCCATATTGGCCAACTAAATGTCTAAATGTTCTCTACCAGTACCACAAACTCAATTATCCTAAACTGTTATCCCTCCCAAATCTCTTCCTTTTATTTACTGCCACATAATTATAGGTTCTTGAAACTGTAGTTATCTTTGACTCTTCCTCATTTTGTCAGATCCACTCATTCACTAGTACTTCATTGCTTCCACTAGGATTTGCAACAGGGATTTAACTTTAAAGGTCTTCCTGCCTTTAATTTCTTCCATGCCCATCTTCCTTCCCTATTTCCACTCCCATTCATTCTTCAAACTGCTGCCAAATTAATCTTATACTCACATCTGATAATGTTAATTCTCTTTGGAGGCTTTTCTCCTTACCTCATTAACTCCCATGGCCTATCGAAGCAGCATAGTATATTGGAAAGAATAAGAATACAGAACTTTAAAAGTCCAGGACATCCATCTGAATTTCATTCCTGATACTTATGTTTGTGGAGCCATTCTGAGGTTTAGATTCCTTGAGTATATATAATGGGGGTGTTGATACTTCTACTTCTGTCATAGGATCAATGTGAGTAACAGTATATAAAGATGAGTTGTATTTTTACCATTAATGTGTTCTACTTCCCACTAGTCTTCATTTTCATTTAGCCCTTTTAAAGCCTATGTGAAGTTTTCTTCTTTGATCTTTCACCCCATATCCCAACTGAAGATAATCTTTCTTCAAATTTCTTATAGCATATCAGCATTATAATTCAGCAAACATTTAATGTATATGTATTAGACTGAAAGAAGGAACTTTTAGAAATTTGTTTTTATGTATTTCTTTGTATCCCCAGTGTTTAGCAGAGGGCCTGGCACATAAATGTTTTAATAAATGCTTGTCGAAGTGTGTGTCTGTGTATCTGTGTTGTGTTATAAGATGGGAGTGACTAGATGTAAGGTGGATGTCATTAATAATGAAGAGGAGTAAATATGAAAGAAAGTTAAGTTTGGTTTAGGACATCCTGAATGTGAGGTGCTGGCAGGACAATCCAGATGGAGATAACCCAGTAGGCTGATTGGAATTTAGAGTCATAAATGTTCATTGAATTGAATACCACTTTGGGAATCTCTTTTCTGTTGGCATCATATTCTGTTTTGTGTCAAAGTTATTTGTGTGCGTGTTTACTTCTCCTTATTAGAATTGATGCTCCCTGAGAGCAAGGACTATGTCAGATATTTTAAAAATTCTTGATGCCTTGCATATAGTATTTACATTTCCAGTCTTTTAGTTAGAATCTGTGATTTCATTGATCTAGGCAACTCCCCATGAGGAAACTTCCTTTTTCAGTGTAAATCAGTAATGCTTCTATAACTTACAGTCTTAGAGTTGTAAAAGGGGAAAAGAGGTTTCTGGTTGGATTTTAATATTTAAAGGTGTGGTCACCGAGAATTGAAATAATATCAATTCTAAAATGATTTTTGTAATTTATTTACAAAATATAAGAGACATTGGAAGTAGAGAGATGAGAAGAGGATAGAGTAAGGGATCTAGCTTAAAGGACTAGATTATGTACTCAGTCCCTGGCTTTACTCTGGCAGGGCTCCAGAGGTCTCAGCTGGAGAGCCTAAAAGTCAATTAACAAGGGGTTTAGCCACGAGGGCTTCTCCCAATCAAGGGAGCCTCTAGGAGGCTGGTACCTCCAGGGAGGCTAAGAAGTCAGCCTTCTTCACTTACCACGTGTAATTATAAGGGAAAGATTTAAGAATAGTCTCACCAAGTTCAAGGTCCCAGCCAGCGCTCCTTCAGGTCCAGTTCCAGGCCAAAGAGAGCTGAACTCACTGAACTGCAAGTCGTCATTCTCTTTTAAAGGGGATTTTTTTGGCGACACTTCCTGTGCCTTCCTCTTAGTTTACATGTCCAATCACAACAGATGTTTTTCTTAGGACTGCCCAGGGAGTGGTCAGTCAATTCTGATTTGTCACCCACTCTTGGCACACGTGGGTCACAGACTTCCCAACTTGTGAACTAAGTAGGGAATATTCTCACCTTTGGTGATTAGATTAAGGATGGGCCAGGCAGATTTAATTTCATTTATCACAGAGTTACTTCAGCCACTGACAGGTGAAGTGACCTATATCTCAGCCATTATGTGTCAGAAGTAGGGCTAGAACTCACATGTTCCTCACTCCAAGTCTGATTCTCTATCATATATCATATGCCATGCCTTTTCAGCCTTATCTCTGTTTCTCATCAGATCTGAATTTTCCATTCAGACTAGGCTTCTGGCCATCCAGCAAATATTTCCTGTTTCTTTACTTTTGTTCCCATCAGTCCCTAGCATGGAATATCCTCCCTCTCTTTTTATCTTTGCCTGTTGAAATCTATTAAAAATCATTATCTGGGATAAGATGGATGCCACCTTGACTGACAGGGATGGCAGTTGAGAGATTCGGAATGTTCCCAGGTGCTGTGAGCCAGGGGCAAAAATCAGTTGGCCCCACTGTATAAATGCCCCCTAGGAACTACAGTTGAGGTCTCAGAACTCAGAACTGAGACTTGAGCAAACTTCTCTTGGAGCAAGAACTGGAACAGAGGGAGGTGAAGGGTGGTGAAAGAAGAAGAGGGTAGGCCTGAACCTGAACCTGTAACCTGTGCTGGACTGAGAGAGAAAGCTAGTGATCCATCAATATTATTGCTAGTAGAGCTGAGAGAATATACAGATCATCAATCAATATTCTACATCAATAACCTTCCCTATTCTCTGACTTGGCTGTGGCCAGGTCAGGTCAGAGTTAGTTAGTCAAGCCTCTACCAGCCTAGCAATTTCCAGTCCTGATCAATGATCAGCTTAGTAGCCAAACAATAGCAATAGGGTTCCCAGATCCTCAAACCTATTACCTTGTTATCCTTTCCCCATTAATAGTTAATACAGTGATTTAACAACAAATACCTTCCTGAGTGGTTATTCTGTCACAGCCCTTGGAAGGGGAGAATCAACACAGTCAGATACCAACGTTTCCAAAACCAATCTATAGCCTATTAACTGATCCAACCTCAGGTTGGGCCTAGTGAGGTTAACCATCTACCTCTCAAGGGGTCTCAGCCTGGGCAACTGTTAGAAGGAAGCAACTGACAGGCTTAACCAACCAAGCCTGTCAGAGAGAGAAGAGGGATAGATTATATCACTAGCTATTGTGAGAGGAGTGGGTGTTCCTCCTTCACCAACTGCAACTGGCTTAGGCCTTGGGCACCTGATCCCTCCTTCATTCATACTATCCCTAAGATCTACATACCATCCATCTCTAATATCTAAAAGGAAGATCTGTAGGGGGATAGTAGTAATAGAAGATACAAAGAAAGAAAGAAGAGATATATATCCTCCTCATTTCTTTTTAGCAAATCTTACTCATTTTTCAAAACCCAGAATGTTTCTCCTGATTCCTATCCATCCAACTCCTTCCGCCTAGATGAGTGATGGACAAACTTTTCCCCACAGGCCAGATCTAGGCGGTAGTTTGCCCATCACTGCCTTAAGCAATTCCCTAATCACACATCTGGATGTGGGGGCTTAGTGATTAGGGAATTGCTTAAGGCAGTGATGGGCAAACTATGGCCTGGATCTGGCCCGCAGGAATAGTTTGCCTATCACTGCCTTAGATGGTGATGATTGTGATAATGATGATGATAACTATGATAGGCTAAATGACTTACCCAGGGTTACATAGGTAGTATCTGAGGCTAGATTTGATTTTAGGTCTTCCTAACTCTAAACACAGCCCCTCTGTGCACCATAGTACCCCCTAGTGGTCTCTAATTGAATATCATCTTTCAAACTTTGAATAGTATTTTTTGTACATATATATTTGTTCCCTTTTGTATTATTTATACATGTATTTTAGTATATGTACATGTAAATGTATACACACACACATATATATAGGGAAGAGGAGGAAATACATATATATATATATACATACACATATATATGTTTGTATCATAGCCCATCCTGAGCTCCATAAAGACAGAAAATATAACTTATCTGAACTTTCTTATTTCCCCAAGAACATATCTCAGTGTTGTGTGTGTAGTAGACACTTTGTACTTTGTGCTTTCATATTATCAACCCTCTACTTTCTTTCCCATATTGCCCCTGATTTTGGAGAAATAGAGCTGGGGGACTAATTCAGATACACAGGATACTAAAAGAATCATCCTATTTCTCTTATTCTGAGTCTCCCCCACCCCAATTAGGTTCATATCCCTGGGGCTCTAGAAACCTACAACAACCTCCCATCCCATACTTATACTCTTTATGTATCCTTTAGCAATAAGGTTGACAATTGTAAAAAATAGATGAGACCTATGAAATATAGCTCTTGCTTCAGGGTTGAATCATGAAATTGAAACATCCCCCCTGAGAGTAATCTGACCAGCCTCTTCTTCCAGGCCAATGAATACTTGAATTGGCAGATGTTGGGGAGATGCAACACTTGCCTCATGTTCCCTGGTCTGATGGAGTCCATGCTCTAGTGCTCATTGATTATAGAGGAGGATAGGAGTACATAGAAGAAGTGCAAATAAAGTACTCTGCAAAGTCCAAGAAAGAAAAGATTTGGAAGGCGTTGAGGAAAGCTTCCTGGGTGAGTTAGCATCTGAGCTGTGTCTCAAAGGATGGGTAGGATTTTGCCTTGAACATAGAGAAATCATTTTTAGGGTTCTACTTTTATTTTCCTCACATATATGTCACTATAATATTTGAAGAGACCACTAGTGTGGAGTTTGAGTTGTTTTTCTAGCAGAGACTTAATTTTCAAGCTTTGTTCACA
This sequence comes from Gracilinanus agilis, assembly GCF_016433145.1. NCBI lineage: Eukaryota > Metazoa > Chordata > Mammalia > Didelphimorphia > Didelphidae > Gracilinanus > Gracilinanus agilis. The sequence continues at coordinate 97,665,533 of NC_058130.1, forward strand.
TACATACTTGTCATCTTATTGCAGGTGACCTTTTGGACCAAAGACATGGAAACCAGTACTGGTCCCATAGAGTCATGCCTGGAATTTCTTCCCATCTCTTTTCCCCTTCTGCCCATCTCTTCCCAATGATGGGCAGCAGGAAGAGAAACAACATCTGTTGCCACTGAAGGAAATCACAGACTTATCCCTTTTCCATTCAGCCCTAATTATCCAAAGGCAAGTTTGAATGGAAGACTGATGGAAATCAGTCACTGGATAGTCACTGACAACTGAATGCTTGCTGGGGGCCATCAAAACCCACCCTGTCTGACATGGTCACAGGGGGGGCCTTGAGGAAGTGCATGGCAGCCTCAGGAAGGATGGAAACCCCTCACTCAGATACCCCTGTGTGACTCTTCTCTTATTAACACTCCTTATTATTGGAATTATTTTGATCAATATCCCTACTCAGCCCCAGGGAAAATCAGAAGAACAGTAAAGGCTGTTACTAGAACCCTCACAGGCCCCCTACAGACTCTTGGGAAATTCCCCCTTTTACATGCAGTAATACAGAAATTCCCCTAGAATTCACTTCACAACAAACCAGCAAATAGTGAGTTAATGTTAAAGATTTAAAAACCCTAACTTAGATCTCCCATACACAGGTACCTGCAAAAACAGGCCAGAACAGTCTCCAAGTTTCACCCCTCCATGATCCCTGATTTGGTACAGTACATTAACATAAAAGAACAATGAATGATAAATGGAGAAATTGTCTCCCATGAAAAAGCCTGTGCTTTCCCACCAGTGTACCCCAAGAGATATGTCATACACACCTTGAAAAATATGGAAAGTTACTGGAGAATGAAAAGTATGACTTAATACATTGTCTCCAAGAAAAGATGTGTGTTGAAAATGAATTTCCATGCCAACATTATGTGTGATCTCAAAGTGTATAAAAATAAGCCTTATTCAAGTCAGAGTAGAACAGCCTTCCTGGCTGAAATTCAGACTGTCTCTCATTCGTCTTAACATGCCAATGCTGTCACACCATCTTGAGCACCTGGACCTGGGGGAGCCAGCCTCCCCCAAATGCTGATCCTTAAATATCTACCTTTGTTGGATATATCCTAGAGCCCAACTAATCCTCAAAGCAGCTATCTTCTTGGTAGGGAACTGACCATCTACCTTGCAAAGCCTCCCCAAGATCTTCTTGGCCTTGCCATCTGCCCTGCTCCTTTCCCTGCCTAAGTACATACCTCATTTTAATATATGCCATGAAATGAACATAAATTGAACTAGACTTTACTGTGTGAGGCCCCTCTATCTCAGGAAAGTTTAGCTGATGCAATAGTATTCCCAGTGAACCAAAGCATTATTAACCAACCTTTTTAATTTTACTACAGACAGTAAAAGGATTGCTTTCCTTCTTGTTTACTTCATGGGGATTCCTACCTATTTCCAGGTTCTCAGAATTACCTTAGTACCTTATCTTGGACTAATCTTTTGAAATGTCTGGGAACATGGGATTATGGAATATTATGTGGAAACATAGGTTTGTTTATTATAGCAAAGCAGTGGGATGCAGACCTTTCCTGGTGGTCAACTATTTTCAAGTTTATAACTTGTTATTTTCAATCACCCTATTGAACAGATAATGCTTTTTTGTACTCTAGTACTGGAGTAAATGATGGTCTTTTCCAGATGTTCCAAGGGTTGAGAGGTTGGGAGTGAATCAAAGCTGAACCCTTAAGCCAAGTGCTGGCAGGAGGTGATGGTGGTAGTGTGCTTGAGTGTGCTAAGTAGGAACTTGGGCAGAGAGAGAGTTTAGTGGGCAGTCTTAAGTTCTCTGGTAAGACTTCACTCACTCGTGCCTTTTCTCTTTAGTTCGTCCTAAAGAATTATGGTGAGAACCCAGAGACCTACAATGAGGAGCTGAAGAAGCTGGAACTGCTTAGACAGGTAGGGGCATCAGCATCCCCAAAGAGTGTCATGTGATCAGTGTAACAGAAAAGGAAGGAAGGGCAGGGAAGAAAGATAGTCCCAAGCCTTATTCTCTGATTCAGATAAGGGGGAGTGGCTCTTACCTATTGTCGGGACTTCATGCAAGCTTGAATTTTCTTTGCTATTCCCTTTGAAAAATATGGAGAATCCAAAGAGGAAGTACCATACACAGACTATGACAGCTAAATGAATTCTCTGCTCAGGTGTTTATAACCTTCAAGAACACCTACATAAAGCCCTGGAGAAAAGGATCCTTACTTCAGAGTCACTATTACTAGGCTCCTTTTAGAGGGCGAGAGTGGAATCTGCATACCTATTTTACAATTTTCTGAGAGGGATCTGCTTCAGACAAAGCCTCTATGGAAACTGTGTCTGACCTTGAATTTTCTGGTGAGGATGATGGGTTAGAGTTGAAAAAGAATGGGGAACTGGAAGCCAAAAACCTGGAGGAAGAATGAGGTAGGGAAGATACCTTTCAGACTTGTCTATTTTCCTTCTATTTCTTTATTCATTTCTTTATTTGTTTATTTGGTTGTTTTTTGGCCCTTACCTTCTGCCTTAGAATCAATACTGTATATTGGTTCCAAGGCAGAAGAATGGTAAGAGCTAGGCAATGGGGATTAAGTGACTTGTCCAGGGTCACAAAGCTGGGAAATGTCTGAGGCCATATTTGAACCTAGGACTTCCCATATCTAGGCCTGGCTCTCAATCCACTGAGCTACCCAGCTGCCCCCTTTTCTTCTATTTCTAAACAGTGATGAATGTTTGCTGGTCATCTAAGACAAGTCAAAGGAAAGAAATTATTTGGATTTTTTGTTGAATTAATTTCATAAATTGATTTGTAACATGAGTTAACTGAGAGTGTTCAACCCCCTCTTAACTATGATAAAAAAAACTCTTGAGCTTTATACTTCAAGCACTCACACATTTTAATTTGATCTTTATACAAGCCTATAATTTAAGAAGACAAGTATTAGCCATACTTTCCTGAGAAGTGATTTGCACAGTCTCACATAAGTTAGCCAGGATTTTAATCCAAATCTGTCTTCTACTAATTCTCCAAACAGGTTGAGATTCTTTCTTTATATATGCTCTCCTTTACGAGAGTGGAAGAATTTCTTCAATGGAAGGTTATATTCTTAGTTTTAGTGGTATAATGGAATTTGGGAGGAGGCTGCAGTTTAAGGCCACAGCGAGAATAGCATAATATAATCCAAGCCTTTCCTTGCCCACATGCGAAAGCAAGATCTCCCTACCTTGGTAGAATCTCAGGTATTAATTTTAAAAAATAAATTAATTTTTTTAGTAACAGAATTCCATTTTCTCTTCCCAGTTTTCTCCCCATTTATTTAAAACCAAAAAAATCCTATGCCAAATATGCACAGACATACAAAACTAAGTCCTGCATTGTCCATGTGAAAAAAATATGTCTGTGAGTCCATCATTTTGTGAATTCTGATCCTCTTTCTAAAAAGAGAGGCAATCTGTTAGCAGAGTTTCAGGTCAGTTTTTAACTGTTGGAAAAGGTAATGGGCAAGAGAGCTTGGTCTAGAGAGTCTGTCTCCAAAAACAAAGAGGGGAATCTCAAAGAAGATGGAATATTTCCATGCCTTCAAACATCAGTATTCAAGAGAAATACTGCTTTAATATTACTATTTTGTTTCATTATTAGCATTGTCTTCTTGCTTACCTTGTAGAACCTCGGACTAGTGGCTTAACTTTTCTGGGTCTCAGTGCAATGAAATGATTGGACTGGGTAACTTGAGATCCATGCCACTCCAGATCTGTGACTTATAATCACTTTTAACACTGTCTGTGAGCATACCTTCTGCAAGGGTCTTGAGGTTTGGGGGGACTATCTGGTCATAAACAGAAGAGAGTAATTTGGTCCCAATTCTTATGAGTCATGGAACAAGTCACTTCATCTCAGAATGATCCATGAAGACATCAAATACTGTTTTTCACAGGGCAGTAGGAAAAATACTGAGAAAGGAGCCACTGTTATTTCTAGGGGGAAATGTACTATTGAACTTGGGGGACATAGTTGCAGTCTTGACTGTATTTGTACTTTCTGCTTTCTTGTCAACATTCCTAAGATCCTAAGATCATAGATTTATGACTGGAAGAAACCTCTTCTAGTTCAACCTCTTCATTATAGAGAGGAGGAACCTGAAGCCTAAAAAGACTTGCCCAAGTTCACCAGAGGTTGTGTCAGTAGCAAAATTAAAAGCTAGGTCATTGACAGTTTCTTTCTCTCTCTCTCTCTCTCTCTCTCTCTCTCTCTCTCTCTCTCTCTCTCTCTCTCCCTGCTCCTTGCTTCCCCAGAATGCAATCAGAGTTCCTCGGGACTTTGAAGGCTGTAGTATCCTGCGGAAGTATCTGGGCCAGCTCCATTACCTGCAGAGCCGGATCCCTATGGGTTTAGAGAATGAGGCAGCTGTCCCCATCACATGGTAAGGATAATGAGATAAGGAGATGGGTATGGTGAATCTGGGAGTTAATGGGGCAATTTGCTCTGTTATCTCTTCTTTTCCAAGCCCAGGGATCAAAGTCCTTATCTCTGGTTTCCCCATTAAACCAACTCAAAGTAAGGAAGGACCCTGGTGTAAAAGGGATGACATCTGGCTTTGGCGTAACCCAATAAGCCTTTCCCTGCTATCTGTTCCTTTTCCTTTAAAATGGAAGTAATCTTCTTTTTCATTTTTACCCTGGGTATTTTTTAAACTTTTATCTTTTATCTCAATAACAAATTTACATAAAAGTTTTCCAAAGTTATGATTCATATTGTCTCCCTCTCTTCTTGAACCCTCACCCCCTCCCAGAGTTGACAAGCAATTCAGTCTGGGTTTTACATGTATTATCACTCAAAACATATTTCCATATTATTCATTTTTATAAGTGAATAATCTTATAAAACCAATTCATATACCCAAATAAACAAGTGATAAATCATATGTTTTCATCTGCATTTATACTCCAACAGTTCTTTCTCTAGAGGTGGATAGCATTCTTTGTACTAAGTCCCTCAAAATTGTTCTGGATCATTGTATTGCTGTTAGTAGCAAAGTCTTTTACATTTGATTGTTCCACAGTATTTTAGGCCCATAACAGTTCAGTTCTATAATGTTCTCCTGGTTCTTATTTTACTCTGTATCAGTTCACATTGGTCTTTCCAGTTCTTCCTGAAATCATCCTGTTAATCATTTCTTATTGCATAATAATATTCCATCATCATATACCACAGTTTGTTCATCCATTTCCCAGTTATGAGACATTCCTGGGTATTTCTTTTGCTCAGAATATTAGGGGGCCCTGGCTTTATGGTCTTGAGATTTCTTTCCCTAATAACATGAGACTGGTATGTTTATAGGACAGAGATCTTTTCTGGGAAGTCAGTGACCCATGAAGACATCAAGTATGAGCAGGCCTGCATCCTCTACAACCTAGGTGAGCTGCCCTCTCTCCACTTCATTCCTGGGCAGGGAAAAACTCTTGGAGCTCCAAATAGCCTTAAGATTATCTTGGGAAGCTGGGTTTGTTCCCTTAACTTCTGGACCTTCTTGTCTCCTTGCCTGCCTTACATAACAACCCCTGCCCAGGAAAAACACTGACTCTTTTCAGAAAGCTCAAAGTGCTGCCTTCCCCAACTAGGATCTAACCCATATCTTCCTTGGTAGACCTCAATTTTCCTGTGAGTGCAAATGGAATAACAATAACCCTAGTTCCCTGAAAAAGAAAGTTGGATGGATTTAGTGATCTAAGCCAGAAAATTCCTTCTACGGGTATCCTGAAAGGGTACTAATTTCTTTCTTCTCTGTTTTCTAAAGGGGCTCTTCATTCCATGTTGGGTGCCATGGACAAGAGGGTATCTGAGGAGGTGAGGAGAATCAGGCCTTGCCAGTGCTGCCCTGAATCCTAAGCAGTTGGGATCTTCGGAGCCAGGGGTTGGGGAAGAGTTGCAGATCAGGGGCTTTTTACTTTCCCTGCCTTGAACCAGATCTTCATTGATTTTGCTCCTCAGGGCATGAAGGTTTCTTGCACCCACTTCCAGTGTGCAGCAGGTGCTTTCACCTACCTACAGGAGCACTTCCCTCACTCTTACAGTGTGGACATGAGCCACCAGATCCTAAACCTCAACATCAACCTCATGCTGGTAGGCATTGCCCCTTGCTGATGTTGGTTCCTGTGACTATCTGAAATTAATCCCCCATGCTCTGGGACCAGGGCTCTTCTCTTTTTTCACTCTGGGCTAATCTCTGCCCTGAGGACCTCATATACAGAAAACTGAAACAGTGTTAAGGGTTCAGAGAGCAATTGAGGTCTCTGGTCTTTGGCTGTGCTTTGGGGGAGATTTTATGAAACTTGAAAGGCAATAGGGAGGGCTTTCCATATGTGAACAAGCCTGATCAAATGCAGGGAAAGATGTTGATGGTGTTTTGGGAGGACAGCAAAGAGATTGGTCTATCAAGAACAGAAGGTGGGAAGTTGGATGGAAAGGTAGGGTGCAGCCATATTGGCAGGGCCTAGAATGTCAGGCTAAGTTTGGATTGGCACTAAAGGCTTTGGGGTAGGGAAATGACACGAAAGTATTGGTTTGAGAAGCATAAGTTGGTGTGGCATAGAAGAAAGGGTTGGAGACCAGAGGCAGGCAGATCAGAGGAAACTTGTAATAATCCAGGGAATAGTAAAACTTTGAGACCAGAGAGAATCCCCCCATTTTCCTAACAGACTCTAACGTTGCTATGAGGAGTAGCTAGTCTCTAGCTGAGCTCAGGTGACCAGCCATGTAATGAGATCTTTTAGGGTTTGTGGACTGAAGTGGAATAGAGGAATAGGATATACTTGAGGGCCTGCTCTAAAGAAGTGTGTCTGTCCCTCCCCCATCAAGGGCCAGGCTCAGGAATGCCTTCTGGAGAAGTCAATGCTGGACAATCGCAAGAGCTTCCTGGTGGCTCGCATCAGTGCACAGGCAAGTACCAAAGGGTTACTCTTCAGCAAGCTGCTCTAGTATTTTTCTGACTCTATGTTCTTTCCCCACTTTGGGCTTCACAGCTGCCTTGTGAGGCAGACAGTACAAGTATCAGTATAGCCGCTTTGCAGATTGTGAAAGTAAGGCCAAGATCACACAGCAAATCCATCCATCATTTATTTATTTATTTATTTGTCTGTCTATCTATCTATCTATCTATCTATCTATCTATCTATCTATTTATTCATTCATTCATTTATTTATGCGGCTTTGAATTTTTACTTTTTTAGAAAAATTTTCCATGGTTACATGATTCATGCTCTTACTCTCCCCTCCATCCACCCTCTACACCCCACCCTCGTAGCTGATGCACATTTCCACTGGTTTTAACATGTCACACAGCAAATTTAAAGGCAGAGCCAATTCTAGAATTTAGGTTTCTTGACTCTTAATCCTATGCCCTTGTCTTTTGGGAGAAAAAAGAAGGATGTTAATGGAACAGCCTGTCAATGACTGAGTACAATAGGAAGAACACTACATTTGAGGAGGTCAGTCCAGGAAACTCAGGTTCACATCCCCTATGCCACTTAGCAGCCGTAAGAGCTTGGCCTTACAGAGATTTAGTTCCCCTCTTCGTGAAACAAGGTGATACATTTCCCATCTTGTAGGGTCAGTAGGAGAAAAATGTTACACCTTGTTACACCTCACAGGGAGGACAAATTGTTATCATGTCAGCCATCATAAGCCTCAGAGAGCTAGTGGAATTGATTGAATCTTTCTGGAAGGATACTCTCCTTTTCTTCCCGATAACGAATCAAGCTTTCTTTTCTCTCCCAGGTGGTGGTTTATTACAAGGAGGCTTGCCGGGCTTTGGAAAATCCCGAGACTGCCTCTCTACTGGGCAAGGTCCAGAAAGACTGGAAGAAACTAGTACAGATGAAGACTTGTTATTTTGCCGCTGTGGCTCATGTGTGTAGTGAGCGAGCCCTGCCAGCAGCTCTTCCCTTCCCCTCTCTTGGGTGGGAGGTAAGATCAGCTCCCAACCATCACATCTCCACTGACCTCACATATTCCCTCTCTTTCAGCTGCACATGGGGAAGCAAGCTGAGGAGCAGCAGAAATTTGGAGAGAGGGTAAGTGTGATTGGGCACTGCTGGAGTCATGAACTCTGGCTCAAAAACACCCCAGGATGAGAGATTCAATATCTTACTTCCCAAGCATGGAGAAACATACTATGAACCTGTACTGAGCCTTGGAGCTTCTTCCTTCACCTTTCCCTGTTCCCCAATTTGACTTCATTTCTTTTTAAAGATAATTGATTTTCCCAATTATACGTAATAACGATTTTTAACATATACTTTTTGAAATTAAAAGATACAAATTGTCTTCCTCCTTTTCCTCCTCCTCAGCAGATAGTAAATAAGCAATTTGATCTCAGTTATGCATGTTTGATTATGCAAATCATACTTCCATTATTGGTCATTGTTGTAAAAGTATACTCATATAAAACCAAAACTCCAAAATAAAAAACACAAATAAATTAAAGTGAAAAATCATCTGCTTTCACATCTGCATTCTGACTCCAATAGTTTTTGCTCTGGAAATGGATTAAGAATAATCTCAAGTCAAAATTGACTTTTATGGAAGTTTATTTACAATTAAGAAGAAAGAGAGGAAATAAGGAAATAAGAATCTAACCCAGTAGGTAATTTACTACAATCCTCTTAATTAACTCTTTGTCGTAAGTCCCTCATAATTGTCTTGGATCTTTGTACTGCTTATAGTAGCTAATTGACTTCATTTTTATTATCCTATTTCCCCTATCCCTGATTCTCCTTTATTTGTGAAAAAGGTGCTTTAATACCCTTCTCTTTTCTCCCAAGGAGACAAGAGCATAGGACTCAGAGCCAAGAAACCTAATTTCTAGGATTGGCTCTGCCTTTAATTTGCTGTGTGATCTTGGCCTTGGTTTCTGATCAGTAAAGTAGCTATACTTGCACTAGATGCCTCACAGGGTTGCTGTGAAGCCCAAATAAACATTCTGTTTTTGGAAGTGCTTTAAAAAGCATTCAGTGCTCTGCAGGTGAAAAGGGCAGTTTCCATTTGGCACTCATTGGGATTCTTGGGGTAGTAGAAGTTCCAGTTGGTATCCCTGGTGTTTAAGGTCCTCCACATTCCCAACTTCATCATCTTATATTTTTCAGTGTGTTTCCTTTGCCTCAGCTGGATTGGACTCACTGTCACTTGTTAAGCTCCCCTGTAGACCAGCCCTCTATTGTCTCTCATATCTTCCAGTACCCCTGCTGAGAGCACTTGTTTGGAGTTTTCCATTCTTTGCCCATGCTGGACTGGCTCACCTGCCTTCCTAGCTGGGCAGTTTTTCCACCAACCTGTGGAGAATGATTTTGGTCTAGTGGATCCTGCTGGACATTAAGAGCTGGAAAACCTAGGAAAGTGTATTAGCCTGGGTCTAAGCTGGTTATATAGGCCTGGGGATCAGAGGCTTTAAGCTGCCTGTGAATAGTTGTGTGATGCTATCTCTTGAGAAGAGGTGGTGAGGACTTTCTAGAGTAATACAACATAGGATGGAGTGGGAGAAAGAAGATGCTGAGGGAAGAGGAAGCGGATGCTATTCTTCCCTCCCCAACTGTGCTACTAGGAGGCCAATTGTCTCTTACCTTACAGGTAGTCTATTTCCAGAGTGCCCTGGACAAGCTTAATGAAGCCATCAAGTTGGCAAAGGTAATATGGGCTTTAGGCCCTACCCTTCCGTTTTTCCCTTCCCTGACAAGACTACTCCCTAGTCTCATTGGAACTTTTGATCTTTTGCTACTTTCAGATAAACTTGATTAATTGCCACAATACATAGAGCTTTGGGGCAAGGGGAGAAGGGAATGAGGAGGGCATCATAATAGGGGCCAGATTTGGCCTAATAATGAAGAGCTTTTCTTTTTTCTTTCTCCCTTTTGTCCCTTCCTCAAAAGGGACAACCCGAAACTGTACAGGATGCTCTGCGCTTCACCATGGATGTCATTGGAGGAAAGTAAGTCAGGGTTGAGCCACATAGGAGTGTCACTGCCACATGTGAGAATGAAAGAAGCACGTATTTATATAACTCTGAGAAGGAAGGTGGCAGTTAGGACTCATACTAGCTGAGCCAGGTCCAGATTTGGCATCCCCAGGTGGTTATACATTATGAGTCTTGGGGTAGGTTTGGGGGAATGGTGACAGGAAAGAGTGAAAAGGAAATAGTGGCCAATCCTTAGATATATGTGTGAGAGGCATGTGCTGCTTCTGAGGCAGAATATAAACTACCCTTTATCCCCCTTTTCTCTCTGTTCACAGGTTCAATTCAGCAAAGAAAGACAATGATTTCATCTACCATGAGGCTATCCCTGCCCTGGATACCCTGCAGCCTGTAAAAGGTTTGGAATGCAGTAGATGGAGAGGTCTAATAACACCATTTGTGGGGACAAAATCGGGTGCCCACTATCTATCCCTTTACAGGGAGGGAAAAAAGAAAGGAATAAAAACATTTTCTTCTGGGGCTTCATCAAGAGGCCCAGGGTCTGGTGATTTGAACAACTGTGCCATGCCTACATCTGCATTAACAAAAATGTTGCAGAATGGAGTGGTCATTCTAGTGTCTTCCAGCTTGTTCAGACCAGATCGAGTTCTGGGAGCCAAGTTTTAAGAAGAGCCTTAATGTAGGGCACATGTAGAGGAAGATGACCAGAATGGGGAGAGGGACTCAGAACACTGCCTTATGAAGGAAAGGGTTGTGGACATTGGAGATATCACATATGAAAGAAGACTGGGGCTAGGGTTGGCAGAGGATCATCTTCAGGTATTAAAAGACTTATTACTAAACTTGTTTGGATTGATCTCAGAAGTGCAAATGGGAGAAGTCGCAAAGATGTTTAGGTTCTACATAAGGAAACATTCCTTACAGTATGAATTATACACAAGTGCAATGAGTAATGGGTTCCCCATCACAGAGGGTCTTAATAATAAGGAAGCTAGAGAAATACTTTTGCGGATCTTTTCCCCTCTGAGAGTTTTTTGTTCTATGATCACTTTACTTAAGCAACAGAATTGCTCTTTGCCTCATTTTCTACCCTAGGGCTTCTTGACTTTCCAACTATTTTTCTTCCCTGTCCCAGGAGCCCCCTTGGTGAAGCCCCTTCCTGTGAATCCTACTGATCCAGCTGTCACTGGCCCTGACATTTTTGCCAAGTTGGTGCCCATGGCTGCTCATGAGGCCTCCTCATTGTACAGGTGAGCAGAATGGGGAGGGGCTCAGACTGAGGTGGTTTGGGGAATGACTATCTCCTGCAGAGGGGTGGAGTTACTTCCAGAGTTAAGCCCCGGTGGATTTGCAGTGGGAGGGTGATGGGAGCATAGACTGTCTTCATTGGCTCTTACTTTTCCATCCCTCTAGTGAGGAGAAGGCCAAGCTGCTTCGTGAGATGATGGCTAAGATTGATGCCAAGAATGAGGTCTTAGAGTAAGTAATGGAGTAAGGGGAAAATGGGAGAAAAAGGTCCAAATCTGCTTTCTCCTTCCATGAAGTCTCCAGACTACTGGGGACACCACTGAACCACCTTTAGGATAGTTAGCCAGCCCAGCATTTTTGGAAGAATGTGACATAATAGAATGGAACTGTAGTTCTTCCAGCCGAGTCCTTGGGGAGAAAAAAAAAATCAGCCTTTTCAGGGACAATTTCCCTGCCCTTATATTTTGCCATTGCCTATGGAAGGTTTGCCCAGGCTTCCTTTCTCATAGGAGGCCTCCACAACTAGATTGAATATATGTTTGAATTGAAATGAATTGGGAAAAAGTAAGTTAGAGGAAAAACTTGGCCTAAATTTTCTTGTATGCCATTATTTATTTTACTTTCCAGTCATTCAGCAAGTATCTGAAACATATCTAGCCCTAGACATGTCTCTGTTATAGGGACAGGCTAGAAATCATGGTCTGGTAGGAGAGCAGGGACTCCAGCATGGTTAATCAATTTGAGATCAGTGTAGAAGTTCCAATAGGATAGATTCTGGTCCAGGTTCTCCAGCCCTTTCCCTAGGGCCTTAGACCCATCTCTAATCCCAGGAGCCTTGGCTCTTGGCCAATATTTATCCTTGTAAAACCATGGGTCAGAGATGGTTTGGCACCTCTGAGCCACAGCTATTATGCCTAAGTGGACTATTGAATGCCTCCTTAGGTCCCTTGCATGATGGGAAGTGTTGGGGGCCCGTAGTAGTCTGTGGGATGACTTGCAGCAGTGACCTCTCCCCATTATTCCTTGGCACAGTCAGTTCATGGACTCCCTGCAGCTAGACCCCGAGACAGTGGATAATCTGGACATGTACAACCACATCCCCCCAGTGCTCATGGAGAAGTGCGCAGCTCTCAGCGTCCGGCCCGACACGGTGAAGAATCTTGTTCAGTCCATGCAGGGTGAGCGTGGTGGGGAAACGCATTCTGGGTCACTTTCCTGGCTGCTAAGCCCAGTCATCCAGAGAGCACCGAGTCCATCCCGCCACGTCCCCCTCGTCCTCTCCTTCTGCATAGGAGGAGACGGAGGCCTGGGCTGAAGTGAATCCTCCGATTCACAGCAAGGTGATGTCGGAACTTAAAAGGCTTGTGATTCCAGCTCTAGGGCTCTTGATCCAGGCCAGCGAGACGAAGGCCTTGGGGCCGCGGGGCGGGAGCCCACAGGAGGAGAGGGTTTGGGCCAACAGCTTGTGTCTCGGTCCCCTTCGCAGTGCTGTCAGGCGTCTATACGGACGTGGAGGCTTCCCTGAAGGAGATCAAGGGGCTGCTGGAAGAGGATGAGCTGCTGGAGCAGAAAGTCCAGGAGGCGTCTGGGCAGCCGGGGGCGGTCCCAGCTGGGGGGCTGGCTGAGGTGAGCCGAGAGTGGGCCAAGTACATGGAGGTGCATGAGAAGGCCTCCTTCACCAACAGCGAGCTGCACCGGGCCATGAACCTGCACATCAGCAACCTACGGCTGCTGAGCGGGCCGCTGGACCAAGTGCGCGCCGCCCTGCCCTCCCCGGCCCTCAGCCCCGGTAAGCAGGGAGGACCCAGGGCGGGCGGGCCTGGGGCGGGCTTGTCCCCCAGAGACCACGGCGCCCTAATGTGCTGCTTGCAGATGACAAGGCTGTGCTGCAGAACCTCAAACGCATCCTGGCCAAAGTGCAGGAGATGAGGGACCAGCGGCTGTCCTTAGAGCACCAGCTCCGAGAGCTGATCCAGAAGGATGACATCACCACTTCCCTTGTCACCACAGATCGATCGGAGATGAAGGTGGCCTCCTGGAGTCACTCAGGGAGAAGCTGGGAGGCGGGGGGGGGGGGGGGGAGGGAGGAGGGGGCAGCTCCGGCTTGCTTGGAGCTTTCCCGGCCTCACTCCTTTCTCCTCTCCCTCCCTTAGAAACTCTTTGAAGAACAGCTCAAGAAGTATGACCAGCTGCGTGTGTACCTGGACCAAAACCTGGCTGCCCAGGAGAACGTCCTCAAGGCCCTGACCGACGCCAACGTGCAGTATGCAGCGGTTCGTCGAGTGCTCACAGAGCTGGAGCACAAGTCAGTTCTGCATCCAGCGCACACACCCCGGGGTGGGAGTGGGGGGCCACACTGTTCTCCTTAAGGACCCCCCTGTTTTGGTGGGATATACAAGGGGGCGCGATGCAAGATAGGATGGCTTTTCTTTGTACCTGCCCCAGGTGGAACTCCACACTGCAGACCTTGGTGGCCTCCTATGAGGCCTATGAGGATTTGATGAAAAAGTCCCAGGAGGGAAAAGATTTTTATGCCGATCTGGAGAGCAAGGTGGCAGCTCTGCTGGAGCGGGCCAAGGGTGTGTGCCAGGCCCGAGAAGCTGCCTTCCAGCAGCTCCTTGACAGGTAAACCTGGGTCCGAGGGCTGCCCTAGTCTTCAAGGCAAAATGGGTTTGGGGTGGGCATGGGGTGAGGAAAGAGCAATCAGGACTGATGAAGGCTCTGGACTAACTTTTTAGGGAACTGAAAAAGAAACCTCCACCCAGGCCTACAGCCCCAAAGCCGTTACTACCCCGAAAGGAGGAGGGGGAAGCTCTAGATCCCGGGGATCTTCCCGAGGAGCTCCGTAGCTTGCCTCCCGACATGCTGGCCAGCCACCTGACAGCCTTTCCCCCCGGGACCCTCCCCAGCGATGCCTTTTTGGGGGCTGGAGCCATCATGCCTTTCCCCCCTGGCCATTTTACTGTCCCTGGGGCCCACTATATCCCCAGCCAAGGTCCTGGCCCTTTCCCCCCAGGTACCTACTCTGGGCCTCCACCTCTGCTACAACCCTCAGCCCCCCAGCCTGCAGGATTGCCCCTGCCGGGCTTGGCCCCAGGGCCCCGCCTCTATCCGGCGCCCACCTATGCCCCAGATCCGGGCCTCATTCCTGGCTCTTCTCCCCAGCGGGGGGTAGTGAGCAGCCACTATGTGCTAGGGCCTCCTGGGTCCAGTGGGGGTCTCCCCACAGCACCCCCTCCTCGATTCATCAGCCCTGAACTGGCTCCAGGAATTCGTCCTGCCACCACCACAGTGGACAGCATCCAGGCCCCCATCTCCAGCTATACGGCTCCCCGGCCTGGGCCCGGCCCAAGCCCTGGCCCAGCCCGGCCCTGCTACTCTACCTCCCAGCAGGGACTCCCGGCCGTACCTTACCCATACCCCGTGGGGATCGGCCAACCCTTCACCCCTTCCTCTGGCCAGCTTCCTTTCCCCCCAGCTCCCCGCGGAGAGTTGCAGCCCCGGCCCCAGCCCTATGCGTCCCAAGTGCCCTTTGTGCCTCAGCCCCGCCCCCCCGCCCCAATCCAGCACCCCCCTGTCTTTCCTCCCCAGACGAGGGTCCCCGCACCCACTGCCCCGCAGCCGCCTTTTCCTTTTGTCACTCAGCCTGCTGTCTTGGGGCAGCTCCCACCCCCTCTGCGTACCCATCTTTACCCGCTTCCTTCTCAGGACCCTTTACCCCCCCATTCGGGAGCCCTGCCTTTCCCCACTCCGGCCCCGCCACAGCAGCCACCTCACACCCCACTCCCCGGAGTTCAACCCCTCCCTCCGGGCACCTCCGCCATCCCCTATTGCCCAGCCCCTGCTTCGAGGCCCCCGGGGCCCCAGGCCCCACCACTCCCCAGTCAGTTGCCTCCTGGTGCCCCATTACCCCTCCGTGGCCCCCCACCTTCTAGCCAGCCTTCTCCAAGCCCTCACCCCGTGCCTTCACCAGCCCCTTCCCCGGGGCCCGGCCCCACCACACCGCACCCTCCCCAGGCAGAGCCCCCACCATTCCAGCGCTGCAACTCCTCCACGGCCGACCTGCTCTCCTCCAGCCCCGAGAGCCAGCATGGGGGCTCCCAGCCCCCCGGGGGGGGCCAGCCTCTGCTCCAGCCCACCAAAGCGGATGCCAGCGAGGGCCAGCGGCCCCAAGCCCTGCGGCTGATCGAGTGCGACCCTTACGAGCAGCCGCACAGGCTGCAGCAGCTGCAGGAGGAGCTGGAGGCTTTCCGGGGGCTGCTGAGCGGCGGGGCGGGGGCTCTGGACGGAGTCTGGAGGGAGCTGCAGGAAGCCCAAGAGCGGGACGCCCGGGGCCGCTCCATCGCCATCGCGCGCTGCTACTCGCTCAAGAACCGGCACCAGGACATCATGCCCTACGACAGCAATCGGGTGGTGCTCCGGTCGGGCAAGGACGATTACATCAATGCCAGCCGGGTAGAAGGGCTCTCGTCGTACTGCCCTCCGCTGATAGCCACCCAGGCGCCGCTGCCCGGCACAGCGGCCGACTTCTGGCTCATGGTGCACGAGCAGAAGGTGTCCGTCATTGTCATGCTGGTTTCAGAGGCTGAGATGGAAAAGGTGAGAAAGGGGGTGCCCTGATCAAGGAGGGGGAGATGGAGCCCAGGTGTGCCCGTGACCCTTAGGGCAGGGAGCAGAAATGGATCCGAGCCCCCCTCGGGGGGGCTCTTTCTACCTGTCCTGGGTCTCCAGGCCACAGGTGTCTATGGGTCTGGGACCTGATTTTTCTAAACCCTCAAGTCCCTTTGGTGTCGTCCCACCCCAATGGCGTGAAATACACAGATTACAAGGGAAACCAATACTATTGAAATAGATTTAATCAAAATACTTCTGAAAACGAGTTCACAGATGCCAGGACAGGAATCCCTGACCTTTCTGCACCGGCCTCAGCTCACTCACTCCGCCTGTGCTTCTGCCCTGCAGCAGAAAGTGGCAAAATACTTCCCCACGGAGAGGGGCCAACCCCTGGTCCAGGGCCCGCTGAGCCTGGTGTTGAGCAGCGTCCGGACAACAGACACCCACGTGGAACGTGTGCTGAGCCTGCAGTTCAGAGACCAAAGCCTCAAACGCTCTCTTGTACACCTGCACTTCCCCACGTGGCCGGAGCTGTGCGTTTAACCCATGGGGGGGGGGGGGCAGCAGGAGAACGAGCCGGGTCCAGGGCGGATGTGGAGGGATACGAGCCCAAGGACTGAGAAAGCGCTCTGGTCATCGGCACACCGCTGACCCCTGTACTTGTTCCTCTGCTGCTCTTGCAGGGGCCTCCCAGACAGCCCTGAGAACTTGCTTCGCTTCATCCACGAGGTGCACACTCACTACCTGCATCAGCGGCCTCTGCACACCCCCATTGTGGTGCACTGCAGGTGGGTCCTGCTGGGGGGGCTTAGGGCAAGGGGTGGGGGGGAGCTGGGTGCACTGCTGAGGGGCCTCACCCACCCACCCCCTTCCTCTTCCTGCTCACAGTTCCGGGGTAGGCCGCACCGGGGCCTTTGCACTGCTATACGCTGCTGTGCAAGAGGTGGAAGCTGGCAACGGCATCCCTGCCCTGACACAGCTAGTTCGGCGGATGCGGCAGCAGCGGAAGCACATGTTACAGGAGAAGGTAGGGGCTGGAGAGGGCAGGAGGTGGTGCAGAGGGGTGCTACGGCCCTGAATGTCCTCTGAGCCATCACTGTTTTCTCACCAGCTGCACCTCCGGTTTTGTCATGAAGCAGTGCAGAGACACGTAGAGCAGGTGCTCCAGCGGCACGGCATGGCACCCCCTGCTGCCTGCAGACCCCTCGCTAACCCCAGTGTGGCCCAGAAGGTAAGAGGGAGACTTGAGCCAATGAGGGTGGGGCTGAGGGCCAGACTTGGAGGCTCTGATTCTCTTCCCTCTCTCCTTCCACAGGCATATCTGCCACAGGACCCCCAAGACCTGGTGCTGGGTGCGGACATGCCCATTAGCTCCATTCAAGCCACCATCGCCAAGCTCAGCATCCGGCCCCAAGGGGGTGGGCAGGAGCCTCCACCTGTGGCCTGCCCTGGGCTCGCCGAGCCTCTTAGTCCCACCACCCCCAACCTCCTGGAGCTCACCAGTCCCCCTTCACCTTCCCCTCCTTCCTCCCCCTTGCCAGAAATTCCAGAGCCTGAGGAGGAGAGCCAGGCACCTGCAGCACCCAACCCTGGGCCTTCTACTTCCTCTCTCGAGCTGCTGGCTTCCCTGACTCCTGAGGCCTTCTCACTGGACAGCTCTCTGCGGGGGAAGCAACGAATGAACAAGCAGAGCTTCCTGCAGGCTCACAATGGGCAAGGGCTGCGGGGCACTGGCCCAAGTGATGACCCTCTCAGCCTCTTGGACCCACTCTGGACCCTAAATAAGACATGAATTTGACCAGAGGCACAGACGTCCAATGGCTTCTAACTCCCTACACTACATGTTTCCTTTAAACCCAAGTCCCTAACCCAAAAACGTGAGCTGCCTCTTGTGGAACAGGAAAAGACTTCCTCCCCCTCCCCCAGACCCCAAAGGAGCCAGGGTAGAGAGGGAGGATTCGACAGTTGTGGAGAACAACTTGGGGAGAAGAGTCATTCGTCTGGAGGGGACAGCCCTGCCTCCCCAACACTTCTTGTTGCCTTTAGCCCCGGTCTAGTGGGAGTCAGAGCGCGTCTGGCTAGGATGGTCATTTCTCACCTGCATGAAAACCGCTGACATGACCTGGGCACTCACCTTGTGCCCTTCACTGACTGGCCCTGACTCTGGGGGTGGGTGGGGCAGGCCACCAACGGAGTAGCCATTTTCCTCTTACTCGGGACCTGAATTTTTTTTTTCAGCTCTTTACTACTAAAATAAAAACCAACCTATATGCAACAGTGCTCAGGCTTCCCTTTTCCTCCTCGGCTCTTCACGACTACAGGTATTTGTGAAGGAAGCAGCAGAAGGTGCCCCGGACCTCCCGGACACTCTCCCATCACACCCAGTGCCCAGCAGGAAGGCTCCTTGTTGGGAAATTATTTGTGGGGACAGAATTCAGGTATCTTCAAGTCACTCTTTTGTATTTCCCAACAAGGACCTCCGGACTGACAGAATACAGTCTTCCATTTTCCTCACATTGCTGTAACCGGGGGGAAGAATTTGATGAATAATCTTCCTTGAAACAGTCCAGTCCTAAAACCCATCCCTGGTATAGCTGCCCAATAAGCCCTTTGGCTTAGACCTTGGCTCTGGCGGTGATTTACATCTGGAGAACGAGGTAGTTCCAGATACTGGAGCTCTACTGTACTGCCAGCCTCGAGGGATTACAGATGGCACCTAACATAAACGAGCAGAGTCTAGCCCAGGGTCACCCACTCACTTTCACAACTTCCTCTACTTTTTGTCTGCCTTGGTGAGATCAAAACATGTTAGTATCTTGTTTTTAATCCTTACCTTCCATCTTAGAATCAGTACTGTGTATTGGGGTTAAGTGACCTGCCTGGGGTCACCATCCAGCTAGGAAGAGTCTGAGGTCACATTTGAACCCAGAACTTCAAGTTTCTAGGCCTGGGAGGGTTAGTATCTTTGAAGCACTTTAACCACTCAGAGTATCTTTCCTTCTACCTGCTTCATGAACCAGTGACGTTCAGGGAGTTCTCTATGGGTCGATTGTGCAAACACTCACTGGTTCTCTCTCTCCCTCTCCTTCCTCCAGTCCAACCACACTGTATTCAAAGCAGCCGCCTCCTTGGCAGTGTGAATGCCACACCAAACAGTTCTTTTGCTAATTAGGCCTGGCCCAGGTAGTGGGTCTATTGCCAGCCTCCACTTTTTTTTTCCCTTCAAGATGGGAATAGGGAAGGAAAAGAAGTAATAGAAACTATGAGTATCTTTATAGGGCATAGATAGAGGTAGTAGCTCATGGAGGTTATATGTTACATGATTTAAAAAAAGTTTATTTAAGAAGAGGGAACTGGCAAGGTGGGAAGTCACTGAAAAGTCCCAAGGACAAACCCAGCCAACCCTCTCTCTCCTTCACCCTCTGGTACTACAGCTTTGGTCCCACTAATGGGGAAAGGGAGAGCCGGAGATGACAGGCAGAATGAAGGGCCCCTCTGCCTAGCCAGGTCACCAGTTAGCAGGGCACACGGTGCCCTTAGTGGGATAGAAGCTTACCAACAGCTGTCCTCCCCTGACCACCAGTAAGGTGGACTACTCCCCTCCTGCTCCAAGCCTGGTCACCACAGTTGGGTCACCTCCAGTCCAGGGCTGCTATGGAGACTCTGGAGAGGATGCTCGGGCCCAGCATGAACTCCGGTTCAGTCCAGCTTCTCCAGCACCGAGGGCACATATACCAGGCTTAGCTCACTGCCAAAGTTGCAGACGACGGCTGCATTGTCCAGCACAAGAATCTGGCGGGCGGGCTGCGCCTCGCTGCTTTTGCCCAAGTAGACGGTTTGCAGCAGGTCCCCATAGTTTAGATCCCAGAAGGAGACACAGCCCTGGCCTCCGGTGACCAGCAAGTTGTCCGAGATGACACCCAGGCTGGACCCACACCCCATGTCCTAGGAGAGTACAGAGGGACAAGTGTTCGTGATGTGGAGAGGAACCACTTTCCTGTCCCACCCAAGCTGGGGCCGCCCGCGGGTCTTCTTTTGGTCACCCATTTGCTCTCTGAAGGGGAGAGGGTCAAGCTAAGAGCACAGCCCGGGCCCCTCCCTCCTTTTCTCTCTTCTCACCTGCTGAATAGAGTAGAGCTTGATGCTAGTGGATCGGTCCCAGATGCTAATGAGGTCATCCAGGCCACTGCTGATGATGCAGGAGGTGGTGCAGGTGAGAGAGGTGACATCCCCACGGTGTGCAAACATATGGCTTACCCGACTACCTGTCAGAACGTCCCAAAGGCAGATGGCTCCATCCTGCCCCCCACTGGCCAGCACCATCGTCTGAGAGAACAGAGGTAGAAAGCCTGGGTTACGGCAGGGTCTTGGCTCAGTGGGAAACTCCTCTCTACTGAACTGAAATCAAGATCTGAGAAGACTCCCAAACACTTCAGAAAACAGGTTCAGTGTGGCCTCCATGGGGTTCCCGGAGGCAGCCTCACCCAGGGAGGGAAGCATATGTGTGACTAAGGTCCACTCCATCTTGGGACCTGTCAGAGCTGCTTCCTGGGGTCTCACCTGGTCAATGTACACAGCTGTAATGGCCCCGGAATGGCCCTGCAGGGTGAAGAGGCAGCAGGAGTCCTCCAGTCGATACACCTGAGACATAAGGCAGCGTCAGAGCCGTGACCCCACGCCCCATATAGGCACACATTTTCACACTCTCAATCACATCTGAAAAGGGCCTCTGGAGATCAATTCAGACGTGTTAGTCAGTGGCTCCCATAGTTAATGGGTCTATATTCTCTCTGATCCTGTTTCCTGCCCTCCCCAAGAGGGCTTCCAAAGGATACTCACTCTCAGAGTGTGGTCCTGGCTCCCAGTCACCACACGACCAGCAGCGGCCTTCAGGGCCGTTATGGGTTTCTGGTGGGCACAGGACACCGTGTGGGTGAGGTGGCATATTATGGTATCACTGTTGCTGTACACGGGGGATGAGGGGGCACTGCCCCGGCCTGGAGTCCCTGAGGAAAATCAGCTTCAAGTGAGCAGAGACCAAAATAGAAAGGAGATGTCATCTTTTCCTAGATTCCCCTCAGTTAGCTCTTATAATTCAGTCTCACTTTCCATAAAATCTTTGCTCTTGACCCACCTGTCCCCTCTTTACCTCGAAACTGCAAATGGCTAAGGACTGTATGAGTCTCTAAGGAGAAGAAATCAAGGGACCCACTGAGCCGGGCAGTCACAATCCTGGAACATAAAAATAGTCATTACTATAGACTTTAAGAGGGAAAGGTGGGCTATTCA
The DNA here is from genome assembly GCF_016433145.1 of Gracilinanus agilis. Classification (NCBI taxonomy): domain Eukaryota; kingdom Metazoa; phylum Chordata; class Mammalia; order Didelphimorphia; family Didelphidae; genus Gracilinanus; species Gracilinanus agilis. The sequence goes on from NC_058130.1 coordinate 97,686,664, forward strand.
TGTTAAGCTGGGTGTAAGGCTCAGAGGAACTTCACAGATGTAATTAGGGAAGGTATACCCCAACCCTGTCCCCCAGGCACCTCTAGGATCATAGGACCAAGGAACCCAACCCTCTCATTTTACAGCTGAGAAAACAGTCAAAACAGCAAGGCAAATATCTACAACATGACTCTCCCCTAGAAACTCTTCTTTTCCCTCTCAAAGATCCTGATACTCTCTGCTGAGTTAAGACCCAAATTGCCATCTGCTGCACCTTTGACCCAGTGGCCTAAGAGCCAACCCAGTGCAGGAAACTCACATCCTCACCTCTTATTCAGGAACACAAGGGCAGTGATGCCCGAGGTGACCTCGTCATTGCTGCAGCGAAGGGTGCCCTCGATGGCGTCCCACACCTGTAACCCCCAGAGGCTGTGAGGGCCCTGTCAATGGGGGCAGCCCCACCTGATTTCTTACTCTAAAAGGACAGACTAAAGCCTCCCCGTACACCCCCCTCCCACCCCCCCAGAAAGAACAGCACTTGCCCTGCTTAAATACTGAAATATCTATACTCCTTGGCTCTCGACCCAGTGCTACTGGCTGGGGACCCAGCGTTCTGGCTCCTCCCCATCCTCTGCTTTCCTTCTTCAGTGAAAGGAGATGGAAATCTCTGGTCCCCACCCCAGGCAGTCCCACTTGGGAATGCATCAAAAAAGCCAAAGCCAGGCCCCTCTGTCCTCAAGGCTCACTCATCAAAACCCTCTGGCCTCCTCTAGCCTCCCCACCTCCAGCCTGCCATTGCTGCGCCCAGCCACGATGAGGTTCCCCTGCAGGTCCAGGCTCCAGACAGAGCTCTCTGTGTCGGGAGTCCATGTGGGGATGGGTGACCCCTTCTCGAGATGAGAGCAGGCTTCATCCTCAGGGCAATGGAATGAAGAAGGAACTGGGGAAGGGGGTCCTAGGGCTGGTAAGGGGGCAGGGCTCAGCCCCTCCTCTTGGTATACCCGCTGCACCAATCGGCTGAAATCATAGCCAGGTCGTCTACAGCCAGTGCGGTGCCTTGGCTCAGGCTGAGAAGACTCTAAAGGTGGGAGTTGGGGCTGCTCAGAAAAGTTGGTGTCAATGAGGCAGGTCAGGTCAGGCTGGTCACCAAAGAGAGGAGGCTGTGGGGGACCCAGGAGGCGCCGCAACTGGGAGGTGTCTCCAAGCTCCTCGGGGCTTCCTTTCCCCCCATCCGATAGCTGCTCCCAGCTCTCTTGGGAGTCAAACACACCACCACTGTCCCTTCGAAGTCTAATAAGCAGAGAAAGGAAGGTGTCAGGATAGGAATGTGTTTGGGGATGGAAAAGAGGTTAGAAGAGAAAAGATTTCATGCCAATGGGAAAGGCTGAGCAGTGGTGAAGAAAAGATCTGGCCTTTGAGGCCAGGAAAGAGGGATAAGAGAAGGAATCCTACCCTTGCTTGGGGATCAACGTAAGGCAGTCTCCAGTCTGTGCATCCCAGACCCGGATCTGTCCTACTAGGCAGCAGCTCACCAGGAGCATCCCATCACTTGCTAGGCATTCAATGTCCTGAAGGGTGAAGAGAATGTAGCTTACGAAGGGCAGGCATAGCTATCCCCTGGCACTGATATAAAGGAGACACAGTTCATTCTCAATCCTCACCATGAGATGCCCCCGAAGGACAAGAGGAATGATCTCAGTCTCGGGTGGGGAGTAGCCGTAGTCATCACAGGGGAGGTCCCCACGCTTCCGACGGCCATGAGAGGATCCGTGCTGTCCATAGTTCTTGGGGCAAAATACCCGATAGAGGCAGAAGAGCAAAAGCACCAACAAGATACCAGAAGCCAGACCTAGAGCAGCTACCCTGTGGGAATGGCATGTAGATGGTGCTCAGTGAGATCAACTCCATTCAACCCAAATGCCCACCCCATGAGAGTCACACAGGTTCCACATCCCAACTATGAGCCTAAAAACTCAAACGAAGTAGAAACAGAACCAAAAACTAGTGGTTAAAGGCAAAACTCTGCAAAAGAGGGGAGAAGACTGCACCCCAGACTGTTTCTCACACACCCCAGCTTCTCACACACTTCCCTAACCCTTCTAAGACCCCAGCACAGAAGGCAAGAATGGCCCTTACTTGTACAGAGTGACATCTCCATGGACCTGGGCCCTACTGGGACTTTCAAATGCTTTTCTTTGGCCTTCCTCTTGGGCAGTTCCAGAGTTTGGGGGCTTAAGAGGCCAGTAATGTGGAGCCTCCTGTTGGTGCTGAACCTCTTGAGGGTTCAAGTAGAGGGTGACAGGAATCACAGGAAGGAGGCTGATGTACCTGTGAAGAAGTAGAGTAGAAAGATGAGGCAGCAAGATGAAAAATCTTCCATGACTCCCAAATCTTGACCAAGAACAGGGAACTGCCCTGACATCAGGAGGAGGCAATGCCTCACACCCAAGCCTTATGAAGAGTTAGTAAAGAAGTTGGCCCCTCGTTTGGGGGTCCCTGTAGTCCCTGTGCCTCTCTTGGGGGACTTAACAATACTCTTCAATAGTGTTACTATAACAATAGAAACAACTGCTAAAACCCATTACATTTCAAGACTGGAGGCCTTAGGCCATCTCCTAATCTTGCTGCTAGCTCTTCTCTTCTGCTAAACTTACCTCTTAGCCAAAGTGATATTGTAGTAACTGAAAAGGGATGGCCAATGGCGAAAGGATAATTTCCTCCAGAGTTCTTCATCTTCTGGTCCCCATGTCACCTCTGGGGCAGGGCCTATGTCCAGCAGGCTGCTGTGAGGAGCCCCCTCCAGATGGTCCTGAGGCTCCTGAACCTCAGGGGATTCCCAAGGCAGGGTCTGATTCTCTGCTAGCTTGGGAGCATCCGGTGGGAAGATGGAAAAAGTACTCTTGGGGTCACCTGCAGGCAGCACCCCACCTGGCACAGGCATTGGGGGCAGTCCTGTCTCCCCTAAGGGGCTCTGCTCTGTCACCTGAGCTGTTAAGTAAGTGCGTAGCCCAGCGGGGTCTGTATACACCAGTATGCCAATCCAAATCACGGTGCCAACCTGGAAGAAACAGATAGGATTGATAAATTCACATTAATTTTGTGGATTTTGCTGACTGGCTGATGGGAAAGGGTCAACTCTCAGATGATGTGGATTGACTGGATCAGAAAGTTCAGAGTGGGAAAAACAACTACCTTGCACTTTTAGGGCCATATGACTACTAACACCTTCCCCCCCTATGCCAAACTGAAAGAAAAATGCATTTAGTCTCCTCTGCTGTGTCCATCACCACCCACTCCAACCCCAAAAGTCACCTAAAATACCCAGGACCTGAGTTATGCTACAACGGGATGCTCACAAGGCTTAATGTTAAGTATTTCCTCCAGCCTTCAGTTCTCTCGACATCCTCCCTCTGTGCCCACCTCATGCTCAACAATGATCCGAAATTAGTGCTTGGCCCAGTGCTAAGGGGCAAAAGGCTGAAATCCTTCAGTCTACTTCCTATCCAGGAAAATGACCACTGTCATTGGGAATCAAGTCCCAAGATCAAGCCTGTTGTAAGACTTAGTCAAAGATGGACTCTCCCTCACATCGCTAACCAAACCAGCCTTTCCTCCCCTTCACTATTTAATAGCTTCACATGCTTCCCAAAGCAGTCAGAAAGCACTCTGGTGCCTTCCAGTGCACCCAGGAGACCTCCTAGGAAGAGGCAAGAGACATCTTGGACCAGAATGGATAAGGAAACAATGAATCCGTTGTTGCTATCTCCCCAATCTTCCCTCTGATCCTTTCTTAGACCTTGGAGCCAGTCTTAAATGGGGCGATCACTCCACGGAGGCCATAGCACCGTGGAGTAGCAGTACCGCCCTTCCCTTCTCAAAGGATGACCTTCAGAGGACACACAGGACTCTCACAGCAAATCAGAGGGACTTTGGGGATGAGGCTTCTATATCTTAGACATAGGACAGAATAACTAGAGGATTGGGCATGGATACCATGATTAGTCTCTGGGCCAGCCGGGTCCGGGCCAAGAAATAGATGACACGTAACCTCTTGGGGAGACGAAGATTTCTGAAGGATGACGGCTGTAAGGTGATCGTGTGAGGTGTCGAGGGTCGCATGGCCAACTGCCGCTCATATCTGTGGCCCCGTCCTGTAGGCTTTGCTGGGTGCAGACAGACTTCTGGGGGCAGCCGTTTATTTAGATCAGCTAGCTATAAGTAAAGATGAGACTTCAGTTCCAGATCCTACTCCTTTTGAGGGATAGCCCTTAATCCTTACCACCCTAAGCAAATACCAACATCCAATTAGCCACCCACACACATTTTCCAGTGTCAACAGGCTAAGTTACATGAACCCTGACCTCACCATGAAAATTAAGGGGGGCAGGGGGAGATAGAGAAACTAATTTTCTCTCCTACCTCCATTCGACGAATGTCAATAGACAGAACGGTGGTAAAGAACAACATCTGCAGGAAGAAGTCAGAGACAAGGCCCACTACAGCAAAGAGACAAAATTCCTGAGGATAAAACAATGCATGAAAATAGGTCATGATGACTCTTACACAAGGTTACTTTGAACCTCACAGCTTTCCCCCAAATTCCCCTAAATCTGTTCTAACCCCCAGCTCCTAGTTCAGATCTTCAAACAATAAACATTTATTAAGCACCTACTATGTGCTGGGCATTCTGCTAAGTGTTGGGGATACAAAAAGAATTCTCAGTGGAGCCTTCCTTGAAATGAGGTAATTCTGTTCCTCATCGTGGGTTCAGAAGGCAGGCTAGGATAGGACAGGCTTCAGGGCGCCACTTTGCCTTTGGGCTGCCTGGCCTTCAAAATTCAATGGCATAATTACAAACAAGGCACGTTTTGATAATATGAGCCTGCACAAGCTAGCTCTTCTGAAAGTTACCTTCTATGGAGTAAGGAATAGAAAAGAGAGCAGGACTCTTCTAGAAGGCTCAATGCTGAGGGTGGTGAAGACAGAAGAATGTATTACTTTCTACAAGTCAGGGTGACAGGGCAAACACAAGTTCCTACCTGAATAGCAGGAACCAGGGTGAAATATCCAATGAGGATGATGCCTAGTTCTGTTGCCATGTTCTTCATGATAGACCAACTCTCATTGCTTAAGCCTAGAGACAATACATACAAAGTGGTGAAATAGGATAGATTGGGGGGACAAGGTAACTATGCCTCAGTCAAATCACTATGTTTGTACCTCAGTTTCCACCCTTAATTTCTGGCACTTCTTTAGCTAGCATTAGGTTCTTGCAACAACCCAGAAAAACATTTAAAGCAGGTACTATCCTCAACTCACAGCTGAGGAAACAGGCTCAGGCTAAAAGGATTTGCTTCATATCTCACAGCTCTATAAATGTAAGCCTCGCCACAAACACTGCCTGTAATATAGAGAGTGGGGGTCATGTAGTTTTTTCTAGCTTTGGCTGAGTTCTAAATCAGTTAGGATTTGGAATCTTGAGGAAAAGACAGTTGATGAGGGTCTCCCGTGGAGGGAGGTTGTCTGATTCAGCCGAGCTGCTTCCTTACCTAACTATAGTATTGAAATTTAGCCTAGTTTTGATATATTTACTTAAGAAATTATTATTTTGGATAAACCCTTTATATCTTCCTTCCCTAATATTATTTCTACCTTCCCTCCCTTACCTTATATGTCAGTGGAGTTAATAAGGAGAGTGATTAGATAGGAGTTCAAAATCTGTGTAGGGTTAATTGTTATTTGACAGTATTAGATATAAAGAAGCTAGTCAGTCATCTTTTATTCCCTTTAGTATCAATAGTATTTTGTAAGCTGAGTAAAAGGCTGGTCCTTACTCAGACTCCATCTTTGCCTCCCTTCCCCCACCTGAGGTTCCTGAGACAACTGTTAGGGCTTTCCTTTGATCCACTTTCCTGATAAATCATTCTTTAAAGATAATAAACCCTTTTGTGTTCCAATAGACCTATTAGTATAATTTGTCTGTTAGTTATCAAGAGAGGGAAGAAGAGGGAAAGAACCAACATACTCTGGGCTTGAAGGGAAGCCGGATATCCATCTTGGAGGAAGGTGTAACTTCAAAACAAGTCTCTTCCTGTGAAATTAACTAAGCCTGTTGTTAATTTCAGTCTAGTCTATTTCTCTCTGCCAGTGTTTGAGCCTAAGTCCCAGTCTGAAAAGCCTGCTGTTTGTCTGTTTAGTTTAATTTCTCCTCTCCCTGAAGATCTCTGTTTCCCTTCTGTGTTATACTCCTGATTTCAGCCCTATTATATTCTGAATCTCCTTAAGCCCAGCCTACCTGTAACCTAGATTACTCACTTAGCAAGTCTCTGACAACTTCCTTTCAATTCCCTTATCCCAAACACCTTTCCTCAAATTATCCCCATTACATGCCCCATTCCCATTACTCTTGATGTTTCCATACTTCTCCAGTGAATTGGTATCCATTTAGTACAATTCTAGGGGGAGGGGGGGAGAAGGGGTACAGAAGGGTGGGAGACTTTAGAGAAGAATGCCTTCTACAATGGGCAGGGGGCCATGGTACAAAAAGGGATGTTGAAAATTTGTTAGAAAAGGCTTCCAGGGGGCAGCTGGGTAGCTCAGTGGATTGAGAGTCAGGCCTAGAAACAGGAGGTCCTAGGTTCAAATCCAACTTCAGACACTTCCCAGCTGTGTGACCCTGGGCAAGTCACTTGACCCCCACTGCCCACCCTTACCACTCTTCCACCTAGGAGCCAATATACAGAAGTTATGGGGAAAAGAAAAGAAAAGAAAAGAAAAGAAAAGAAAAGAAAAGAAAAGAAAAGAGAAGAAAAGAGAAGAAAAGAGAAGAAAAGAGAAGAAAAGAAAAGAAAAGAAAAGAAAAGAAAAGAAAAGAAAAGAAAAGAAAAGAAAAGAAAAGAAAAGAAAAGGCTTCCAAACCGTCCAATTCCTACTGTAAAACTTTAGTCAAGAGTAAGCTGCCAGAGCTTAAACCATAAATCTTGGGGTTGTAGCTATGACTCTACTGGTCATTACAGTGCACAGTCCGAGAGTGCTCTCTATGTTTTCTTTTTGAGTTTGGAAACAAGCTCTTGAGAGGTTCCTGCCAGTTAATGCTCTGCATCTTAGTTCCATTCTAAATGTCTGGCACTGACCTATCCTCCATATAGCATGGTTCTCCAATAGAAATGGTCAAGAAAAACTGTGTGATTTGACACTGGATAGGATCTCTTCTAGAATGAAGGATGGAATGTCACCATTCAAAGAAACCACTAAAAACACGATTCCTCTCTAATCTGGTTGGAGGTAGCAAGGAGAACTCCTGACAAACACATTTTAATCCAGCCCAACAGTAGAAAGACAAAATGAGGATGGTACAGCAAATACAGTATAAAGAGTAAAACAAAGATGGGAAAACTCCCCAAGCCCTACAGAGCTCGGGTAGAGTAGAGGGCCTACCTCCATCTCTCCAACACTTAAGGCACGATCCTTCACTACTGGTCAGCCACAACACTTAATCAGAGTACTCTAAGTTCTGCAAATTCAGGGCAATGACTATTTCTCAAGGTTCTCCCCTCTCTGACCTATTCCACAAAACTGTTCTAAAGCATGGGTGTGGAATGCCTCATTCCCTCCCCTCTGCTTCTTTGTCCCCCTGGTTTCACTCATGACTCAGGCTCACATGCTACGTTCTACAGGAGGCCTACAGATCCTTCTCTTCTGAGATGACTTGTATTTATCTCATGTGTTCTTGGTTAATTACATGCTGCTTCTCCCATTTGAAGGTAAGTTCGTTGAGGGCCAGGTCTGCTTTTAACTCATACTCAGCACGTAGCACAGGGCCTGGCACAGAGGAAGCTTGTTGTCTGATTGCTCAAAAAGCTCTAGCATCTCCTGAATGTGTCTGGGCCCCGATACAAACTCCTCTATTTTTGTATTGATAAGTTCTCTACAACCTGGCTCCATTTGTGCTCTATCTGGTCCAGCTTAAACTGTTCTACTTGAGATTCTCACCCATGACACTCCATTTCCTGTCTCCATGCCTAAAATAAAAGTTTAGAATCCCCAGCCTCTTTTAACGCTTGGCTCAAGAGTTATCTCCTACACTAAGCCATTCTGATTCCCACTATTTGTGCCGTCCCCTACTCCATAAAAATCACATTTACTTCCCTGAGTGGGTGTAGCCAGGCCCCACACTCCTTTCCCACAGTCTCCACTGAATGAAGGCTCCTTGAGGGCAGGAACTGTTCACATTTTGACTTTGTGCCTCCAGCACCTGGCACAGTCTAGACACTTAATAAGGCTGAACTTCTGTGTTACTAATAATGCAAAGGTAGCTTCTCTATTGTCCCAAGCCACTGAGATGGAATCTGACACTAGTTTAGTGGTGCCATCCCTGAGAAGTTCCAAGTTTTAGAATGAAATTTGGCTTCTTGTTCTGCTGAAAATGAAGGTAGGATTTGCTAAATGCCTAGCTAATTGCCCACCATGGCCCCTCATGAAGCACTGCTTTTTATCCTATACAACAGTCAACAGTTCTGCCAGAGGTGCAGTGAATGGTGGGTCAGTGCTTCTCCCAGAAGAGCAGAGTGATTCCCAAATGCAGGCTACGTTAGGCCAGCCCTTTTTACCACCTCCTCCTTCTCCCTTCCCCATTTGGGTATTTCATAATCAAGTTATTGGTTCTTTTCCCAAAATTCAAAAATACCATCTTCCACCTTCCTTCTCAACACTGTTACCTTGAGCAATTCGCAGCTTCACTTCAAGGTCCACTGGAGTAGATACCACTGACTTTGTAAGAACCAACACATTCTCCAATCCAATTACCACCACCAGGTAGGGAAAAATCTCTCTGGGGAAAGAGAAAGATATCAAATCAAAGAGTGGATCTCTACTGCCTTGAAATAAAATGAACATCTACTGGGAATAACACTGAATACATTCCTATCACTCCAAACTGAGATATAAAACAATCATCTACTATCTCATGCTGTCTAATAAAATGCAGTCTAGATTTCTAACCTTCTACTTAGGCCACTAGTTCACTCTCTCATGGGTCCAGAAAAAGCACTTCTCTATCCCACCCTTGGCATCAATAAGGCCTTATTTTACTCTTTGCTTTCCTTAGCAACCTCGTAGGAGGAAGTATGGCATAGTAACTGTGGAGTCAGAAGACCTCAATTCAAGCCCACCCTTCTGACACATATTGGTCTGGTAGGCGCTTTGTTTGCTGACTTGATTAGATTGGCACTGGTTGAGGGAGTTTCCTTAATGTATGTTCCCTAGACCAATGGAATCATAAGTCCTGCCCAAAATGAAACTAAAACCCTACAGATTTGAATAATGAGAGCCCTTATATTCTATTTTATTTTTTAAAACCCTTATCTTCCATCTTAGAATCAATACTGAATATTGGTTCCAAGGCAGAAGAGTGATAAGGGGTAGGCAATGGGGGTCAAGTGACTTGCCCAGGGTCACACAGCTAAGAAGTATCTGAGGCCAAATTTGAACCCAAGACCTCCCATCTCTGAGCCTGGCTCTCAATCCACTGAGTCAACCGGCTGCCCCCAGCCCTTATATTTTATGAAAAATCAAAGAACACCTAAATAGAAATTCTGAATATACTGAATGTACATTACTAATAGGAGTTTCTGACATTTACAGAACTTAAAGAAACAAACAAATTTTGCCAAGCATTTTGTGCATCATCTCAGTTGGTCTTCACAACAGCTCTGAAGATATCATAAAGACTAAAGCTTTCACAGATGAAATCTACCAGGGCAGAATTCAAACCTTGCACTCTTTCCATAAGGACCTATTGCCTCTCCAACCAACGCAAAGAGATAAGAATAATGAGATGAAAATGAAAATTCTTTCTGGTTAGTCAAATGTATGCATTAGGTCTCACTCTTCTGCTGTATGTTGCTATATCTTTATAATTTTCTTTTCAGTCACACTTAGAGCAAGGAAGTCATGCTCAGAAGAGGGGAAACTGAAAGGAAAAATAAACTCAGAAGTTTCCTGAGCTGTGCCTGAAGAGCAGTGACTTTGTGAAAAGATTAATACTGACTTAAGCAAGATGAGACCTGGGATATTCTGACAATAAGTAAGTCTAAAGTTTCAGGACAAACCAATGGGAAGGGCTTTCAATTACACACCAAGATTCAAGATGAACTGATAAAAGAAAAGTTAAAAATTAGTGAGGAAAAAGTTAATATAATATAACCATTATAAGTTTCCTTTAAAAAATTACTCAAAAAGAATTATCAGATTTGGAGGTTAGAATTTTTTAATGGTTTTTAAATTAAGAATAAAAGTACACAGCTATCTCAAATGGGTAATTTTATCTTTGAGAAAAAAATCCAGTATTTTACATGTTAGTGTTTACAGCACCATTTTTGACCAAGTTGGTCAACCTAGGCCATAGGACTTACCCGCCATTGAGGGTTGGTGTCAAGCCAAAGAGTGTACACAGTCCCACAGACATTAGCAGAGAGCTAAGGACAGTCACCACTGCTGCCAATGCCAATCCCCACTTAGATTTCACCATGTCTATCTTCCCTAAAAAAGAAGAGAATAGTTCTTTCAAAAAAGGGAAGACACACAATTTTATATCTTTTTCTTGTTCTCTCTATGCTGTTTCCCTTTTATTTGATTAGCTAAGATTTTCCCAGTGCAAGATGTTTTTGCTTTAACATAGAAAAAGCATCCAAGAGGACAGGTGAAATAAATTTACCAATCAGGTGACTGGAAAGGGTAAGTCTTTTTATATATGAACTCAGAACTAAGGAAGAGAGGCAGTTCTGCCTACACAAATCCCAGAATGCTGTGCTAGGAGGGATATCACTGTCCCACAGGACCAGCATCAACTCATAAAATGACAGAAATGTCAATGACCCTACAACCCTAGAACAGCCCCCTCCCTATATAGAGGATGCCCAAAGATGGGCATACATAATTTTTTCTATCACCATTTGGGGCACAGCAAGACCCCTGCCCATAAAAACACTCAGGCCTGAGAAGTGAGTTGAGAAATATTCCCAATTAACATTAATAGGTTAACCCCTAACCCCATCTTGGACCTACTTGTAGAGAAGTAAATGTAGGCAAAGAGGATGATGTAGGTGGTGACGAGGGGAATGAGCTCAGCAATACCAATTTCTTCCTTGAAATGCACATGCACCAGATTCTCCTCCCGAAGACTACAGTTGGGGCTAGGGTGCAACAGCTTTAGTCGGGCCCGAAGGCTATTCAGATACCTAGTCATAGAGATGGAAGGAAAGAACAGGATATAGTTGTTCCCTTCTGTCCAAAGGCAGCCTCTGGGAGGAGAGGTGCAGTGAGGGCCTCTTTTATGTATTAGGTATGAGACCTACTGAGTTTGAATCCTGATCCCACTTAAAAACTGAAGTGGGCCAAGTTTGTTTTGATGCCTCCCTCCTCCCCTTTCTGGTCCCCTTTTCCTCTCTCCTTCAACCCCATACAATGTCTTAAGACTTGCTCATAACTAATTCTTTGGCTAATAATCATTACTGAACTATTAACAGATAAGACCTGAAGGCGTTACCCTTCCCAAGAGCACCTGGTATAATATAAAGGGGTATTTCAAGACTAAAAGCCTTCTAAATGCAAAGTAATAATTCATCTGTACCATGTGTAATGGTAAAATTCTAGGCACAGGGACAGAAAAGGAGGAGGACGTAATACCATATACAGGCAGCTACCTCCTTGAAAAAATAGTCCTGCTAGTCCCTGATGGCCACTAATCCCAAATGCTGGCAGCCTTACCTGGAATGGTAATTCTGGAAGACCAGGGTAATGGTATAAGACACCATTCTCTTCCTAGTATAGAGGTTCACCCCACTATACTTTCCTGGTACTCCAAACAATAAGTCTATAGACATAAAAAAAAAAGTAAACAAGTCACCAAGAAGCTGAAGAAGATATGATCACCATCTAGGCCCATCATTCAGTGTTATAACTGATATAGAGCAAGTATGAACTCCTTGCTTTGAAGCAGCATCTACACTAAAAAAGGCAGAAAACATAAAACACATAGCAAGTGGATGTTCAGAGTTGCTCTTTTCTGCCCCATGCAACGAGCTATGTGGGGCCCAAAAAGCCATCTAATAAGGGAATTAAATCAGGGCAAAATAAAGGCCTTGGGTACCTTTAAGAGTTGCAGAAGTCTGTAGGGTCTTTGGTTCATGCTGATGGATAGTTCTGATAATATCAGGGTCAGCACTGAAGCGCTCCTGATCATTTTGCCAGAAGTTTCCAGGTGACAAGAGAAGGCAGCCATGCTCAGGAAGCAAATTCCTAAGTTTCTTTAGGCCCGGCAGGAGATCAGTCACTTGCAGGCATACTTCCTCGAGGCTCTTGGTTCCAGAGCTACCCAGGGAGAAAGTACAAAACAAGCCATTGTCCCTCACCACTCTGGACCAGAGATATACATCTATCAAATCTTAACTGGGTTCCAAATGGCAGAATCTAGTAATTTATTATAATGCTCTTCCCATTCTAATACAGCCAGGGAATGGGAAAAGCGGTTACAAGGTTTTGAAATAGTAGTTAGTATTTCCCGCAGTATTGTATACTAGAATATTTCTTGAGGGGCTGTTAAGGCACACCCACAGTGAAAGGCAAAAAACAAAATTGAAAAGCAAAGCATGAAATTAAGAAGAACAAAAAATAAACACCTGTCTTAAATCCCTAACTAGATAGGATGAGAGGATGAGAGACTGTTTAGCCAGACATTGAAGCTAACAAGTTTAAGCTCAAGCCCAACAATGTTTCAATGGTCCAATATTTGCTATTGCTAACTCAACTGTCTGGCCTACTTTCCTCTCTGATGGGGTAAGGAGAAAAGGGGTAACTCTGGGGGGAAGAAGGAATCTAACTGAATAAATATTAAAAGCCTGCCACATATAAGATATTGTGTAAGATACAACAATGGAAGTAGGGACTATATGTTGGTCAAGTTGCTTACATTCTAAACTAGACTGACACAGAATTAACAACATGGTGCAAGTTAAGTTCAAAAAATTGAAAATAAAGACAAAAAATAGATAAAATGGACTCAAGAGACAAAGGCAACATGATGGAGTGGAAAGAGAATTGGACTGGAACTAAGAGAACTTGTGTTCAACTCTTGGCTCTACTATTCTGTGTAATCTTGAGCAACTGAACACTCCATCCTGGGCATTAGTTTCTTTATCTGTAAAATAAGGTCAAACTAAACGACCTGTAAGGTCCTTTCCAGATAAAAATGCTTTAATTTGATGAATCCTGGTTCTGCTTACTATTTCAGACCTTTATCAAGTCATTTCCCTTTTCTGAACCTGTTTTCTCATCTGTAAAAACAGGGAGTTGGAGTAGATGAGCTCCTAGGTCCCTTCTAGTTCTAACACCAATGATCCTATCACTAAAGACAAGAAGCTCTAAACATACTCTGTATATTTTCAAAATCTGCATATTCTTATTAGTGAGTCTTGTCCCACCTAACACATTTGAATTAAATAACACATCACTAAGAAGCTAAATGGGGAGGGAAAGAACATGAATCATGTAACTATGGAAAAATATTCTAAATTAATTAATTAAATCAAGTTTTAAAAAAACTCAAAGTTAAAGTTAATGTAAGAAATTTAAGGTTAGAAATGATATCTTTTTGCATATCAAAACATAATTCACATTAGTTTACTTTAAGTTTTATTTTGGAGTTTTGGTTTTATATGAGTATACTCTTACAATAATGACCAAGACAGAAATATGTTTTACATGATAATTCATGTATAATCCAGATCAAATTGCTTACCATCTCTAGAGGGGATAGAGAAGGGAGGGAGAGAGACAATTTGGGTCTTATAATTTTAGAAAAATCTATGTGGAAAGTTGTTATTACATGTAATTGGGAAAATAAATTTTTTTTTTAATAAAAAAAAAGCTAAATGTCTTTCATACAAAACTAATGCTGTTTGTCTTCTGGATCTAAATGAGTTTATGAGTCTCAGACATTACTCATTTCTGACAGCAAATGAAATGAAACAGTACAGTAGGGGGCTGTAATGAGTTCTTAGCCAGTTTTGATAACTGAAATTTATAGCTAAGAACTAGATGGTAAAAAGTCAAAGGAGTAATTAAGAAATCTAAAAGTACACTTAAGAGAACTACTGTTTGGCTTGGGTGCAGAGAAAGTTGGTCTATGAAAAAAAATACTAAATAGAATGGATTCCTGAGGTTCCTGTTATCTGTGGTGGGGTTTCAGTAACATAGTATCTTACTTAGGACATACTTATCTGTAGTTTCACTGACTTATTCTCACAACAGACACTTAAAGGAGGATATAATCTTCATAGTCCCATGTAGCAGAGGTGTCAAATTCAAGGTATCAGAGCAAAAGAATCAGATTAAAACGTAGCTGGGAAATGTTTAGCAAAATAAATAAAAATATAATACAAAGGGCAACTAGGTAACACAGTGAATAGAGTCAGGTCTAGAGACAGGAGGTCCTAAATTCAAATCTAGCCTCAGACACTTCCTACCTCTATGACCCTGGGCAAGTCACTTAGCCTCAATTTCCTTCTGCCTTGGAACCAATACTTCTATCAGTTCTAAGACAGAAGATAAGGATTTTTAAAAAAACACAACATGGGTAATGTTAAGTTTTAGTTCATTTTTATTTGACACCACTCTTCTACAAGGATTTCTTATGGATTATTCCTAAAACTGTGTGTCCCTAGAAAGAAACACAAACCACTTGAGAGTCTTCTGCATCTGAGTTAGAGTGGGCAAATGTGGGATAGAGATGCAGCTGACACTGTGTGCCATTAACAACTATGAGAATTCAAAGGAAAATTTAATCTATGACCAGGCAAGCAATTCTGTAAGATTATTGCTCTTTTCATTTTTACTGAATTGATTGGCTTACCTAACTACATAATTGGAGAGAACACTCAAGCTTAATCACAGAATTCATGGGCAAGAAACATTAGCAAAAGTCCCAGATCTCTACTGTTTCAGAATACCTGTCTCTCAGCACATGGTTTCGGATTTCTTCTACCAGCTGGAACACCCGGGAGAGAGGTGAGCGGAACACATCCACTGTCAGCAAATTATTGTGCCAAGGAGAAACAGTGGATTTCACAAATATTTGCTGAATGTAGGCCACTGGAGCTCCCACATACTGACAAAAAAAATGGAGAAAGAGGGAAAGAGAAATTAACTCAGCATATTAAGGAGCTATACAGATCTAAACAAAACTTGAGAAAGTTTTAAGAACTATGGAAGATATGAGACAGTTATTTAGGGAAAAAGAAACTTATACATGGTATAATTGGAAATAGAAAAGCACATGAACAGAACATATTAGATAAGTAAATATAAAACCAACTGAATTCAATATTACCAAGTATTAGTAAACCCATGAAAATAAGCTTTATGGTTTCCTAGGAGGCTGGAAGGTCCTATCCCAATCAGCACTGTGAAGAGTGAATCAAACTCTCTTTTGTCTATCAATCAGCGACTTCTAAGTTAATCAATCAAAAACTTAAGTACCCTTACCTAGGACCTTACTAATCATGGGAGGGGAGGGGAGAGGGAGGGGAAAGGGTAGAGGAAGGGGAAGGGGAAGGGGAAGGAGAAGGAGAAGTGGAAGTAGAAGGGGAGGGGAGGGGAGGGGAGGGGAGGGAAGAGGAGGGGAGGGCCTAAATCATTGGGCCTAAAGCCACTGGTTTTCTAAATTATTAAGCCATACTATTCTTGACTATAATGGGCAGAGGAATCACATATTTCCCATTAATACATTCTTAATTAATACATTGATACATTCCTATGCTTTTTAAACAAGTATGTTTCAAGTACAGTATAAAATAATTTAGTAAAAATTAATGGGCCATGGAAGTTACAACAACAAGCATTTACATAGTGCTTTAAAGCTTAAAAATGCTTTACAATTACCTCATTTTATCCTCACAACAACCCTGGCAAGTAGATGCTATTATTAAACCCATTTTACAGATGAGAAAACTGGTGCAGATGGTGCTTAAGGTGACTTGTCCAGGATCACAGAGCTAACAAGAATCTAAAGTAGAATTTGAACTCAAATCCTAAGTCCAGATCCAATGATCTTTCTACTAAATCATATAATTGCCTAAAATGAAGGCAATAAGAGAGCAAATGTGAAACAATGGAACTGGGAGGAATCTCTTACCTCATTACTGACTCAACGATTCACTATGTTGGCAACTTTGTCTCTCTGGGCTTCTATTTTTGCCCTGCCTTGCCCTTCAACCACCTTTTTTCTGTGGAAAGGACAAACTATGCTTCTGATATTAATTACAACAGTTTCTGAGGCCTTTATGATAGAGACTGGTACAAGGAACTCCAGGTCAGAAAACTCACACAATGCAGATAGCCACTATATAAGTTTTATAGAGTTTCTTGGAGCAATAGGACATTATGTAACTTGCCCAGAATCATGCAGCCAGTATGTACCAGGGAGACTTGAACCCAGATCATCCTGGCTGAGGCCAACTTTCTCTCCACTACACCATGAAGGTCTTTATGATATGATATTAAGTTAGAAATGAAATGAAAGAGGCATTATGTCCTCTCAATTGAGCAGCAGGCAGAAAGTACATGGGCAATCCGGGTATACATAATTTCAGAGCATCCCTAAGTTGAAAATTTACAACAAGCTCTCCCGACCATCTAGAAAAGTCCATTCTCCAGTTTATTCCAGTCATCACCTGAGATAAGACAACTACAAGGGAGCAGTAGGGTGTGATAAGAAGAATGCTAGGCAGTCAAGAGTTTCTAGTCCCAGTTCTTCTACTAACTCTTATGACCATGGGTGTGTCATGTAAACTCCCTCAATTTTTCCTTCTATAAAATGAGGAATACCTGTTCTTCATAATTCATGAGACTATAATTATAAAATAACTCAAGAGGTATGAAAGTACTTTGAAAAAAGTACTACAAAATACAAAGTATTTTAAAATTACCTGGGAAGGGTCTAAAAGATTCAGATAAAAGTAGCAGTTATTTTTGAGAATATAAAGATGAACGGATGCAACACATCTAGCCAACCATAGTGATAAGGTGGGAGGGGAGGGAACAAGCATTTATTAAGCACCCATCAGTCAGGCCCTTTATGAGTATTATCTCATTTGTTCCTCACTATAATCTTACAAGTTAGGTGCTATTATTCCCATTTTAAAGCTGAAAAAGCTGCGGCAAAGGTTAAGTGACTTGCCCAGGGTCATACAGCTAGTAAGTGACCAAGACTGGATTTAAATTCAGGTCTTCCTAATTCTGAGTCCAGTGCTTTATGAACCACTCCATTTTCAGGGTCGGGGGACGGGGTGGGAAGGGTGTGTGTGTGTGTGTGTGTGTGTGTGTGTGTGTGTGTGTGTGTGTGTAAATATCACCTCATTTGATCCTCACAACAAAATCTGCAAGGCAGGAACAATTATTATCATCCCCTTATTAGAGCTGAGGAAAATAAGGCAAACGGTGTCAAGTGACTTACCCAGCATCACATAACTCAGAACTATCTGAGGCCAAATTTGAATTCACACACATGAGACAAGTCTTTCTGACTCCAGGCCCAGCACTATTCACCACACCTCCTAGCTGCTTTTTTATAGTTAGGAGGAGTCTTAGAGAGAATCACGTTAATATAACCTTTCTCTCATTTTATATATGAGTAAAGTGAAGCTATTAATTATTACATGGTTTGTCCAAGATCCTGTAGGTAAGCAATTACAAAGTTGCTACATACTGAATTGTGTCTCATAATCATATAAGGCAGTATAAAATGGGTATATGTGCACACTACACATTAATTTTTTTTAATCGAGGGTACCAAAGTATTATAAATCACAGAATCCAGAAAGGTCTTGACAGACTAGAACATTGCACTGATTCTATTAAGATAAATTCAATAGAGATGAAAGTACAGTCTTATATTTGGGTATAAAAAATTATCAGCCTCACAAGTATAAGATGTAGAAGGATACATTGTTAATAGTTAATGTGTAGAAGTTTTGGGAGTTTTAGTAAAGATCAATTTTAGTCAGTAATGTAATACAGTTGTCAAAAAAGTAATGCCATTTTGATTCGCATTGACAGGCACAGCTTCCTGGAATAATGAGGTCAATATTCCACTTACCTCATCAGAACTTCTCTTAAGTTATCTTTCATCGTGTCCAATTCTGAATACCAAAGTTTAAGAATGACATTGACAAGGCAGAGAGGATCCAAAGAAAGACAACCAGGATGGTGTCCTGATCATATAAGAGCTTTCTTCAGGTAGTTTAAAGACTGTCACATGGAAATGGCATTAAATTCACTCTGTCTGGCCCCAGAGAGTAAAATTAGTAGAAGTTAACAAGAGGCTAATTTAGGCTTAATGAAAAAATGGAAAAACTTCCTAACAATTATAATATCCAAAAGTGGAATAAGCTAAGAGGTGGTGAGTTCTCCCTCCTTGGAAGTCTTCAAGTAGTTGGATGTCAAGGACTACCGGGAGCCCCTCAGAGAAATAAGGGTCTCCATCAGGGTCCACTGAGTCAATGTAAACAGCAAAGTCTTACATTGATCCCCATTGTCTGAAAATCAGGCCACAGGATGGATGGATACCCAGTCAGACCCCTTTTGTGACTCCCTTCTGACCAACATTTTTTATTATTAAAATTATTATAATCTATATTTTTAGGATAGCCTCAAGTTTTGTAGTATAGATATAAAATTCTTTATAAAAATCCATTTATAGAACTTTCTTATAGAATTCCCTTGTATACTCAATAATCAACCAGCATTTAATGAGTTAATAACCACACACTCAGTAAAATAATAGGAACTACTTCAATCTCTCTTAGAGCTTGAAAGCCACAGCACAGCAAAACAAAAATACCTTTCTGCCTCAATCCTTTCTCACACTGAATTTAACCCTATGAAACCAAAACATTCTTACGCTTTACTACTTTCCCATGTTAGACCTGTCCCCCTGAATTTGGGGGTTCTCACACTCCACTTTTGAAATATGTTGAAGGTTCTTTTATAAAAATAAATCTTAGATAACAAAGTCTTGGTAGCCTTGAGGACTGTTTAAACTAGGTATAAGTAGAAATACGTTTTGCATGCCAAAATTTGATGTAACCAAGTATAATCTTGATTTTTGTTTCTTTGTTTTGAATTTGAAATGTAAAATTTCCCAGCATTTGTGTGACTATGAGAGAAAGGTATAAAATAAAGATTCTACAGGAAGTGGAACAGAACAGCTTCCAGAAAACCCACTGTGTCTATGACTCTCTTTTTTTCCTCCCTCTCAGCTAAACCATCATACCTTTCAAGATAACTGGAAACTGCTGGCTGGCTTCCAGCAAAGGACAATTCCTTTGCTATATGGGGCTGAATTAGATCAAATATTATCTATCAATAGACATATGATCTAGTACAGTGATGGGCAAAAAAACTACAGCCCATGGGCCAGATGTGACCCCCTGAAATATTTTATCCTGCTGCACGACATTATTCCTAATCTGACAAATACAACGAGTAGGATACAATACAATGAAACTTTGAAAGAGTTGCCTTAGAAACAGACTGACAGATGAGCATTTCCTTGGCCCCCTAAAAAGTTTGCCCATCACTGATTTAGGGAATAAAAACCTGGCTTCTACCATAAAAGCTGTGTGATCTGGGGGCAAGTTATTTCATCTCTTAATGCTTCAAGCAACTGTAAGAGAATATTACAGAGCAGCTATTGATCTGCATTGGATGGGAGAAGTAGTAAAGACCAAATATATGATAGCCAATAATACTTTCTCCCATTCTCCATCCTCTCAATCTCTTCCTCTACAAATCAGAGACCTACCCAGTCTGGCTGTTCACTCCGATCCTTCTGTTCGTGATCTGGGTCTGATAGTGGTGGTGAGTATTCCTTCACAGGGGTAGTGTATTCCACAGGTCCTGTTCCAGGCAAGGGGAGCTTCAGTAGTGGATAGCTGGGATGTAAAAATAGGCAAAAATGTTAGGTTTTTTAGAAAATAGGTCTTTTATTAGGCTACTTTTACCTTCAATTAAATTCCTCTACAGGAAAGCTGAAGAAAATCCTTAATAATATCAAAATCACAGACTTAGAATCTAGAGTTGAAAGATACCTTAAAGTCCAACTTCCTCATTTTAGAGGAACCTAAGGTTCAATCCCATATAACTACAGGTAGATCTAAGACTTATATCCAACCCTGGGTCCTTTTGCCCCTACAGTCTGTTGCAACTCATACTGCCCACAGGCAAATCCAAAATGGGCTGTAATAGATGGTTAATTACTCCCAACCAATACTAGCCCTAAATTACTGACTCACTAGAAAAGCTAAAAGATCCTTACACCTGCGTTTGGAGTAGAAGTTGTCTCTGAAATGATTAGCATTCCAATTACTCTAGGAGGACAGGAAGGAATGGACAAGGTTGGGAAAAGAGGGTTCCAAAATGCTCCATCCTTAAAGAGTCTAATTATATGGATAGTTCTCATTTAACTAAAATAGTTTTATGCTAATCTCAAGAAACTTTCTTGACCAGTTTTTGTTTATTTTTGTAGTAGTCACTTGGAGCCTAACTCCAAAATTGCAGTATCAAGTGTTGCATATAATAAACTTTTCAATAGTGGAATAGTCAAGGTTTCTATCCTAAAAAGAGGTAGACAAATAGTATAGATCCTAGCATCAATCAAGACTGGATAAAAACCACTGAAAAAGCACATGCTTTAGGCCAGACCTTTGCAAGCCTTCACATGTCTTCATTTTCTCAGGTCAAAGCCTGAAAAATACTTGCCCTCAAGAAAACATATTTTGAGATGAAACTAGATTATAGATTTTAAACTGAAAGAGACTTTAGACATCATTTAGTACAACTTTCCCATTTTCAAATTAGAAAACTGGCACATGACCTTTCTATCAAGTGTCTGAATTCTACTGAAAATACCAAGTTTATTCCATAATGCATGTGCTGTTCTACAATGAAGATATTAGAAAGCCCAGAAATGATATGTTTCTAAGAAAATACAATGGTTTGGAGATGTAAACTGGAGGTGTGGATTTGATAGAACTTAGATCTCTCTTCTCCCAAAAGAGAGTTCTGCTCTAGGGCACTATGACAAACACAGATCTCTCCCAAGGCCTCTGTTCCACTTACCCTGAACAGGGAGATAACCCAAAGATACGATGCCTTTAAAATCAAGATAATCTTTATTAAGCAAGGACATAAATGTGCATAGGAGCAAATTGGCCTAATACCAAAAGGTACAAAGTATAACTGGCCAGCAGCTATTTTTATAATTCTTAGTGAAACAAGGTAGAAAAGGGGCTGGAAGGGGCTAATCCAGAGGGAGACCAAAGGAGGAACAAAGACATCTGTGGTATATATTTTTAGCCTAAGACAGCAAGATAAGAGTATGAAGAGACTCAGTTTCAAGGTTTCAAAAAAACAATGAATCTTAGGGGCAGATGCCCCATAGTGGAGGCCAAGCGATAAACTCAGAGATAGAGAATCTGGGACAAGAGATATGAAGTCTAAGACCAAAGATATCAAGTCTGGGACTAGACAAGCCACAAGGACTTTGGTTATCTCATCTCAGAGACTGAGAGTTTATATGGAATGAGCAAGTGGCTGTCTAGCCTAGTATCCCAGGATTAAGAGTTTCTGTGGTTACTTCAGTCAAGCTACTACTTTCAAAGTTTCTTCAAGTTACTCTGGGTCCTAAGTACAGTCAGTTTCTCTAAATCAATCTAAGTCCCAGGTAAAATAGTCAGTCTTACACATTCTCATCATCCACAAAGTAGGATAAAGCATATCAAGATAGTTATCAAGATTAATTTATACAAGAAGTACATTAACCAACAAATCAACCAACTCATTCTAGATACTCTAAGGATTCCCTATTACTTATATAGAGATTAATAGATTGGAAAAATTGCAGATTTTTTTTTTTTTTGCAATCAGCAAAAATCTGCTTGTTCTTACAATTATCCCATCAATCTATTCCCAGTTTAGAATGAAAGAAAAACAAAACCCCTGTTACAAACATGAAGTCAACCAAATCAAATTTCTGGACTGGTCCTGTGCTGTGCTCCGGCATCAAAGTTTCATTCTGCAAGCTACCTCTCTATCAGAATGTGTGTGTGTGTGTGTGTGTGTGTGTGCGTGCGCACACACATTCTTCCTTCCTTTAACCTATTCAAATGAGAGTTAAGTTGAAGTATGAGCTACTCACCACCTCAACTCCTTCTCCTTGTTTGTACTAATGTTTATTTGCACACCATTATTATGAGAAATAATTTCCTCCATACTTCCTCTCCCCAATCTCCTCTTAGTATTTTCTTCTTTTCTTTGCATTCTTCTTTCATTAATTAGTTCTCTAGAATCATGATTGGTCATTAATGCTGATCAGTTTCTATGTCTATTTTAAAGTTGTATTTACCACATTTGTCATGGTATAAAATTGTTCTGGTCCTGCTCACTTCACTCTGCATTCATTCATACAAAATCTTCCAAGGTTTCTCTGAAACCCTCCTCTTAGTCATTTCTTATACCACTATAGTATTATATTACATTTATAGACTATAACTGGTCCAACCTTCCCCCGATTTATTGGTACCCCTCAGATTCCTATTGGATGGCAGATCAAAAAGAGCTATAAATATCTGTGTATAGCCTTAATAAGAGTTTGCTACACTTAGGTCTAACCCTTCCCTTAATCTACTCTGCCTCTTATTCTTCTCCCCTTTCCCTTCTATTTCCCTATCAAGTGAAATGTATTTCTGTACCAATTCTGCATGTTATGTGTATGTATGTATTCTTCCTCCTTTAACTAGTTCATATAAGAGTGAGGTTGAAGTTTGAGTCACCTCTACTCCCTTCCTCTCCTTGTTTGTATAGTAGATGTTTACTTGCACACCCTGATTATGTGATGATTTTTCCTCCCTTGCCTTTCCTTGATGTATTATCTTTGTATTTTTCTTTTAAAGATAATGACATAGCTGGTCTACTCCATGGCACTGCTAATTAAACTCATTGTATGCTTCCTAATGATGACAATGTTCTAAGTGGATATATCTATCACCTCCCCTATTAGAATATAAAGTTTATCCTTGTTTAGTTTGTTGTGATTGTTCACTCATAGTTTTCTTTTTCTTTTCTTTGGTTTTTCTTGATTTCTTTGTTTAAACTTTATAAAGTTTCTACACAGCTCTGATCTATTTATATATATTTACTTATATTTAAAGCTTGCAGTTTTCTATTTCATTAAAGTCTGGGGGTTTACATTTTGGTATCTTTTTGGTAGAAAGAATCTGCTTGTCACTTCCTAAGAGAAGCTCCAAAATGAAAACTCTTAGGAATATCATAGTCATGATCCAGAACTTCCAATTCCAAGAAAATACTGCTAATAGCCAGAAGGAAATAATTCAAGTATCATGGAGCCTCAATCAGGAATAATTACATTTAAGCAGTCTCCACTATAAAGGAGCAGAGAGCTAAGAATATGATATTCCAAAAGACAAAGGTATATAGGCTTATGGCCAAGAATAATTTAAATTTATCTAGCAAAAATGAGTATAACTCCAGGAGGGAGAAATGGATTTTAGACTAATGCACTGAAGAGAAGAACTTCTTAAAAGGTGAGACTGATCATATGGAAAAAGAGGTACACAAATTCACTAAAGAAAAGAACTCATTACAAAATAGAATTCGCCAAATGGAAAAGGACATACAAAAGCTCACTCAAGAAAATCATGTGTTAAAAATTAGAATTGAGCAAGTGGAAGTTAATGACTCCATGAGACATCAAGAAACAATCAAAGTCAAAAGAATGGAAAAAAAATAGAAGAAATTGTGAAATATTTCACTGGAAAAACAACTGACCTGGGAAACAAATCCAAGAGAGATAATCTAAGAATTATTGGATTACCTGAAAGTCACAAACAAAAAAAGAGCTTAGACATCATCTTTCAAGAAATAATCAAGGAAAACTGTCCTGATATTCTGGACCCAGAGGGCAAAACAGAAATTGAAAGAACCCACCAATTATCACCACCTGGAAGAGATCACAAAAGGATAACTGCCAGGAATATTATAGCCAAATTCCAGAGTTCTCAGGTTAAAGAGAAAATATTGCAAGCAGCCAAAAAGAAATAATTCAAATATTATGGAGCCAATCAGGATAACACAAGATTTAGCAGCTTCTACATTAAAGGATGGAAGGCCTGAAGACTCAAGAGAAGCAAAAAAAATAAACAGGAAAGAGAAATCAAAAGACATCCTATAAAGTTAAACTGTATATCCCTTCATAGGGAGATATAACTCTAAGGAACTTTATCATTATAGGACAGTAAGAAGGAGTATACATAGACAGAGAACAAGGCTGTAAGTTGAATATGATGGAATGATATAAAAATTAAAGTATGAGAAAGAAGAATGAATTGGGAGGAAGGAGAAGGGGAAAACAGAATGGAGTAAATTATTTCACATAAAAGAGGCATGAAAGAGCTTTTAGAGTGGAAAGGAAGATGGAAGAGGCAGGGAAAGGAATATGTGAACTTTAATCAAAATTGGCTCAATGAGGGATGAACATACACAGTCAATTAAGTATAGAAATCTATTTTACCCTACAGGATAGTAGGAGGGGCAAGAGGATAAAAGAATTGGGGGGGGGGGGCTGAAAGAAAAGAGGGCAAATTGAGGGAGGTGGCAGTTAAAACCTAAATGGGATAAATATGATGGAGAGTAATGCATAGTAATCATAATGGTGCAAAACTTGTTTTTACAAGTCTCTCTAATAAAGGCCTCATTTCTCAAATATATAGAGAAATGAGCTGCATATATAAGAATACAAGTCATTCCCCAACTGATAAATGGTCAAAGCATATGAACAGAAAGCTCTCAGACAAAGTAATTAAAGCTCTCTCTAATCATGCAAAAAGGGCATTTCTAAATCATGCAAAAAAATCATTATTATTTAGGGAAATGCAAATTAAAACACTTCTGAGGTACCACTCCCCACCTCAGGTGAGCTATTATGTTGGAAAAGGAAAATGAAAAAACTTGGAGGGGCTGTGCAAAGCTGGGGCACGAATGCATTGTTGGGGGAGTTATGAATTGATTTAATCAATTAGGAGAACAATTTGGACCTATGCCCAACAGGCTTTAAAACAGTGTATACCCTTTGACCCAGCAATGGTATAATATAAATATAATATAAATATGATATAAACTAGATTTATATCCCAATGAGATTTTTTTAAAGGGGGGGGTACCTCTATGTACAAAAATATTTAAAGCAGCTCTTTTTAGAGGATAAAGATTTAAAAGTGAGGTGATACCCATCAATTAGGGAATAGTTGAATAAGTTATAGTATATGATTGTAATGGAATACTATTGTGTTGGAGGAAATAACAGGCAGGAGGAACTCAGAAAAATCTGGAAAGACTTAGACAAACTAAAGTAGAGCGAAATAAACAGAACCAGGAAAACATCATACAGTGAGAGAAATACTTTACAATGAATAACTGTGAATAACAGCTATTCTCAGCAATAAAATAATCTAAAACTATCCCAAAGGACTCATGATCAAAAATGTCATCTACTTCCAGAGAAAAAGTGAGTCTGAATCCAGAACAAAGCAAACTTTTTTCCACTTTCTTAATTTTTTTCCTTCCACAAGGACAAATATGAGAAAATGTGTTATGTGATCACACACATAAAATCTTTATGAGATTGCTTACCATTTCAAGGGGAAGAAGAGAGGGAGAGAATTCAAGACTCAATATTCTTTGGAAAATGTTAAAAACTGTTTTTATATGCAATTGAAGAAAAACAAAATGAAATTTTAAAAAGAAAAAAAGAAATGGAGATTCAAAAAATATAGCAAGATTAAGATAAATGATGCAATGTAAAATGAGAAGAATGGGAGATCATCATGCATAATAAGAGTGATACTAGGGGTGCAGCTGGGTAGCTCAGTGGAGTGAGAGTCAGGCCTAGAGACAGGAGGTCCTAGGTTCAAACCCGGCCTCAGCCACTTCCCAGCTGTGTGACCCTGGGCAAGTCACTTGACCCCCATTGCCCACCCTTACCAATCTTCCACCTATGAGACAATACACCGAAGTACAAGGGTTTTAAAAAAAAAAAAAAGAGTGATACTGTAATGGTGATCAACCAAAAGATTTGGCTACTCTGATCAATTCAATGAACCAAGACAATTCCAAAGAATTCATGATAAAAAATGTTACTTACTCCCAGAGAGAGAACTAATTAGCTCTGAATGCAAATTTAAATACAATTTTATCACTTTCTTTTTCTTGAGTTTTTTTTAAATATGGATAACATAGAAATATGTTTTGTATGATTTCATTTCAAAGTGATATATCGTTACTCTTCCCAGGGGTAAGGGAAGTGTGAGAAGGAGAGAATTTAGAACTCAAAACTTAAAAAAAAATGTCAAAAATAAATAAGTTAAAAAAATTTTTAAATAAGTAAACGGACAAAAAAATGTTTTAAATAAGTAAATGGACAAATGAAGCTGTGCATTTAAAAGGATGCAAGGGACATCAAGGCAAAAGAAGGGAGGACCCAACATAGGCTTGGGGTACAGACACCTTGAACTCCAGACCTAACATCAAACTGAGTTTCAAAAATCAAAAGGCTTTTTGGAGGTCAAAGGAGAATTTAAAACTTAATTAACTCAAGAACGTCAGGAACTCAAAAAGCAATCAAGAGAGGCTGAAGACAATTTTAAAAAGGAAATACATGAATTAAAACAAGAAAATAAAGTCTTAAAAGCCAGAATTGGCCAGCTTGAAAATGAAGCAAAGAAGGCAAAAGATGATCTACAAAGAAAATCAGACCAGAAAGAGAAGGATGACCAAAAAGCCAGGGATGAAATTCAGTCTTTAAAAAACAGAACTCAACAACTAGAAGCAAATGACTTCACAAGGCAGCAAGAATATATGAAACAAAATTTAAAAAATGAAAAATTTGAGGAGAATATGAAACACCTCATTGATTCAACCAAAGATCTGGAGAACAAAGCTAGAAGAGACAACTTAAGAATTATTGGTTTACCAGAACATCATGATAAAAGAAAAAGTTTAGATAGCATTTTACAAGAAATTATCAGAGAAAATTGCCCAGAAATTCTTGAACAAGAGGGAAAAGTGGAAATTGACAGGATCCACAAATCACCTCCTACATTTAATCCACAACTGACAACTTCCAGGAATATTATAGCCAAATTCAAAAACTACCAGACCAAGGAAAAAATATTACAAGCTGCTAAAAAGAAGTCATTCAGATATCAGGGAACCACCGTTAGGATAACACAGGATCTGGCTGCATCTACATTGAAGGACCAGACGGCATGGAACACAATATTCTGGAAAGCAAGAGAACTGGGTCTACAACCAAGAATCAACTATCCAGCAAGACTAACTATATTATTGCAGGGGAAAGTATGTGTCATTCAATAAAATCGAGGACTTCCAAACATTCATCAATAAAAAACCGGACTTAAACAGAGAGTTTGCTGCCCAAACCCAGAACTCAGGAGAATCAACACAAGGTAATTAAGAAAATGGGGGGGAGGAGAAAAAAAAATTTTTTCTTTAAGGGACACAACAAGTTCAATCAATTTATATCCCAAGAAGAAAAGAAGGTATTGGCAAATATTAAAAATTATTATTACCAACAGGGTAACCAGAAGAAGTTTACATAGAGGGAACAGTGACAAACTGTATAGGATGAAATGTCAAGATATATATAAATATATATGTATGTATGTATATATGTATGTATATGTAGGTATAATATACAAAACTGGGGGGGGAAGAAGACAATAATAAGAAAAATAGGAAAACAAACAAAAAGGAATAAATTTATATTACATAAAGAAGTGCATGGGATCAAAAGGAAAAAATAACAATACACTGTAAGGTTAAAGAGGTTAGAGAGAGGAAATATTCAATACTTAAGTGCATTGAAATCAACTTAGAGAAGAACAATCAGATCCATTGGGGCAGAGAATTGATTCACACCTGTAATGGTGAGGCACCAGGGATGTTAATTATTATTAAAATATAACCTAAATGGTTTGTGGGTACACACTGGGTTGAAGGAGAGACAGGACCAACCAGGATAGGGAGACCAGGGTTCACTGTTTTAACTGACACAGGAATGGCAGTTGGCCCAATGGTCACCCAGCTCACCCTAGGCCAGGGTCTATGGAACCAGCAGGCAAGGTAAAAGTTTGTACAGTTTAATTGAGGGTAACTAAATAAAGGATGGGATAGGGAATTCTACACTTGAAACCTAAGGGGCAAACCACAGGGGGCAGGGAAGGACTTAACTACTCTATCCTATTGACCTAAGCCAGGCAGGGCCCAAGGGAACAGTACTGAAGTCACAGGGAAAGCTTCTTCAAACCTGGTTCCAGCCAGGTTTGGTCAGCTCAGCTAAAGGGCCTGAGGGTGGCTTTGGGGTCTCATGTGTAAGAGGGAGATTTTGGGTATTTTATAGATATATATTTAAAGTGTGGCTGCCAGGAATCAACAATACAGATTGATTCCATAATTAAAATAGACCCAAGGCTGAACAAATTGTGGTATATGCTGGTGATGGAATACTATTGTGCTAAAAGGAATAATAAACTGGAGGAATTCCTTGTGAACTGGAAAGACCTCCAGGAATTGATACAGAGCGAAAGGAACAGAGCCAGAAGAACATTGTACACAGAGACTGATACACTGTGGTAAAATAGAATGTAATGGACTTCTGTACTAGCAGCAATGCAATGACCCAGGACAATTCTGAGGGACTTATGGTAAAGAACACTACCCACATTCAGAGGAAGAACTGCAGGAGAGGAAACACAGAAGAAAATCAACTGCTTGAATACATGAGTTGATGAGGACATAATTGGGGATCGAAACTACCACACCAATGCAACTATCAACAATTTGGAAATAAGTCTTGATTAATGACACATGTTAAAACCAGTGGAAATGCATATCGGCCAGGGGAGGGGGGGAGGTCGGGGGGTGAAGGGGAAAGTAAGAACATAAAACATGTAACCATGTTAACTTTTCTAAAATATAAATATTAACAAATGTTTAAAAAAATAAAAATAAATAAAAATAAAATTTAAAAAAAAAGGATGCAAGGATGGTGCTAAATGACAACATATACAATGCTAGCAACCTCACCCTGCCAGCCAGAAATATCCTTGGGAAGAAATTTAACAAATTATGTTTGGAAAACAGGAAGAATACGCTAAGAAAGATACACTCTCCACTTCAAACACCTACATATACTGGCAATCTTAGTACAACCTTGAATGTCCCAGAAGTTACCAAATCCACAAATTGGTATATCATAGCTTTGAGCCAGGGCACTTTCTCAAGAAGCATCTTGCAATAATGAGTCCAAGAGATGGTAACACAAAAGCATAATGTTCTAATTAAATTATCTTTGAAACTTGTACAATTATGTATTATATATACACATATCATATATAACATATATGATAAATGAATTTCCACAAAATTATATATGCATTTAATTATACTATAATCATCTCCAAGTCCTTTTCTAATGCCTTATCATGGTATGGAGGTGACACCAATCTATCAAGGGCTAGTGAAATACAACAAAACATAACAAGCATCAATTATTAAATGCCGAACAGTGCCAGGCAAGGTGCTACAATCTGGAGATATAAAGAAAAAAAAATACTCTGCCCTGAAGGAGTTTACTTTCTATCGCAAGCAAACAACATATGTAATAAAAATTAAATACAAAGTATCTAGAAGGAAAGTACCAATAACTTGGGAGAATATAGGCACTGGCAAGTTACCATCTAACTAGAAAATCTTCAAGTCTTGGCATAACAGATTGCACTGTTTGTCATCTGAAGAGCAAGCCACTATCTACTTTCATAACCACTAGCTCCAAAAATGCCACTCAGTGAGAAACCACCCTTGCTTTCCAATTCCCTTTTATAAGTTTTTTTTTTTCTCATTAGAATATCAGCTTCTTAAAAGCAGGGACTGACTTCTTTGCTTGGATTTGTATCCACAGTAACTGGTATTAAGTGCTTAGGAAATGCTTTATCTAAATTCAGAGAAGCTGCTCATCAAAAGACTGGCATGAGGATGATAAATTTGTTTGGTCTCAACAATTCAAAAAGACTATCAACTAAGGAACACACAAATCAAAGACTCAGTTTTAGAGCTGTAAGGGGCTGATATATCACCAAACAACTATATTTAGCAATATCACATATCCCCGAAAAGACCAGCTTCAGAAGTATGCAAGAGGTTTTCTTAAAGAAAATATAACTATATTCTATTTATAACCCAAAAAGGCAGTAATATCAAACTCAAATAGAAATAGTGGCCATATATAAGGATCTTTGCAGTCCACATAGTGACTTAGAAACTCATATATTAATATTATCTATTTTCTATTGCATTTTTATTTATTTTATTAACTATTTCCCAATTACATTTTAATATCGTTTAGACAACAATTGCAAATGTTGCCCAGGAGCACCTTTGACACCTCTGAAGTAAGGTACTCTCAAATTACCTTAAGATTCAATGTGTAGGAACTGAAACCTAATGGGAAAAATTATGTTTGTGATTATAAAAAGATAAGTGGCAGAGTTTAGGGCAGTACCAAAGGGTATCATGTAAAAATTTCCATTATTTCCCCATATTTATCTCTATTTATTATAGGATCATAGAATGTTAGAAATGGAATGAGACCTTAGTGGGGAAAAAAGGACAAATCTAGCCCAACTTTTGTTCTATAGGAAATTAGAGATAGAGGCTCAAAAGTCAAGCTGACTGGTTCATGACCAAGCTGGTGAGCAGTACAGCTTGAAGAAGAATTTAAGACCTTAGACAGTTGATAAATTTATAATTTGCAATCCTGTCCTGCTACCTAATCAAGAACAGACTGGAGACCAGCTTAAAACAAATTGTTATACTTTCATTGCTATGTTTTCTTGAGGGACAAGGACATAAATGAAATTCCATAAAAGGAACTGAGGCCAGCCAGGGTAGCATAAACACAGAAAAGAAACCACAAAAATTTTACAACTCTATAAATCACTCATGATCCTACTAAAAAAAATCCTGCTTACTTGTCAATCTGCCCTTCTTACTTCAGAAACATCCAAGGCCTTTATAATTTTCCTGTGCATAGCCCAGGACATTCTGTCTACATAAATAAACAGAATAGTAGTGCCCCTCAAACCAACAAACTTACATTTCAACACAGCCCCCAGTTATCATTAAACCAGTAAAATCACAATTTTCGACTTGAACTCATAAAGAGAAAATCCCTAAGTAATAGATAATGATACTCTAATTACTGGAGAGATTTGCACAGTTAAAATATTATTCAATTTACACTTGCAGGGTGCAGAGAAGACAACCTTACACTTGGGCATAAAGATAAAGCATACAGACCACTCCCTGCCTTCATAGAATCCAGTCTAGGAACAGATAAATGGAGAAAAATGATAAAGAAGAAAGCTCAATACTAAAACACATACAGAAATAATGAAATAGGGAAAGGCCAATGCCTATGTGATCTCATTTTTATCTTACCTTTGCACTCAGAGATGACACTAATAACAACCATACTGTTAGCAATGTGTTCAACAAGAAAAATCAAAGTTTTCATGTAATATTTTCAAGAGCAGTCTTATTAGTTTTCAGTCAACTAGCATTTTAAAAGTAACTACGGGGGCCAGGTGGGTAGCTCAGTGGATTGAGAGCCAGGCTTAGAGACGGGAGGTCCTAGGTTCAAATCTGGCCTCAGACATTTCCCAGCTGTGTGACCCTGGGCAAGTCACTTGACCCCCATTGCCTACCCTTACTACTCTTCTGCCTTGGAACCAAAACACAATATTGACTCCAAGACGAAAGGTAAGGGTTTAAAGAAGAAAAAAAAAGTAACTATGCACCAAGAAAAAAAAAATCCCAATCTCTGCCCTCTGGGAGCTCACAGTCTAATGAGGATCAAACATAAAAACTACTCTGTACAAGTAAGAGATATATATATATATGAGATAAATTGGAGACAATTAGCAGGAAGGCACTAGCATTAAAGGGGCTTGGGAAAGTGGAATTTTATCAGGGACCCAAAGGAAGCCAGGGGTTTATATGAGAGGTATAATGAAGATAGAAATAACAAGATTAGACAATGAGTTAGTTTGTATGAGTTGAGTGAAAATGAGAAAGAGGATAGATAACACAGAGGTTGCAAAACTAAATGACAGGTTAGTGGTGCCCAGGACAGTAATAAGCAAATAAAGAAGAGGGAAGGGTTTTTGCCAGTTTAAATAGTCTAAACACAGACCAGTGGAAATGAAAGAAGAACTCAAAAGAGAAAATGGAGTAACTTGCTTGATCTGAGAATCATGCACACAGAAACTGATGAGATCAGGGCACAGAACCTTGAGAGAAACCTAAGATTAGTGCATGTGACATATACAAAGATTCAGAAAAATAAAATGGGGAGCTGTCAAACAGTTAAGAAGTAGAACCAGAGGAAAAAGGGAGTGTCACACAAAATCAAGAGAGGAGAGAGTACTTTGGAGGAAACCAAGGCTGCAAAAAGATTAGGAAAGACAAGACTTGAGATATGGCCACTAGATTTGCTAATTTTTAAAAATCCTCATTAACTATGAAGAGAGAGAGCAGTTTCAGTGCAGTTTCAGCTGAATGATAAGGTCAAGAGGGTTTTGAAGACATAAGAAGTAGAGACTCCTAAGAAAAAAGTTTTCTTAAAGATAGTTTTTATAAGAAGTTTAGTTAAGAAAATGACAACAAATATAATGAGAATATGTCTCCCCTCATTTTTTTGGTGAAGTATGAGAGAAATGCTCAGTTGACAAAGAGGTATGTGGATCTTATAGGGAATTTAAGATACAGAAAAAGCTGCTGTGAAGTAGGGGAAAGAAAGTCAATTAGGAAGGAGTACTAGAGCTGCCTTGTTGTTGCTGTCATATTAACTTTTCCAAAATTCTTATCAAGTCCTTAACTTTCTTTCCACTTTCCTTCCACCATTCCTAAACTATTTCATTTTGTTTCTGCAGTCAGTGTGTTCCTTAACATTTTGACATTTTAAAAAAATATTTTTACAATAAGTAGTTTATCAGATGGGAAAGAAAATGGTTCAAAGATAAGACTTTTATATTTTTAAAAATCAATACCGAAAAATGTTGATGATTATTGCCTCATAATACAAGCTCAAAGTCTAGAAGTGTTATTCCCTCTTCATTCTCACCTTTTTCATGATTTCGTTATGTATTTAAATCTTTCGTTTCTCCAAATTGTTATTCTTTCTAGCTCCATAAAATATCCCTTTGGTAATGTACTTTTAGCAGTACTGTCATTTTTACTATATTGGTACGTCCTAATTGTGAGTACTAAATAGCTCCTTTAGGTTAAATTATTCTTTATTTTTAATAAGTTTCATAATTTTATCTATGTAGACCTTGAATGTGTTTAAGATGGACCGACTGGGTCTTGCTCTTCCATTAGTGTTCCTATGGATTTTCTTTACATAAAGAAATAATTTACTTTTTTAAAGCTGTCTGAACCTCACTATTCTGCTAAATCTCTTAATTATTACAAATAGTTTAAACACTAATTGCTTAGTTTTTTTTCTAAGTGAACTATCATATATGTCAGGACTAGCTGTTTCCACTTTGTCTTTTTGCCTTTAATTTTTCTTATATTAAACTTATTGCTAGAAATTCTATGAGTATAAAATAAGTAGAAAGGAAGTATTTCCCCAAATTTAATGAGAAAAGTACTAGTATTCCCACTTGTATTTAATACTAGTTTTAATTTTAGATGGAGTCTTAATCATACTAACAAAAGACCCTTCAACACCTCTATTCTGTAGGGTATGTGATTTTTTTGGTGGGGGGTTTTGTGCATTTTTAAAAGCATAAATGAGAGTTATGTTTTGTCAAAGGCTTTTGCTGTACCAATTGGCATAACAATATGGTTTAGGGTACTTTTATTCTTAATGATTATGCAAATTGTTTTCTTAATGTTTAAGCCAAACTCATACCATGGTAAATCCAACTTGAAGACAGTGAATGATTTTCTGGCTATTTTGCTATAGTATTTTGGTTGAAATTTTGTTGAAATTTTTTCAACAAAATTTGTTGAAAAAATTTTGGTCCACTATGTTAGTGATACTGATTTAGAATTCTCTTTCTTGTTTTATCCTTCCCTAATTTAGATATAAGGACTCTCTCTGGCTCATAAAATGAGTTTAGTAGAGTGCTTTCTTTCTCAATTTTTAAAAATCATATATTATTTATATTCTTTTAGAATCTGATAAAATGTCCCTATAAATTCATCTGGACAAAGTTTTGACTTCTTTGGAAGTTTCTTTTAGATGGCTCAATTTCCTTTAGTTGTTTTTTTTTTTTTTTTTTTTTTTTTTATCCTGGGACTCCATTCTAGGAGCATAGGGCCACAACCAGTAGGCAATGGGACACACAGTCGCTCAGGGTCACCCAGCTGGGAAGTGTCTGAGCCCGGGCTTGAACCTAGGACCTTTCGTCTCTAGGCCTGGCTCTCAATCCACTGAGCTAGCCCAGCTGCCCCTACTTTAGGTTGCAGTTTCTTTAGCAGATGTAGTTTTTACAGGGTGGGGTTGCTAGCCCCACGCCCAACCCTCCTCCCTTTTTCATCCAGGCTAGGGACAGTCCTTAGCCCAGGAGTGGTAAGGGTGGGCAGTAGGGGTCAAGTGACTTGCCCAAGGTCACACAGCTGGAAGTGTCCGAGGCCGGACTTGAACCTAGGACCTCCAGTCTCTAGGCCTGGCTCTCAATCCACTGAGCCACTCAGCTGCCCGTAAAGAGCACCCGGGAGGTCAAGCAGCTTGCTCAAGGCCACACGGCAGGCAGTGGAAGAGTGGGATTAGAACCCTGGGTTCTAACTGGCTCTAGAGCCAACTCTCTTACTACTAGACCATGCCGCCTCCCTTAAATTTCCTTTAGTAAGACTGTATTATTTAAGATTTCTTAGACATATTACTTAAGGGAATTCTGTCCTTCCCTCTCCCCTCACTTCACACATTAGCAAGTAGCTTAGGATCCAAACCACCCACTCATGGCCTCTCCTTTGAGACATCCCAAGGAACTAGATCAATCAGAACATCAATTCTGGAACTAGATCATTAGCCTTTCTGACTTCATCCTTGAGACTTCCTAGGGAGCCATGTGTCAGGCCACCTACCTGCAACCTCTTAACTCCTTAAAAGTCTTAGGGAACAGGCCTAGAGACGGGAGGTCCTAGGTTCAAATCTGGCCTCAGACACTTCCCAGCTGTGTGACCCTGGGCAAGTCACTTGACCCCCATTGCCCACCCATACCACTCTTCCACCAACGAGCCAATACACAGAAGTTAAGGGTTTAAAAAAATAATAAAAAAAATAAAAACTTTCTTCTCTTATTTATGGCTTCATGAAAGTCAATGCCAGAAGATACTTTTTTTTTGTTCATCCTTCATTTCTGTTGTGTTTTTGTTTTTTTAAATCTTTACCTTGGTAAATTGGTCTTGGAACCAATACTTTTTTATCTCTTAAAAGCTCAGTGTCCTCTATAAAGAAGAAATATTTTTTAAATTATCTACTCGAATGCTTGATGAAGGGCAACCAATAACTGATGGCTAACAGAAAAAGGGAATTTATGAGAATTCTAAGGGAGGATTATAGTAATCTCTATATATTTCAGCATTGAAGATTTGAGTCCTCTGATTAGTCAAAAAATTTCTTTGCTTTATCAGGGTAGACTCAGATGTATCTATTCCATTCTGTAGTCCTAGAGCCTGTCTCTGTGTCTGTCTGTCTGTCTGTCTGTCTGTAGATAGATAGATAGATAGATCTATAAGAATATTTCTGAGTCACCCTAGTTCAGGTTTAAACCTGCCATCCAGTTGAGATTACTTATTAAAACCCACACCCTCTAAGTCAACAAGGGAAAGTGCACAGTTCCAAAATTGGTTTGGATTTTTCTTCCATGTAAAGGCTGGGATGACTAGATAGTTAGATGAACAGTATAATTAATCACTCAAAACCCCTTTGACATATGAATAAGCATAACAAAGCATAAGGGAAATAAGAAGATATGGCTCTATTCAGTACCATCCTTGTGTGTAACAACCAATCACACACCTCAGAAAAAGGCCTACCCTCACATCTATCAGACTGGCTAATATGACAGAAATGGAAAAATGATAAATGTTAGAGAGGATGTCAGAAAATTGGAACATAATGCACTACTTATGGAGTTGTGAACTGATCCAGTCATTCTGGAGATCAATTTGGAACTATGTCCAAAAGGCTATAAAAATGTGCAAACCCTTTAACTCAGCAATATTACTACTAGGTCTATATCCTGAGCAGATTAAAAATAGGGGGAAAGGACCTACTTATACAAAAATACTTATAAGCAGCCCTTTTTGTGGTAGCAAAGAAATAGAAATTGAGGAGGTGTCCATCAATTGGGGTATAGCTGAAAAAGTTATGGTATATGATTATAATGGAATACTATTCTGCTGTCAGAATAATTTCAGAAAAACCTAGAAGGCAGCTAGGTGGCTCATTAGATATAAAGAGCCAGGACAGGAGACAAGAAGTCCTGGGTTCAAATTTGACTTCAAACACTTCCTAAACATGTGGCCTTGGACAAGTTACTTAACTCCAATTGTTTACTCTTATTGCTCTCCTGCCTTGGAACCTTAGTATCAATTTTAACACAGGTAGTTAGGGATTTTAAAAAATATTTTATCTTTATTTTAATAATGAATTTTCACAGAAAATTTTCTAAAGTCATAGGATACATGTTGTCTCCATTCCTTCTTCCTTCCCCTCTCCCAGAGTTGACAAATAATTCAATCTAGGTTATACATGTATTATCAAGTAAAACATATTTCCATATTATTCATTTTTAGTAAATAACCTTATAAAACCAACCCCCCAAATCATATACCCAAATAAACAAGTGATAAATCAAATGTTTTCATCTGCATTTATACTCCCAAGAGTTCTTTCATTGAAGGTAGATAGCACTCTTTTTCAGAAGTCCCTCAGAATTGTCTTGGATCATTATATTGCTGTTAGTAGCAAAGTCAATCACATTTGATCATCCCACAATATTTCAGTTACTATGTATAATGTTCTCCTGGTTCTGCTTGTTTCACTCTGTATCAGTTTACATAGGTCTTTCCAGCTCTTCCTGAAATCATCTTGCTCATCATTCCTTTCAGCACAATAGTATTCCATTACCATCATATACCACATTTTGTTGAGTTATTCCCCAATTGATGGACATTCAAACTATACAAAAAGTGCAGCTATAAATATTTTTGTACAAACAGGTCCTTTCCCATTTTTTTTAAATCTCTTTGGGACACAGACCTAGTAGTGGTATTTCTGGATCAAAAGGTATACATTCTTTTATAGCCCTTTGGGCACAATTCCAAATTGCCTTCCAGAATGGTTGAATCACTTCACAACTCCACTAGCAATGCATTCATGTCCAAATTTTGCCACATTCCCCCCAACATTTATTATTTTCCTTTACTATCATATTGGCCAATCATTTTCATCTGATTATTGATAGCTGCTACTAAGCCACTATCTTGGTTTCACTCCCAGGATTTTTTTTTAATTCTGGAAAGACCTACATGAATCAATGCAAAGAGAAATGAGCAGAACTAGGAGAACATTGTACACAATAACAGCAATACTGCATAATTATCAATTATGAATGGCTTAGCTATTTTCAGCAATACAATGATCTAAGATAATTCCAAAGGACTCATGATGAAAAATGCTATCCACCTCCAGAGAAAGAATTGACAGTGTATTGAGAACCAGGCCTAGAGATGGGAGGGCCTAGGTTCAAATCTGACTTCAGACACTTCTCAGCTGTGTGACCCTGGGCAAGTCACTTGACCCCTCTTACCACTCTTCTGCCTTGGAGCCAATACACAGTATTGACTCCAAGATGGAAGGTAAGGGTTCTTTAAAAAAAAAAAAAAAAACAGAGAAAGAATTGATAAAGCCTAAATACAGATCAAAGTATGCTATTTTTCACTTTTATTTTCTTTGTATTTTTTTTGTTTTGTTTTATGAGTCTTCTTCTACAATATGACAATATAGAAATATGCTTTACATGAATACATGACCTAGATCAACAAGTTTAACATCTCAGGGAGGAGGGAGTGGAGGGAGGAAAAGAGCTGGGAACTCATCATTTTATTTTTCAAAATATTAGAAATTGTTATTACATGCAAATGGAAAATATTATACAAAAAGAAAAGAGAAAGAAAAAAGCCTACCTTTTTATCAGATAGTTTCAGGGATTGAGGGGGTCAGTAGTGGGGATGGGACAACACATGAGATTCAAAGGCAGCAACTAAGTTCAGCCCTGCCACTGATATATTGTAAAACCTTAGATGATGTCACTAATCACACCATGCCTGATCTTTTTCAGTAAATTAGGAAAATAAAGGCTGGTACAAAAGTACAAAATACTACTGGAATCGCTGTCCAAAGCTAAAGCAGCTGGAAAGATATATGGTAGTCCCTCAGCTGGAAGGGGAAGGGGAGGTAAGGGGGTGAGGCTCTGAAGAAATCTAATGTTAAAAAAAAAAGAAATAGTAAAATAAAGTAATAAAAGACAACTTGATACAACTGCCTCAGAAATTTCACCAATGAACCACAATACGAACATTTTTTAGAACTGTTTTCAGCACCAGCTTATTCCTAAGGTTACGCAGCCACAATCAAAGAAAGAAAAATTATCCAAGGGCTTAAGCATATTCACTGGAATGCTAAAAATATGAAAAGACCTAACAAGTGAATCTATTTAAAGCAAGAGTTAATATAAAAAAAAAAGAGTTAATATACTCCCATTTCTAGAAAGAATAGGGCTTTCTTAGGGGAGGAAGATATGAAAAACTCCTCTTTTGTACCTTAGAAAGTTTCCTTAATTTTCTGTAGAAAATTTTCCATCAAAATAATGTACTAACTGGTAGGTAAGCCCTAGTATCCCCAGCAACTACACCTCACGGACTACTCATCCTGCTTCAGCATAGTCCCACTGCACCTTCTAGATATCACATTTAAGAAGAACATTTAGAAGATTAAAAGTACCCAGAATAACCAGAGGGTTTAAGACATAGAGTTTGGCTTAAGTCACTAGAAATGTTTAAACAAGAAAAGGTTCAAGGGCAACAAAATTCTTCATTTACAATCCAATCTACTGAGTAAGAAAGGTTGTCCTAGATCAGGGCTGGTCAACCTTTTCAAGAGCACATGCCCAAACAGCAACTTCAAGCTGCCTGTGAGCCCCCCACATTACCTCATACAGTGGAAGGAGGAGTTGTTCTCATTCTGCTGCTGGTCAGAGGGGCAGAGCATGTGAAAAATGTCTTCAGGGTCTGTGGAGAGGTGGAACTGAGGAGCCTCCCTCTATGCCCCCAGGGGCATGCATGCCATATCTTTGCCAGCACAGGCCTAAGGTCAGTTGTAGTTCAAATCTAGGGTTCTATCATCTGGATGGGTATGATAAAGGAATTGAATCCATCTTCCTCCAATTCTGAATGATACAAGTAAGTTTTTTTAAAACTCAAACTTCTTTTGGTTAATAATTCAGAACCACTTTCCTTAGCTTAGGAATAGGCTATGGAAAAATAAATTAAATGCATTGATTATAGTTATTCTGTCTTATGTGTATAAGAGTCAAGACTGGACCTAAGAGCACAGAAAGAGTTCCATTATGTTGCACAATTTCTAACCGCAGGAATGCAAATAAGCCAAAAAGAAATAGGTTTATGTGAGAGGTCTCACAGTAAAACCAGACTTCTGGTCATGTCCAAAAGACCCAGAGACTTGTGAGAGGACTTCTTTTATGCCCAAAGAATTAGACAACTTATCTACCAGTTTAAAAATAATTCCGGACATTGATAAAACTAGAGGGATGTGGATTGGCTGAAATAATCAGGAAACATTTCTCATTGGTAGAAGAAGTCACTTGATAGACAAGGGGGGAACAGGGGAGCCTGAACCCTATCTTCTAAGCTTGATGATGTGTGCTGGGTGGTACCACAGGCTTTGAACCCAAGGTCAAGCCTGGTGACATATAATAGATCACAAGTTCCATATTGCTGAGGGTGCATGATATAACAATTTTAAGGCTAAGGCCCAAAACTGAGGCCTATGCTAATAATAATTAATTATGCTAAAGTAGTTATCTACTTAAATTTAAAACCTTATAACTTAAACTAAAATAATCACAAAAGGCCTACTAAAATCATCACTTATGCCAGCATTATTCTCACAATTATTCCATAAAGCATATGCACACTTCCTACTGTACCATAACAGCAACTTATGCTATGTGATTGTCAAATGCATATAACAAAAGTTTCTGCTTACTAGAAACTGTAAAGACAGTCAGTTTATTCATGCAAATTTCAACAGACTTTCCCAAAGGTGGCAGTCACTGCTCTTAAGGAAGAGAAGAGATTAGAAAAATGGAAGAATGATTGAATGAAGCTCATTCATCTCAGGTAAGGCCAATTTAACTGGCTCTCCCAGCCTTTGGCATAACCTTTGTCTTTGAGCACGGAGATGCTAACTACAGTATGAAATTAACAAGTCACATCTCTAAATGCCCCAGTTGCTATGGTTCTGTCAAAAGAGAGGGTACTCTAGACCAATTTTCAATATTGTATACACTGTCAGATACAATCATTGAATGAGATATTTTCATCAGATCTTTGTACTTGCATTCTACAAAAAGCTACATCAGCTCTGCTGTATCTTATCTTCAATGAGTTGGCCCAGACAGGCAAAGAGGCCAAAAAAAAATTTTCTTCCCAACTAAATTGAGTACCAGATCTTTTTGATAAAAAAGGAGAAAAAGCATTTGCCCTTTTAGACAAAGAAAATGTGTATTTTTCCTCTCAGGAGCAACACTGAAGATAACTACAATAATAAAGAGTGTGATGGAATGGGGAGAGAACTAGGTTTGAAATCAGGAGACCTAGGCTCAAATCTTTTCTGACTCGTATAAGCTGCATGCTCATGGGTAAATCACTTAGATCAATCACAGCAGAAGTTTCTCCGATTGTAATGTGTGAATAACAACAGTTGTACTAACCACATAAGACGATTATGATGAAATGTATTTTGCAAATCTTAAAGCACTGTACAAATGACTTATGATAAAAAGCAATTGTATATAGTATCTCAGCTGACCTTTGCAATGCCCCTGAGAGATAGCCAGTTCAATTATTATCCTCACTTTAAAGATGAGGTGGTGGAAAGAAGACAAATAATTTCTCACAAGTTTCACATCTAGGAAGTGGTAAGGGCTAGGACATGAACCAAACCAAATAGTGGGCTATGGTGGGCCTAACGAAAATACTAATTATCTTCTGTCTAATAGCTTACACTCTATTTTTTGATAGCAGCAGTCTCTAGATGATTGAATCAACCAATAAATATTTACTATTTGACCACTATGTGCCAGAGACTGTGCAAGGCCCAGAAGACAAAGACAAAAAGAAAATAGGCCCTGTCTTCAGGGCTTACATGCTATTAGGAGAGATAATATGTAAGGGAAAAAAAAATGAAATAAACTCAATATAAGGTAATTGGCTAGGGGAAAGTGGAGGGAGAGATTAGGCATTGGGAAAGAGGATCAGGAAAGGCTTCCAATAGAAAGTGAGAGTTGAGCTGATATTTGAAGCAAATTAAATTCTAGAGATTCTTAGAATCAGAAATGAAGAAGTGAATCCAGGCATGGGACAATCTAAATAAAAGCAAAAGGATAGGAAATTGAATATTATTTGTGAGAAA
The DNA here is from genome assembly GCF_016433145.1 of Gracilinanus agilis. Lineage (NCBI taxonomy): Eukaryota > Metazoa > Chordata > Mammalia > Didelphimorphia > Didelphidae > Gracilinanus > Gracilinanus agilis. The sequence continues at coordinate 97,728,584 of NC_058130.1, forward strand.
TAGTAAAAAAGAAATAGGTAAACAAGCATGAAATAGTAAGAAAAAAATTCATTTTGGCTGAATTATATAGAATAACTAAAGAAAAGTATGGTAAAATAAGGCTGGAAAAGATAGTTTGGAGGAAGAAAGGAAACAAAGTATTTAAGTGCTTTCTGGGGATAGGTAGGTGGCTCAGTGGACTGAGAGTCAGGCCCAGAAATGGGAGGTCCTGTGATAATTAGATTAAATCTACACTGCCCATCTTTAGATTTAATCACCAAAGGTGAGAGCACCTCCAATTCGTAACCCATGCTAGAGTGGGTAACAAATCAGAGTCAACTGACTGCCCTCTGTAATAATTGGATAATTTAGATATATATAGATATATATTTAAAGTGTGGCCACCAGGAATCAATAATTCAGATTGATTCCATAATTAAAATAGACCCAAGTCAGGATTGGGTTTAAAAGGTAGTTTATTTACAATTAGGAAGGTAGAAAGTAGGGAAATGGAGAGAGGATTGAAAGGCTAATTAAACTAGGCTACAAGCTGCAAGGCCTTAGTAATTAGGGAGGCAAGAAGCCTACTTAAGATAGAGAGTCTGGAAACGCAAAGGTAGGCCAAGGAAGTCAGCCTAACTTACCCACGTGACAATTCAGAGTGGAAGCTGCCTGAGGCCTCAGCCGAGATCCTTCAGCACCAAGTTCAAAGCGGGAACTGCCCCAACAGGAAGTTGCCAACATACTTGAAGAGATAGTGTCTCTCGTCACTTCCTGTGGGTCCACCTCTAATTCAAGTGGACAAATGGCAGCCTCTGAACTGATTTGTTACTTATTGTCACGTGTGGGTAACTCATCTCCCCTCCCCACTAAGGGAGGTGGGGATGACATTATCTCTGGTGGCTAGAGTTTTAACTATGAATGGGCTAGAGCTAATTCTATTTACACACCTCTAAAGTATCTATTGTGATTGGACAAATGTTGATTTTTTGCTGATTCATAATCCCACAGAATGTATTACAAGGAACATATCTTGCACTATATTTGGGTGTGATTATAATACTTGTAAGTGGAGTTGTTTATCTTTACCTCTCCTGGAGAGACTTGAGAAATACCCTAGATATACTAGAGAAGCAAGTAAAAGATTCATCTCAGCCTCTCCAAGCACAACAGACTTCCTGTCCAACCCAAACAAATGCCCCTTCTAATATAGAACAATCTAGTGAACCACAAGCTCAGCTTAATTATAACTTAAGATTGGACAATATGGAGAATATGGAGCAAATGATGACTTGTATAAAAATCTTTGCAAAGCATTTAAAAAGAAGAAAACGAAAAATGAGAAAACTCCAGCATAAGAGAGACTTATTTCTCCATACCTCCTCCTCATCAGAATCTTTGTCCCACTCTGACTCTGCTCCTCCCACTACTTCACTGGACCCTCCCCCAGTTACTGCTGCTGACTCAAACCCTCAAACAGAGAACCTAGAGTCAAAAACACAAAATGATGCAGCCCAAAACCTATTCCCTTTAAGGGAAGTTCCCACCTTCAATAAAAATGGGGACTTGGTGTCTATAAGACACCATATACCCTACAACCCTCAAGATTTAGCTAGAGTCAAAGAAAATATGCCTACTTTTGAGAACGAACCAATCTTAATTGTGAAAAAATTAGAGAATATATTCCAAACTTATGACCCTAATTGGCAGGATGTTTAAAATATATTAAATGAGTTTCTGACAGTGAAAAAAATAGGATCATCTCTCTGGCCAATCAGAGAAAGCATTTGGAATTTGTCATTCAGTGGGTATGTTATGGCTTTAGAGAGGATTTTTAACCTCAGCTGGAAAATCTATAGCTAATGCAAAAATTATTAATGAAGTTCTTTCTGTTCTCCAGTTACCAGAAGCCCTAGCTGTAGTTCACTGCTTTGCCCATACATTGCATTGACCCTGTCTCTAAGGGAAATGACCGGGCAGATACTGCTGCAAAGCTAACAGCCATAGAAGGGCCTGAATTGATTTTAACATTGACAACCACTGATGACTTAAATTTATCACTTTCCTATAATGAGAAGGAAGTGAAAAAAATGGAAGCAGAACTTTAAGGCTAAACAAATTAATGGAGTATGGGTGTCCTCTGAAGGAAAACCCCTGCTCCCTAGAAGTTTTTATCATCAAATTTGCCAATCTATTCATAAAAATGGTTATTTTGGTACCCAGGGCATCGTGGACTCTGTTAAAAGGGTATGGATAGCTCCTGGCATAACCACTATAGCTTCTAAAGTGTGTGCAGCTTGCCCTACCTGCCAAGCATATAACCACCATGCCTTTTGTGGCAAGGTGTTTGGTGGCCGTCCTCTGGCTTACACACCTTTTGAGCACCTGCAAATTGATTACATAACAATGCCAAAGGTTGGACAATATAAATTTTGTCTAGTCATAGTGGATCAACTGACTAGATGGCCAGAAGCATTTCCTACTGCCCGAGCCACAGCGGCTTTTGTCACCAAAGTGCTTTTAAAAGAAATCATTCCTCGTTTTGGCCTGCCTGCACATAATTGACTCGGACAGGGGAAGTCACTTTACTGATTCAGTTTTATTTGAAATATATTCCTGTTTGGGGATAACTCCCAAGTTCCATGTACCATATCACCCCCAGAGCTCAGGCCAAGTTGAAAGGATGAACAGAAAACTTAAAACTATGATTGGCAAATTATGCACTGAGACACATTTGAAATGGCCTGAAATTCCCTCTCTAGCTCTATTTTATCTTAGAAGCAGGCCCAGGGGAGATCTAAATATCTCACCATATGAGATGCTTTTTGGATATCCCCCTATACAGGCTAAGCCTTTTTCTCCTGCATATACATCACTATTAGGAGGAGATACTTCTATTGCTTCCTATATACAGGAATTGCAGCACAAACTGCATGAACTACATGAATCCAGAGCTGCAGTACAAGCAGGACCCATAGATTTTTCACTTCATGACCTGAACCCAGGAGACAAGGTGTATATAAAGAATTTCCAGCATACTGGAGCAATTCAGCCTTCCTGGAAGATCCATTTCAAATATCATTAACTACTCTAACAGCTATTAAAATTGGAGAAAAGGACTCTTGGATTCATTGCTCACATGTAAAGAGAGCATCTTCTATTGAAACTGATTGACTGTATCCTATTACAAGCATTGGATATAATAGTCCATAGAAAAGTAGACATCATTTCTGGGAACACAATGAATTCCTGAATTTTATTTTGCTATTGCCTTTTACTTTTCTAATAGAATATTTGATTTCTTCCTTTTTTTTATTTCTTGTACTTAAAGTACATATAATCAAAATTACTTTTTGATTCTGCAGAAATATGTTTAAAACATATTTGTTCTAATATTAATGCATATCCACAAAGCCCTAGGCTATGGCAACCTGTCATTTATTGTTAAATATTATAAGACTATGATTAATGATTATGTCTGATTCCAGAAGAAAGGAACAACAGAGCCACCATACAGTGCAAGAAGCGCCAGGTCATGGAGACCAACCAGATCCATTGGGATTGATGAGAAACTGCACAGTGCCATGGAGCACAAGGTCAAAAAAGACCATACCAATCCAACTAGGACTGTTGAACTTTTAAGCCAATACTAAAGGACTTGAACTTAGTGAAAAACTCAAAGTTGCAATGTTTAACATATGTTAAGACGTAGGACTCTTGAGTAGTGAAGGTTGGCCATCATCATTGTGGTTCCCCTACCCCTGAGAATGAAGGTAAATCAGACCAGGGAATGACATTTCCCTTTTACATAAAAATCTAGTCCTTTTTTCTCTTATGATATGGCAACTTGCTGTAGTCTTGGCTGCCAATGGGTAAGTGCAATATTACTGAATTTTGTTCTACAGATTTATAGTACAGAATTTACTTTAATTGAACCCTAATACAAGGGCCTATTATGAATTTATTCTTGTTTACTTAAAAATTTTACATACATAGATTTTGATTCTTATTATGAATCTTTATTTCTCCCAAAATTTAATTTTTTTTTTGTTTTTTATTTTTTCTTTTGGTAATTGACTCATACACGCCATAACTCAACGATGTATTCTGAGCTGATCTGGGTGTTTCTTTTTTTAAACACCGTCTTCAGGGGGGATGGTATTTTTATAAAAATCCAAGTTTTAAAATTTTGTTTAAGAAAATTTTCAGGAAAAGAAGTCTGCTAACGCTTTAAAACCAGAAAATGGACTATTTGCCTGTAGAAACCTACACTGAATCAAGATGATCCAGAAAGGATGCCTGCAGAAATCTACACTGAATCAAGATGATCCAAAATGAATTTGGGGTGCAACTAATTGAACTTGAGGGAATTGAACACAATTATTTTAAATTGTAAACTTTTATGCCAAAGAGGATTGCCCCCAATTGGTTTTTTTGTTAATTCGTCTAGCAAAACATTGGTTTTGCTCTTTCTATCTCTTCTACTTACCTCTTATCTCTAACTATTGTAGTTAGAACTTAGGGGGTACAAGATGATTATGTCAAATGATAAATTGGGGAGACCAGTCTCCCGAATGATCACAGGGGGAATTGTGATAATTAGATTAAATCTGAACTGCCCATCTTTAGATTTAATCACGAAAGGTGAGAGCACCTCCAATTCGTAACCCACGTGTGCTAGAGTGGGTGACGAATCAGAGTCAACTGACTGCCCCCTAGGCAGTCCTATAAGAAGCATCTATCGTGATTGGATACGCAAAGTAGGAGAAGCACAAAAGACTTCTTTTAATAGACTCCGGGCCTCTGGACCTCTGACTCTTGGCTGAGGGTTAATTAGATCTACCTGGATGAACTAGAGTAGTAATTTACCTACTGTGTTAGATTCTTATTTCCTCACTCTCTTCTCAATTGTAAATAAACTTCCATAAAGTCAATTTTGACTTGAGGTTATTCCTAAATTGGGGAAATTTCCCCTGGCAACCACCTTTTAATATATTGAACCCCAAACCCCCCTTTTCCCCCTTACAGTCCTGGGTTCAAATCTGACCTCAGACACTTTCTAGCTGTGTGACCCCAGGCAAGTCACTATACATAGTATTGGTTCCAAGACAGAAGGTAAGAGTTTTTTTAAAAAGTGCTTTCGGTGTGCAAGGCACTGGGGATATAAATACAGGCAAAAAGATAATCTCTGACCTTAAGCAGCTTACATGCTCACAGGAAAAGATATCAACCTATAAAGGAGCTGAAAAGAAGAGGGTGATTTAAGAGGAAGATACCCAGTACAAGGGAATGGTTTTGAAGCCCAGGCAGTTAAATACAGGTAGAGTCAGAAAAGAAAGGCAGGATGGCCAGGGTCCTTCCCAAATTGAAGATTCCAAGCAGAATTTACCAAGTCAGAGACAAGGCCAAGAAAAGAGTACAAGTCTTCCTACTCTGAAACCATCCTTTTCATCATTTCTTACAGCAAAGTAATATATGATACATTCATATCTCATAATTTGTTTAGCTATTCCACAACTGATGGGTATTCTTTTAGTTTCCAGTTCTTTGACACTACAAAAAGAACTGCTTAGAAATATTTTTTAATATATGGATCTTTTGCCAATTTCTTTGATCTCTCTGGAGAAAAGGTTTAGTAATCAAGTTATAACTTATATTTCTGATAATCATATAACTTATATTTAAATTTCTGAGATGATGCTATTATTCCATGATTAACTGGTCTCCCTACAAGTCTTCCATCTCTCCAATTCAGCTTCCTCTCAACAACCAGAGCTTTTTACTAAATCATAGTTCAATGTCTCCTATAAAGTCCTTTGGCAGTTACAGTTCTTCATATCCTAGGTCTCTTCCTAAATAAATAACTAGGTGGCACAGCAGATGGAATAGTGGGTCTAGATTCAGAAAGGCCTAAATTAAAAATATGGCCTCAGATACTTACTAACTATGTAACCCTGAGGGCAAGTCAATTTAACTTCTGTCTTTCCCAGTTTCCTCATGTGTGAAATTAATATAAAATGTAACCTCATAGGCATGCATGGACATAAGTCAGTATACCAGTGAGTCACATGACTAAGGTGCTGTGTAGGTGCCTGGAGAACTGATTTCCCGAAGGGGCTGGTGGCAAGTCCCATGTCTGGATGTCAGGACTCAAGGACTGGGACTGAAGTTAAGCCTGGCCAGAGACACAGGAGGAGTGAGGTCATTGTCTTTATAAGAAAGGGGAGGAGCAGTTATTCACTCTCTTTTCCTTAGGACTTTCCCTCTGGAAGCATTTTTTTTTAAATTTAAGATGGATTGATGATCTCAAGATCTCTCTCAAGCTCTCTCTCCCTCCCTTCCTCTGTCTCTTTCTCATAAATAATTATAAATTAATATAGAGTCTCCAAAGAATTTTAGTCATTATACTCAACTTTAAATGAGAATAAAAGCACTATCTACTTTCCAGGGATGTTGTACAGTTCAAATAAGGCTACATTTAGCAGAGCCTGGTATAAGAAGTATTTAATAAATACTTGTTGACTAATTTTTCTAAATTTTCATTGAGTTGTCAGTGCTAAAGAAATGGACTTGTAGAGAGATGAAATGTATAGATCACTGGAAACATCATGTAGTTCTCCACTTATAACTCAGGTGCATCACCCGTTCTTACCTAATTCTAGGCCCAGTTTACTGTTTATCTCTAGTACCTAAGGAATACACAATGATGTGCCAATTCAACTGGCCATCCAGTGTGGCAGCCAGAACAAAGTGTATATTCCATTCATTTAATTTTTACAATAAAACTAGTTAGGTTAACACTTATAAAGTACACAGTGCTAGGGGAAACAAACAAATAAAACCTACACCCTTCTGGGAGTCTATATGTACACATTTACACATTCCAAAATAATATTAAAGAGATAAAAGACAATTAGGGGAGGGAGGAGCCAAGAGCTGAGAAGACAGGAAAGGTCTTGGGGAGAAAGCAGCACCTAAGCAGACCTCTGCAACAAGGTGAGGCTTGGAGGAGACAGAATAGACAGGCATGGACAGAGGCATGAGTGATATCTTGTTCCAAGCCTCATAGGTGGGAATGCCATGTAGAAAAGAGTGGGACAGTCTAAGTCCATCCACTATGTGATTTGGGAAGGAAAGCCAAATATAGTAAGTCCTTTTGAACTACAACGTGGTGAGGGAAAAGGACTGACTCTTCCTGGATTTTTCCTAAAAGGACTTTCCTATGGAAAGAGGCTTTGTGACTGAAGCCTTTGCTTTATTCATCCCCAGGCCCTCAGCCCTCAGCTCAAGGCTGAGGTTTCTCTGGCTGAGGACTAATTAGCCCTGCCTGGGTTGAGCCAGGGGCCCAAACAAATTACTTAGTGTGATAAGTTAGATATCTTACTCTATTCTCTCTCTGATTTTCTTACTTTCACTCTCCCTTCCTAATTGTAAATAAACCACCATTAAAGTCATTCTGACTTGAGTTTTTTTTCATTTTGGAATTGAGCAATCAATTCCTAGTGACCAAAACCTTTAATATTTAATCCAACCATAATTTTTTCCTTTTTACAGTACTAAGCAAGAGTGGGTCTCCTAGCTATTTGTAGGCTATTTCACCTACCATTGTAACAAATGTTACATTGGTTACATCTATCTAGGAAGAACTGATAAGAGTTAAAATTTTTATTTAAGTTAATTTTTTTCAGAATTTGAAGGTTATTTTTGAAAATTGAGCTGGAGCGCCTTATGATGGTAGGATTCTTTTTACCCCCCAAAGGTTTCTGAACTGTCTGTAAGGTTCTATACTCTTATCTCTTTATGTCACACCATATTTTCCAACTCCACTTTCTTCATCCTCTCCTATAACCACTTTCCCAAATATCAGACTATGTGCTGACTTAATTTGGAGGATCTTGTCAAATCCTCTAAGAGATGCAAAAGAATTCTTTCCTTCAAGCAACATATCATATGTGGGGAAGATAATTTATATGTGTAAAATAAGATTGTATAAAGTAAGTACCACGAAATATGGTATAAATAGTGTTGAGTTGGGAGATGGTAAAGATCATTTTGGAGGGCAAAAAAGGTAAAGATTAGTGAAGGCTTAATAGAAGTAACATTTTAAGCTAATCTTTGAAGAATAGATATCATTTCCATTGGCAGAGAAGTTAAACTTTCCAGAAGTGAGGACTGGGATTAATTTATAACATTACACAATGTTGTGAAATCAATCTTATCTTGTACAACACGAAATTTCTGAAGCTTAAACACTGATCATCCAAACAAATACACAAAGTTCCAACATAAATCTGTACAGTGTCTGGATATGCAGAAAAATTCAATACCTCTTACAGATTAACCAAAGATAAGCTTAAAAGAAAACCTAACTAAAAATTACACAAATGACTAAGATAAGGAAATATTCTCAGTAATAATCAGAAACCTATCATGACCAGAGAGGGAGAAGTCATTTCTGAAAGACAATTAACTGTCGTATCCTTCGACATTAAAGCACTTGGGCTTTTTTATGAACTTCCAAGATAAGTGACATGGGTCATTTGACAGCTGCAATTTATAAGAATGCCAGCAAGCAAAGACCATCTGGAGACAGCAAAGAAGCAACTAACTTAAGAGAAAGGAGATTTACAAAAAGCAGCTAGGTGGTATAGTGGATAGAGTATGTGCTCTGGGGAGTCAGGAGGACCTCAGTTCAAATTTGAATTCAGACATCCCTAGCTGTGTGACTTTCAGCAAGTCATTTAATCCTGTTTGTTTCCTCATCTGTAAATGAGAACTGGAGAAGGAAATGGCAAACCACTCCAATATCTTTACCAAGTGTATAAATGGAGATTTTGAATCATGGACTTCATCCCCTATAAGTCCCTTAATTTTCCCAAAATTCCCTTAAATCTCTCCTGCGCCTCCACATTTGCATGGTCACATTATTATTTTATAGTTGACTGTAACTCCTCCCTCTCTCTCTTTGGTTCATGGGAACAAGATGGTTAGTATCTTAGTCTATTTTGCTAGTTTATTATTAATAAAATATTTAAAAATATAATATTTAACATTTTGCATGTTAATTTTAATCTCCACATTATGGCTAACCACAATGAGATAGAATCCTCAATTTTTTTTAAAAAATAGATTTTCAGTATAGTTAGTACGTTTGCCTAAGAGCTGACAGCTGGGTTTCCCTCTCTTGCCCTATGCTCCTGCAGCTTTTTTTTTCTTCACCTGCCACCCAGCCTGCCTGCTTTCACCCCATCTCAGCCACTGCAGACTCCACCCACCAGCCTGCCAGCCACTTGCTTTCACTGCTGCTGCCTTTTCACACCCATCTGCTCCAGCCAGTGTTCCTCACCACTATCTGCCCAGCCTGCAGACTGCCAATCCAAACTGCTTTTTTCCAGTGGAAGGGTGAGATCCCAATCCCTTGCCCCACCCCACGTGAGTTTTTCAGCCTGCACTACCATTTTTTAAGCCGGTCTTAAACTGATCCTGGACTCCTGGATGAGAGAGACTTGCAATTCAGGATTCTTCCCTCCCCACTCCCCCAGGAAGGGGACTCCTCTGCCTTTTCTTTTGAGAGCAGAGAGACTAAATCAGTAGATTTGAAGTAGAAGTTTTGGGGATTTTGTCTCTATCTTTTGGCCTGCTCTCTCATATGCAAAATGCACTACTGTTCTCCCTCTAGAAATTTTGCTTGCTTTTTATTTACTCTATAAACAAAACCCCATTCAGCCTCCTCAGGAATCTATTCTGTTGTGATTCTTTATCTGTACCATTCACCTGTGGTTTTACTGAACAACATATTGTAAAAAGCCCATAAACATCTCAATTTTTTTTTAAGTTGTAAAAAGCCCGTAAGTCTTATGTATCCTGGATTTGTCATCTTAACTACTGAGGTCACATGCTGCTTATACAACCTTGGAGAATATAATGACTTAAAAATTTAAATTGTAATTTTATAAGAGGTCTTTAAAAATGACTTTATACCTTCTGGATGGAAGATAGGTTTTCATATATATAAAGCAGGAAGCCAAAAAGAGATCCTGCATGCATGGTATTTTAACTTTTTAGTTTAATTTACTTTTCCACCAGAAGGATCTAAAATTCTTGGTGATGTTTTAGACCCAAATAGGTTTTCATCAGTAATTGCCAAGGTTGAAAGATTTGCTATACCTGTAGAATTTGTGACAAGTATAGATTTTTTTAAACATCACACAGCAAGTGGCTATCTATAAACTCATGTGAATCCTACACAATAATGGGTTTGTTTGCTACTGTTAATAACTGGTCTATTGTGAATTTTGGGAATTTGGTACTTTATTTGAATGTACATTATCTACTATATTATTGTTTTTATAAATCTGTTATTCTATAAAAATAATTTGCATTCACAGTAGTTCATGGCCGAGTTTAAAAAGGAAACTGGATCTCGTTTTTTGGGTGAGAAACCTTTCACTGATTCTAAGCTATATATTTTTGATTTTTAAAACATTTTTTTCCTCTTGTATGTGCAATACAGTTTTGAGTTTCTTTTTTCTCTCATTTTTGTACCTGAGTACATTATCAATATTAATCTTTTTAAAATTTACAGTAATATAAGTTTAAAATACATTTGTTCTAATATTAATGCATACCCAAAAGGCTTTAAACTATAGAATAATGCCATTGTTTGTTTAAATAATTATGGGACTTTGCTTAATGATTCTGTCTGATTCCAGAAGAGTATTTAAAAGAACCACTACACAGTGCCAAAGAAGCACAAGGCCAACCTGCATAGTGCAAATCAAGCACAAGGTCAAAGAGACCAACCAATCCCAGTGGAATTTATGTAATTTTGAGCCAAGGCAAGAGGACTTGAACTTGTTTGGGGTTCGAGGTTGCAGTGTTTAACATATGTTAAGACGCAGGACTTCCTCTGAACCACATTCTATCCAAGCACCTCATCCTGGCTACCATTCTGGCTCCTATAATCTAGTCCCTTTTTCTGTCTTTTATAAGTGTGGCAAACTTTCTGTAGTCCTGGCTATTGATTGGGTAAGTGCATAATTACTTAAATCACTTTATTTGGGTCCTGATTCAAGGATCTGTTATAGTTTTATTTTTCCTTTACTTAAGATTTTTTTAGACATAAGACTGATATTTTATATTTCATCCACAAGTTACTTTTTCTCTTTTATGTGGATTTTTAAAAATGTTTTTGATTTCTTTTGCAATTGATTCATAGACCTTACAACTCAGCCATGTATCCCTGAGTGATCCCTGTGTTATTATTTTCCTCAGGGGGGACATTGTTATTGTTGCGAGTTTTGTTTTGAATTTGAGTAATTTTAGGATAAGGAACTTGCTACCTCCCAGAATCCCAACAATAAACCTGTTTGAAGAAGGCACCATGAAGATGCCTGCAGAGGCTACACACTGCATCAAGAAGATCCAGAATTGAACTTTGGGGTGTGAATTTGAACTTTGGGGGGGGGGGTTGAAAACATTTGTTTTGAATGTATACTTTTATGCCAAAGGGGACTGCCCCAAAATTGGCTTTTTGTTAATGTAGCAATCATTGATTTTGTTCTTTTTTCCCCCTTTTATCCACAAATTATTGCAATTTATATGTTGATTATGTTTTTGTGATCCATTGGGGAGACTGGTCTCCCAAAGGATCACAGGGGGTTGTGTATAAATGGAGATTTTGAACCTTGGACTTCATCCCCTTAGTTTTTCCAAAATTCCCTTTAATCTCTCCTGCGCCTTCACGTTTAAGTGGTCACGTTATTGTTTTATAGTTGGCTGTAACTCCTCCCTCTCTCTCTTTGGTTCCTGGGAGCAAGCTGGTTAGTACCTCTTAGTCTCTTTTGTTAGTTTATTATTAATAAAATATTTATAAATATAATGTTTAGTATTAGTAATTTTAGTATTTAAAATATTAATTTTAATCTCCACACAAGAAAACCCCAAATTAGATCGAAAAGAGTTGGTTGCAACTGAATAACACTAGAAGTCACTCTTCTTTGACCATGTTGTTAAAGACATTTGCCATTACTGAAAAGTGTCCCTCCTCCCTACAAAAAGTCACTTTATGTAATAAAGTAAAATATTTTATTGATAAAAAATGTATTAATAAAAATATTTTTAAGTATTTTGATCTTTTATATCATCTAAATTTCCTTCACATCTCTTTTTCTTCCTGTTCTTAGCCATCTTCATAAAACAAAGACTTTTTTTAAATGAAAAAGAAGCATAGCAAAATCAATAAATATTTCAAAAAATGTCTGGAAATCTACTATCTATGGACCTCGCAAAGGAGTGGGAGAAGGCACCTTTTAACATTTCTACTTTGGAATTATAATTTTGCAATATTAACTTGTAATTGTTTTGTAGTTATTTTTCCATTATTTTAATCATTATGTACTATTCTCCTAGCTCTGTTTACTTTCACTTTACATAAGTTCAAGTAAGTCTTTTTATAATTCTCGAAATTCCTATTCATCATTTCTTACAACAATAATACGGAATTACATTCATATCTATTACTTATTTTAGCCATTCCCCAATCAATGGACATCATTTTATTTCCTGTTTTTTTGGTTTTTTTTTAAACCCTTACCTTCCATCTTGGAGTCAATACTGTGTATTGGCTCCAAGGCAGAAGAATGGTAAGGGTAGGCAATGGGGGTCAAGTGACTTGCCCAGGGTCATACAGCTGGGAAGTGCCTGAGGCCAGATCTGAACCTAGGACCTCCCATCTGTAGGCCTGGTTCTCAATGCACTGAGCTACCCAGCTGCCCCCTATTTCCAGTTTTTGATACCATAAAAAGTGTTGGGAGCAGCTGAGTGGCTCAGTAGATTGAGAGCCAGGCTAGAGCCAGGAGGTCCTAGATTCAAATCTGGCCTTGGACACTTCCTAGCTATGTGATCCTGGGCAAGTCACTTAACTCCCATTGCATTAGCCCTTACTGCTCTTCTGCCTTGGAAGTATTGATTTTAAGGTGGAAGGTAAGGGTTTAAAAAAAAGTGTTGCTATAAATGTTACACTTTTTATCAATAACCTCCTTGGACTATATGCCTGGGTCAAAAAGTATAGGCATTTTTCCTACTTTATTTTCCATTTTCCAGAGTGACTTTATTAATTCAAGCTCCACCAACAATGTATTAATGTTCTTAGCTACAACTCCTAAAACATTAATTATTCTCATAATTTTTTATCTATGTCAATCTGCAGAGTATGAGGAGTGTTCTGATTTTTAAATTTCTATTATTAGAGATTTGGAACATTCTTTCTTATGTATGTTAGCAGTTTCCAACATTTTTTAGAACAATTTATTCATATTCTTTGCTCACTTATGGGGGACAGGAGGGCAGCTTTTGGTCTTAAATGTTTTTGTTAGTTGTCTATGTATTTTGGATACTATCAAAACCACATCCAAAAAAAATGACCAAAAAAAAAATTCCCATTTGAATACTTTCTTTCTTCTTATCCTAGATGCATTAATTCTGTGTGGAAGCTTTTCAGTTTCATGTAATTAAAGGTGTCTATTTTGCTTCATAAATGCCTCTATCCTTTGTTTAACTAAGAATATATCTACTTGGGTCATCTTGATAGCTCAGTAGATTGAGAACCAAACCTGGAGACACGAGGTCCTGAGTTCAAATACAGCCTCTGATACTTCCTAGCAATATGACCCTGGGGTAGTCACTTAACCTCAATTGCCTACCCCTTACCACTCTTCTGTCTTGGAACCAATATTCACTATTGATTCTAAGATAGAAGGAAGATAAGGGTTTTTAAAAAACACATTGCTTAATCATAACTGTGTAAGGTATAAGATCATCTTCTCTTTAAATTTTTTTTTTAAGATCGAGATAATTTTTTAAATTAACCACTTACTTGGAGTTAACAGCCAGTCTTAAATTAAGTGAAAAAGTTTAATTTTAAAGGGTGAAATAGAACTAGGAAAAGTAGGAGTTCAATGTATCCATGGTTAGATTTCAGTTTGGGGCTTCAGCAGACATGTGTGGAAATTTTCTTTGAAGTATCTTCTCTTTCCTTCTCTTTAAACTTTTCTTCTTGGCTTCACTACGTAAGTACTTTTCAAGCCTCAGTCTGACAAACTGATCCACAAAAGGCATTGTGTAGTACTTCTTTTTGTTGTAGCTTTTATTGAGATACCAGGGTATAGGCCACTGCTTGTACTTGTACCAGATGATATGTCCAAAAATGTCTTTCCTCCAGTCACCTGGTCTTGGTTTTTCTTGACCTGTCTGAAGAAGTCTCAAAGCATCATCTCTTTCCTGAACAACTTTATCTAAAGCATCTATGGACTCTGTCACCTTTTCTAATCGCTCAGGACTCGGCATTGGCAATCTCTGTTTTTTGGCCTCCTGCTCTAATGTGAGAAGCATGTTTCTTTCTTTCAGTAGGACATACCAAAGCTTATGCAAATCTTCATTACTCTTGCACCTTCACTGTTCATGGGTCCATGCAGCACCTGATTTGACTGTTTCTGCTCCCCAATTTTTTGGATCATCAAAAAAATTCTTCTAGTCCTTTTCTTGACAAAGTAGTATGAATTAATTTATATTGATGGAGGGGATTGATGTTAGTTCTAATTTTGTTTAACAAACTGAAAGTAAACCCTGGGCTGGCGGCAGGAGCTAGAGAGCCCGCTAAGCTTCCGGGCCCCTTCAGGGCAGTGGTGAAGCCCCGACATACAGCTACCAGCCATCCCGCCACCATAATCATTGAAATCCCCTCATGCTGCGCTTTCACTGATAGTACTGGCATTCCCCTTTAATTTTTTATGGTGTGATCATTAGTATTCAGGATGTACATACATTGTAAATTTATTGTGGAATATGTTATGGTATTAGTCTATGATAGTTTCTGCAAAATTATAGAGAAAATTGTTTCTTAATGACTTTTCTTTTTAATTATTCTTAAGATCCCCAAAAAGGTTTTAGAAGTCTTCTACAGATGAAAAAACACACTCTTTTCCCTACATGCAGAGGTGGGGCACATCACTGTGTGAAAGGGAATTCTTTATTCTCTTTGTCTATTTTGAGTTAACACTTGGTTAACACTAACTTAAGTACTCCTACTTAATACCTCCCCAGACACTAAGTAAGAGTGTTCCCAAGTCATTTGCTAAGTAACAATTCAATCAGTCAGGAAATTGTGTATCCTTTTGATAAGAGTTTATACCTCCAAAGGATGAGAAGTGGATCCCACAAGACACTGCCCCCTGGGCAGTGCTAGACAATTTGAAAGCTGTGATTAGCCCCTGTAAAGAGGGGAAGGGACAAGAAGTCACTATAAAAGCCCTGAATTTCTAGGGTTAGAGGTTGGCTTCAGGAGTCATCTTCAACTAGAACTGCCTCTTGGAGGGAACTTTCCTTTCCTGACTTCTGGAGAGAGATAAGTTGTAAATAAGTCATGCTGGGCTGAGTCGAGCACCAGAGCAATATTTAGTGTGATAGGCTAAATATCTTCTCTACCTTCTTTTTGTATTTCTCAACTTTCACTCTCTCCACCTATTTTGCAAATAAAAAACTATTGAAAGTCATTTGGACTTAAGCTATAATATTTTAAATCGGCGACCACCATATTATTTATAATTTTCATATATTTTAGTCAAATCCTTAATTTTAATTCCTTATAACTATCAGATTCAGTTTATGCATTGCTTAGTTTTTTTTATACTGCTTCCCTCTCCCCTCTTCTTTTTTATTCATTACAAGGAATGGCTCACTGGGTAGAGAAGAGTGAAGAATGTATTCGGAAATCAAGGTGATGCAAAATTAAAGATTAGTTCTTGCCATGTAGGAGACAGCAAAGGCACAGAGATGAAGATAGATCATCATCGATAAGAAAAAATGAGGCCACTTTGGTTGCACTATAATGTTTCTAGGAGAAAGTAATGTGTATCTAAATTACATGGGAAAAAGCAAAATAATTCAAGTGATCAATTTACAAAAATGTAATAACACATAAACATTTCTTTCATCTTTTAAAAACCTAATAATGCCATAATAATTTGCTTTATACAATTAGGTACTGAATTCACAAGATTTTTGACATGCTACTTTTTTTAAACCCTTAATTTCTGTCATAGATTCAATCTTATGTACTGGTTCCAAGATAGAAGATCAAGAAGGGTTAGGCAATAGGGGTTAAGTGACTTGCCCAAGTTCACACAGCTAAGAAGTGTCTGCAGTCAGATTTGAACCCAGGACCTCTCCTCTATAGTCCTGGTTCTCAATCCGCCAAGCCACCCAGCTTCCCCTACTCTTTAATTTTTTTTATCAC
Organism: Gracilinanus agilis; assembly: GCF_016433145.1. Taxonomy (NCBI): domain Eukaryota; kingdom Metazoa; phylum Chordata; class Mammalia; order Didelphimorphia; family Didelphidae; genus Gracilinanus; species Gracilinanus agilis. The sequence continues at coordinate 97,744,857 of NC_058130.1, forward strand.
TTTTATCACATTGGATACTAAGCACATTTTTGACAAACAATTTTTCCAACTCTAGCCTTGATTTCAGCACACAACAGGGCTTACCTCAGGGCAAGCTCCCAGACTAATGAAGCATAGGTGTTTCCAACTATCAGATAAATTTCTTAACTTTTCATGATGTATGGCAGTGGTTCCCAAACTTTTTTGGCCTACCACCCCCTTTCCAGAAAAAATATTACTTAGTGCCCCCTATCACTGCGCCCTTACAATTATTCACTGCCCCCAAATACACCTGTGGCCATCACTGTTCCCCTGGATCACTGCAGCACCCACCAGGGGGCAGTGGCACCCACTTTGGGAATCACTGATGTATGGCATGATGCAAGACCATCTGCAATGCTCCATATCATTCTGGAATCTCTGAATTCCAACATGAATTTAATTCTTCAGTATAACAATATATTTATCAGAATTTGTCATTCTCTTAATGAAGTCAAAATTTCTTGGTCCACTAGAAGTAAAAAACTTCAGAAATACGGAGGAGGGGAAGAGGGAGGATGTTATGGGATAGATGTTTTACAGAGTGAAGATGATGATGATGATGGTGATACCTATTTCATAGGCTAAATTGGACACCTGACAACTGTTTGGTATTGTCTTAAATACATAAGTGAGATTTTCCAATCTTTATATTGTTTCATCCTCAAAAGTCTATTTTTTTCACTACAATGTTTTGCAGCCATTTTATTTTTCTGAAACTGGTCTTCTCACTATTATCCAATTTCCAAATGCCCATGTCATACAGTAGAGCAGGGGTCAGCAACGTATGGCTCTCAAACCATATCTAGCTCTTTTGAGGGCCAGATATGGCTCTTTCTGCAGGAACCATAAAGTCAATTTTTTTTCAGGCACTGTTACAGGAGCCACACTGTGAGCACTGTACAGCTCTCATGAAATTACATTTTAAAAAATGTGGCGTTTATGGCTCTCACGGCCAAAAAGGTTGCCGACCCCTGCAGTAAAGCAAGGGTTTTTTTAATTGTTTTCTATTCCTTTTAAATAAACCCTTATTTTTTACTTACCAACAGGCTAAGATACAAAAGCCAGTGAAGAGAATGATAGGAATAGGGTAGGATGCACAAAAAAGCCCGTGGCTATAAAATGCCCGAGATATTTTGTCACGAAGCCTTTCAGTCAGGGTCATCCTCAGCTCATGTCACCTTGTTGCCATCACGGAATTTAACAGGTTAGCCAGGTACACTGTGGTTGGCACTGATGTTAAATACCATCTGCAGAAAAGGAATCTAGATGGGACAAAGAGGAAGAGAGAAACAACCCAATTAGCACAGAATAGTCAGCAAACTGACTAGAGCTAAAATGACTGGCTACAGATCAGGACTAATTTTAAGTAGGCTGGCAGTTATATAATACCACTGAAACTGGTCTATTGATTTAGTATCTAAGAATTTGGAAAGATTAATCAATCAAATTACTATACCAGAGTTAATAGTTCTTATAAAGTTCTTAGTCACCTTCCCAGTTTATTCAAAGAAATCAGAGGCTTTGCTTTCATTAGGTCTTTCTACATTTTAGAGGTACTACTGAAGGATTCAGGTTATTCATCTGACATCATTCCCTGCTCTTGCCAAAAAAACAAAACCAAAAAAAACTAGCCCATCTCCTTTTCTGATGATGCATTTCCTCTATGATATCCTACGTGCAACTCATGAACAAAGAAGTACATAGTACAAAAATTAATCCTACTTTATAAATGGGGAAAACTGCAGATCAAAACAATTAAGAAATTTGCTTAACAATCACAATTAAGAGTGAGAGACAGAACTTAAATCCAGGTCTTTAGATGCCAACATTAATGCTTTTTTCATCAAACTTGGTACATCCATCAGTAAGAAATGGTGGAAATAAATATTTTTCTCTAGCTCAAATACCTTCTAATGAACCACAGTCCAACATGAACAAGATACCTGGCCTAGATTCAAAGTCTGACAAAGGAGTTTACAGCCTCTACTTGGGGGTGAAGGTAGAGGTGGGGTAATACAACATATACACCAAAACAAAACCAGGATAATATGAAGAAAAGAATATGAACTAGTGGAAGAGAAGTAGATCAAGGAAGAATTCTGAGAGGAAGTCTTGAGGGAAGTCTTAAACACAGATATAAATTCTGGGAAGCAGAGATAAGGAAGAATTAAATCCCAGGAATCTGGGGATAGATAGGTTCTACAAATGCACAAAAGCAGGAGTCAAAAAAACTGACTTTAGCAAACAACTAGCAGTCCTTTGGCTGAAACAAAGAGAGCATGAAGTCATGTGAAATGTGACCAGCTACATAATTAGGAGTCACCCTGTATAGGACTGTAAATGCCATGTTGAAACATCTATATCTTATCATAGAAGCAATAATGTTTTTAAGCAAGCAAGATCTGACATAGTTAAACCCATGCCTTTAGGAAGATTTGGGTAACTTTGTAGAAGAGAGAAGACAGTGAAAACAGTAAGAGCAATCAGATTACACTAGTCCAGATAACAGATGTTCAGGAACTAAATTTGGGTAGGGGCCATATGTGTAAAGAGAAGGAAATATATGCAAGATATATAAGACTTGGCAAATGAATGGATATGGAGAGTGAGAAGAGAAGAAAAATAAAGAATGATACTGAGCTTACAAACTGAGATAAGGAAAAGGATCCTAAATCCCTTAACAGAAAATGGGTTCCTTTGGCAGCCTGGTAAAGTCTATGGAACCCTTCCTTGAATAAAACTTTTAAACACATAAAATACACAGGATTGCAAGGAAAATGAGTTGCATTTAAATAGTTATTAAAATATATTTTTTTAAAACAAGCTCATGGACGCTCAGGTTAAGAATCCCTGGTCTAGAGGTAACAAATGTTTTATTCTTTTTTTTTTTTTAATCCTTAACTTCGGTGTATTGGCTCCTAGGTGGAAGAGTGATAAGGGTGGGCAATGGGGGTCAAGTGACTTGCCCAGGGTCACACAGCTGGGAAGTGTCTGAGGCCGAATTTGAACCTAGGACCTCCCGTCTCTAGGCCTGGCTCTCAATCCACTGAGCTACCCAGCTGCCCCCTGTTTTATTCTTTATAAGGTTTTTAATTTGAAATTGCTGATGGGCCATCAAAAGTAGAAATGCCCTTTTAACAGTTAAGTATGATTATAATACAAGAAAGAGGTTAGGACTGAAGATATCATTCTAAGGGACATTCATATAAGTATAATTAAAACCATGGGTGCTAATTAAACCAAAGGAGAAAATTTAAAGCATCTCAGATAAGGGTTTGGTGGGCAACTTGCACTTGGGTGGATGGAGTTATAATGATGCTGCAAAGGCAACTTAGAAGAAGCAGTCAGATGAGTATGAGAAAAATGAACAAATAATATTATTATTATTAATTATTGATGTTAATTAATAATAATTATTATTAGCCAAGAAACAGACTGATGCCCAAAGCTACAGAGAAAGGTCAAGAAGAAAGGTGTCACTAAAGATCCCCTTAAAAGAGCATAAGTAATTTTGAAGAAATGTCTGACCAAATTCAAGTACTCTACTGTACCTCATTTCGGTCACCTTCATGGTTATTAGAACACATTGTTCTCACCCGCCCTTTTCCCATAGGCGCCAGGGAAGCATCCCCCTAAGTCATTGAAGGGTTTAAGGCCTATCTGTTACATTAAAACAAGTTAAACCCATTTGCTGAGACAACTTTACCAATATTAGTTCTTCCCACATGCCCCAACACCCAATAATACCCAGCTTGAGAGTATTTGTTGACTGAATGGGACAACATAGGAAAAACTAAATGTGAGAATCAACCAGTCATGAGAATAGATGAAATCATCAAGAAAATATATAAAGGAAATATTAAGCAGAAGACAAAGCCTACATGTAGAGGAGAGAGACTGTTTTATTGAAATGGGATTGATAATAAAGAATTTGTTGGATGATGATCTCAAAAAGCAGTTTCAATGAAATAGTAGAGGCAAAAGCCAATTTTCAAGAGATTGTTAGTGAGAAGGAAACAGAAGCAATTCATACAAACTACTAACTCTAAAAAGTCTGGTAGTGAAAGAGAAGGATGAGTTGGAGAAGTAATTCAAAGTAGGGAAGAATAAGTTTACAGTGTCTGAGGAGAAATAAAGTCATATGAGGGGAGAGGGCTACATAAAAGTAGATTTTCAAGGTTTGAAATGGCTGCTATAAATATGACAAAGAATTCCTATGAAATTAAATGCTAATCAACCAGGAAATTTCCACCCATCCCACCTCCCAACAGGTTAAAAAACTTTGTACTGAATTATTGGTATTCAAACCACAGAACTATTTCTCCTTAGTTTTCTAAGAAAACGTCCATAGAAGAATTTAACAAAACCTAATTATTATGGAAAGGAAGCATTTAGTTAAAAATAAAACTTTTATTTATTACTGACCACATCTCAAACAGCAACAAAATATTTGTGCTCAGTCAAAGTAATGAACAAATTGAGAAGGCAACTTGAGTCATTATGTTCTATATATTTACTAAGCAGAAATTTAGGTAATTTATCCAGTGATTATAGGAGCATCAAGCTTTTCCTGCATTAAAGAACATTTTTTAGTCATTGATTCCAAAGAGCTAGAGACTCAAAGCATACAAAGGTGAAAATAAGAACAGAGTAAGTACAGATAACCCAGGACCAATGAACATTCATTGTGTTCTGGCAAGGTGGACATGTCGTACATGTGAATTCTTGATTACTCATTCTATAACAACCACTCCCTTTGGGAGCAATATAAGAAGGCCAAGATTGCTCAAGTATGGAAGTTTCAGGAAAGGCCCTACACCAACAAGTTCTTTGCCCTTTCCCAAGACCAGTCTTTAGAACAGAAATAGCTTCTAACCTTTTTAAATAAAGGGCCTCTTGCTCCTGGCCTGAAAGGAATACTCTGATGGCAGCATAAACAATGTACCCATTGGGTTTAGGGACAGAAACAAGAAAAAAACCAGACTAAATATGTACTCTTTCTTGCCAAACCTTTCTCTCACTGTACCCTGGAGTTACAATGCAAAAAAGGAAATAATTAGGGTTATTACACTAAAGTATACATGCAAATGAAGAATGTACTTGAGGTAGTAATCTCCCTTCAGTAGCTGGCTCTGTACACTACCAGTTCAGAAACATTGTTCCCAATCCCAGCTGGCATTCACAGAGAAAGTGGACTTTGTCTTTTTCAGGGACTACTGCTGGACAAAGAAAGAAAAGAAAAATTTGCTATGGGAAAGTTCACCATAACACATTAACTTCCTAGTGATGCAGCAGCACCTCTGAGAGTGAATTAAGACCCTGCTGTAGCTTGCCTTCTGAATCCTAGAGCACTGTTTCCTCTAGTAGATAGGGCAACATGGCACCACAGACTCTGCCTTTCCATTCTCTACTTTCCAAACTCTACCCACTTAACCCAACTTGTTTCTAAGTATCTGCCTGCACAAAACTGGTAATGTACAGAGGGAAGAGAGATAAACCAGCATCTGCATGCAAGTAATATATGTGTCTATGTATGGTAAATGACCTTTCTAATCTTTTGTTTTGCTATGATTTAGGGGCTACAGAGAGACTGTAAATTTCACATTAATTCCTGATAAAGTTTTACAACAGATTTCTAAACACATGGTTTATGAATACTTAAAAAAGGAGACAATAAATAAAAACAATCTTTGTCTTAGAATCAGAAAAACCTGGGTTCAGATCTGTATGAAGGAAATTGTTGAGGGGATATTGAACACAAGGATGAAGTGGAAGCTTTGGTGCCCCCTGTAGTCAGTCAGAAAAGGCATAGAAGGCTCCTGAGGAATGACATGTGAAAATCAGTGGGCAGAGAAAAAGTTTGATAAACCGAGGCAAGAGTGGATTTGGGGAGTAAGGACTTCCATCTTGGGGTGAACTGGGGAGCCCACATGGCTGCTGCAGAACAGCAAGGAAGCTAGATTAGGATAATAACTTCTCTAAATAATCTCTCTCTCTCTCATCTTCCTTCCCTTCCCCTATCTTATCAATAAAATAATAATAAAATCATTAAATTTATGGGCAGTTTCATAATTTTCCCCCTTACAGATCCTACCTCAGACACTAAGTTGTTATATCATGTAACCTCTGCACCCCTAGTTTCTTTACCTGTAGCCTTTAAGGTCCCTACCAGTGGTAGAGCTATGATCCTATGATCCATGTCATAATTTAATTTTATTATGATTTATGATAACATAGCCTTACCAGCAAGATAGGATCATAAGTCTGGTCACTAGCCCTTCCAAGTTGACACAGATTCTATTCGTGGCTGCACTCTGTTTTAATAGTTTTGTTATCAGAAAAATCAGCCAGTTAACAAGCTATTATCAAATGTTTGCCAGGAACTGTGCTAAGTCCTGAGGATAAGAAGAAAGGCAAAAAACAGTTATGTGATCCTGGGCAAGTGAATCAATACACAGACAGAAGATAAGGAATTTTTTTTTATTGTTGTAAATTTAGTGATCCTCAAAAGAAAAAGAGAATAATCCCAAGAATTCTAAGCAAAAATTCAAAGAAAAAATGAATTTTCCTCAAGACCTACACAAATACTTAGAAGAAATTAAACAACAGAAAACTATAATGGTTCCAGAGGAAAGATTTAGAAAGAAAATAAATAGGAAGGAAAAATAAGCAAACAACAACAAAAACTTGGCAATAAAAAGCTATTATGATGGCAGGGAAACTCAAGACACAAACTGAGAAGACTATGTTTTGAAAACATCTACAAGCAAAGCCTCAAAGAAAAAGAAAAGTACAGATGAGACACAGGCCCAACAAGAACCCCTATAAGACCTAAAAAGATTGTTTTTAAGAAAAAAAAGAAATTTTAAGAATAAAGGAGAAGAGGAAAAATTGGAGAAAGAAATTAAAGCAATGCAAGAAAATTGAGATAATTTAAGAATTTATAGCAGTTCTTTTTGAGGTGTCAAGGAATTGGAACCCATCAATTGAGGAATGACTGAACAAGTTATAAAATATGAATTTGATGGAATTTTCTATTGCGCTACAAGAAATGATGAAGAGGATGGTTTCAGAAAAAAAACATGGAAGGTGTATATGAGCTGATACAAAGAGAAATAAGATGAACCAGAAAATAATCTACATAATAATAGCAATATTATAAAGATAACCAATTGTGAAAGACTTGCTTGCCAACTCATCAATATGATAATCTACCATAACTCCAAAGGAATTGTGATGTAAAAAAAAAAATCATGCCTTCCAAAGAAGGCAGTTAAATCCAAAGTTAACTCCTCCAAAGAAGGAAATTAACTCAAGAGTATAAAATGAAACATATTTTTCTTGTTTTCCCCTGGAATACAGATAATATAGAATGGGTTTTGTATGGCTTTGTATATATAAAGTTATTTCTTGCCTTCTCAATGGGTCAGGGAGGGGATAGAAAGGAGAGAATTTGGAACTGAAAATAAAATTTAAAGAAAATTTTTAAGAGTATTATCTGCCCCCACTGTATATTTAATTCTGGTGTTTAGGGCTTTCAGCTTTTCATTTTGTTTAACCTTTCTTTGTATCCTCAGTACACGAACAGTGCCTAGCACACAGTAGGAACTTAATAAATGCTCGTTGACTTAGGAGGGAAAAAAAAGCATGTAGGTTTTGATCTCTTAAAGACAAAACAATAAAAAAAAAATTCAGCTACTAGACAAATAGTGTGTTAAGGAGTCATCAATAGTGCTGCAAATGAAACATGTCACTATGGGAAAATCTTCAAAATTAAAAAAAAATTTTTTAAAGTACTGCAAATTAAGTCCTTTACAAAAAAAAAATGTTGTTCTTTTATAGACTTATGAGCTCAAAAGAATTTCAAAGTCTCGAGCGTTATCTTAATGATCTCTTAAAGCTTTATTTGTTGCTGTTACCTCTTGAAATGTGCTAAACCTATTCAGTCAAGAATATACAAAAATGTGAGGGGCAACTGGATTAAGAGCCAGTCCTAGAGATGGAAGGTCCTAGGTTCAAATCTAGCCTCAGACACTTCTAGCTGTGTAACCCTGGGTTACTTAACCTCCACTGCCTACTCTTTACCCCTCTTCTGCCTTAGAACCAATACACAATTCACAGTAGTGATTCTAAGATGAACGGTAAGGGTTTAAAAAAGAAAGAAAAAATGTGTTCTCTATAGGGAGATGCTGTCTTTTAAAAAGTATAAATTTTCTACTTTAACTTTGCAAATATAATTTATTACGTATTCTTTCTGGTGAGAGTTGTTGACTAAATTTTCCTCCTTTACAATCCTCTCTGTCCTTGATTATTTGACATTAGAAAATGATAGTTTAAAAATCCATGCAGTTAAGTGTTTCCCTTTTTCAGATGGGGAAAGCAGAAAATAGAAAAGTGAAGCTACTTGGCCATTTTCTTTTTCAGTACTTCAATTATCCATTACTTCACTGGTATGTGTGACTCCTCAGACAGAATGCCACACACTCCACTTCCATACTCAAAAGTTACTGCAGCACCACCCACAAAAAAAAATTCACCATTTGAATTTTTTTAGCCTGTTCCTCAAATGACAGATGTTGAATTAGGACATTACTTACTGTGTTTCCAACTTGAATATATCTTTTTCAGAGATTGAATTACATTAGTAGATCCTTGGAGAATCACCTCCATGCCACAATGAAACAACATTGTATACCAGACTTTATTAAAGTAGGCCAATTATATGTGAAACAAATCATTAGGTCCCAATTCTCAGATCTGATTTTGATTGAGATTCACTCAATTACAATATGTAAAAACAACCCCCTCCCCCACCTCTCTTTCTCTCTCAAATCATTCAAGGTTGGCTTCACTCCTTTGTTGGTGGTGATATTCAGTCATGTATGACTCTTCATGAACTCATCTATTATAGCTTAACAGGCCTTTCTATCCACTATCTCCTCAGAGACTGTCCAAGTTTACATTCATCTATCAATTCATCCTCTGACATCCCCTTCTCCTTTTGGCTTTCAATCTTTCTCAGTATCAGAGTCCTTTTCAATGAGTCCTGTCTTCTTATGTGGCCATAGTATTTAAAGCTCCTGCTTCAATATTTGACTTTCAAGTGCATAGTATGAATTAATTTCTTTAAAGATTGAAATAATCTGATCTTCTTGCTGCCCTTGTCCTCTCAAGTCTTCTCCTGAACAATTTGAAAGCACTGGTTGTGCAGTACTCAGCCTTTCTTATAGTACAACTTTCACAGCCATACATTACTACTGGAAAAACCATACTTTTGATTATAAGGGCTTGTGTTGGCAAGGTGATGTCTCTGCTTTTTAGTATGCTATCCAGATTTGCCATAGCCTTCCTTGCTCTGGAGAAGGAAATGGCAAACCACTCCAGTATCTTTGCCAAGAAAACCCCATGGCTCCTCTCCTAGCCCTTGCTATTTATTCCCTGGTCCTCAAATGTAATTTCTAGGCTCTTTTTTTTTTTTAACATGTTTGATTTGCTTTAACAATTGTCAGTGGTCTTCAAAGATGACAGCTATGTCCTTTGTTTAGCAATACTCTCAAGACTTTAGACTTTTTTTTAAGGAATTGTTTCCTTTGATTTGTTTCTCCAATATATACTTCAACCTAAATATAATACAGCAACTTGATCTCTTCTTTTAAGTGTCTCTATTGCACACACCAAATGTTTCCCATAGAATTGAAAAAGTTCTCTCAAAAAAACTTTAAACCAACACCTTGGGTAACACAGAAAAATATTCTATAATATCTGCCAGTACTACTTTGCTCCACAATTAAACAAGAGACTTCTCTCTATTTGAAGAATCAGGACTACAGAAAACATTTAACCTCAAAGAGCCCTAGGAATCTAGTCTAAAAGGGATAAACACAGCAGCATATTTGGCCAGGTTTTCCAAGTTTTCAACATGAATATATGCATTGCTGGGCTTTCCTCTAGGTGATACTGTTAAACTTATCACGACTATATTCTTCATCTTTGAGATACACTTTAGTTTGGGAATGCTACATAAGATATCATTGCAGGTTCATATAATACTCAGAAACAATAACATAGTTGTAACATCAATTGATGTGTTCTGTGTGGTCTTGAAAAAGTTATTTAACTTTTTGTGCCTTGGTTTCTACAATTATTTTTTCCAGGTTTATTATATGTTACCCTCCTTATACTCTAAAGCATAGCTTTATTCACCGCATTGCTAATCAATACTATCTCTGGCCTTCATTCCTTATTCTTGGAATGGATTCATACCACATCTCTACCACTAAGAATTTCACATTCCTTTTGAAACACAGCTCAAGCACCTCCTTCTACATAAAGCCTTTCACATCTTTCTCTCTCCCACTAGTATCCTCCACAAAAATTTACCTATTTCAGATACATTCTATATGAGCAATCTCCTTGAAGGCAGAAACAATTTCATTTCTGACTCTGTATTCCTAATACATGTTTGTTGATTATTTTGGCCCTTATTGGAATAAAATAATTCACAGTGAAAAACCACTAATTTTTCAGGCACACTCCAAAATTTAGTCTGGTTTACTATCCAGAAATAAAATTTCTGACAAAGATAGGAAGTCAGTGTTAGATAGTTTGTATTAAAGACAAGCATATTAATGTATCTTTGGTGGAGCTGTAAATTAATTACTGCCTTTCTGGAAAGTCATTTAGAAATATGCAAATACACTGACTCAATGTTCACTTTTGACCCAGAGACACCGCTGCTTCACATAAACACCAAGAAGACCATTGACAAAAAGAAAATTACACCAAAATATTTATAGTGGAACTCTTTGTAGTTGCAACACACTGAAAACAAAGTCCATCGATAAAACAATATGAAACAATCAAAACTGAATGTTGCAAAAAATATAAAGAACAAGTTTGGAGAACAAGGTCCATGTCAAACATTACAAATAACAGGTGTTTTTTCAATATGTTGGCCAGTTTTTCAGTATTTGATTTTCTCGTCTTCCATATTTTCTCTCTTTTAAAAAAACTTTAAAAAATAATTTTCTAATAAAAAAAATTTTAAATAAAGACTGTCCTTTTTATTTGGGAATTTGCTATACCATTCTCTTCTGCAAATTTTCATGAATGCAGAATAAGTCTAAGTTATTAACTGTCTTTCATATTTATGTTTTGTCTTATGGCTGCTTCTAAAATTCATTATTGAAACTGTTAAATTTAATTGCCTCTATGTGTTGGAGTTTGAAGTGTTTTGGATTGGGGGGGTATTGTTTTTTGTTCTGATAACAATATGTGAATTTTCTCAATCACTGCTTTGTTTTCTGCACTTAGAAGTTCTAAAAAATTTTCTTACATTACTACTACCTCTATTAAGGTTTTGATGTTTTTCTGGATGTGTCATATTCTGGGAATGCAGTGATCTTTATGTTATCTCTTTTCATACTGTCATCAAGTTCAGCTGACTAGTTTATATAGAATTTTTGTGTTACATTTACATTGTTGCTTTTTCTTCACTGCCAAACTTACCATCACTTAATTATTTTTGTTCCAAATCTATTATTTTCTCTTTGAACTTTAAGTCTGAGGTCATACTTGTATCACTTTAGATTCTCCATCATCTATTCCATTTTCCTCACTGTTCTTTTTTTTTTTTTTAACCCTTACCTTCTATCTGTGACACAATACTGTGTATTGACTCCAAGGCAGAAGAGTGGTAAGGGTAGGCAATGGGGGTCAAGTGACTTGCCCAGGGTCACACAGCTGGAAAGTATCTGAGGCCAGATTTGAACCTAGGACCTCCTGTCTCTAGGCCTGGCTCTCAATCCACTGAGCTACCCAGCTGCCTCCCTCACTGTTCTTTAATTGTGCTGAGAGACCTGATTTGACAAACGTATTCAAGAATTTTATTTACCTTTTGAACACTCCTGTCGTTTCTTGTTGCTCCATGATTTCTGGGGAATAAACATGCTCCTTCCTAAACTTGGATAATGTTCATTTTCCTAAGTACTACACCAGTCAAAGTGTATTAGTTTCTTTTTAAGATTTTACATATTCTTCCTTAGAATTTTATGATCCTATCTCTTCCTTTGACAGCCCTCCTGCCCTTTCACAACCAACCTTGTATGTAAGTTATTTATGTATATGTCTTACATCATCGACTATGTTCCACAAGGACAAAGAACAGTGTTGTCTTTATATTCCCCCACAATGTATTACACTGTTGGATATTCAACCAATATTTGTTGAATGAGTAAAGGATGAAAGAAATTTTGAGGTTAAGAGGCAGGAAACCCCCAAGAGTACTGTTAATAAATGAAGAGATGAGGTCATCTGCTGAAAGTATGGGGTGAGTGAGACTGAGATTCAAGTATGGAAAAAAGTTTTGAATAGTTATGGAGTGAATGCCTGCTGGCCTACCAGGTGAATAAAAAAGATTACTGACTAGCCTTGGAAGCCTAGTTAAAGTTAAGTTTAATAAAATGAAGTGGTAAATGGCCCAATCACTCTTTTTTCTCTAACCATCCATAGAAGCAGAGGATCTAGGAGATATACAAAGCTGGAAGGGAAAACCATTAAGACAAAGAGCCTGCAGTATTTTTGTTAAATGTACATATTTGATACTATCACTTCTGTGTTGAGTAATAGTACTATTTAGTTTCATTGGATCATTAGAATAGAAATCCTAAAAATCAAATTAGAGAGTAACTAAATTATGATTATAATAATGATAATATAAAACTAGGAGTTAGGTTTTTAATCAATAAAACAGATACACCACTAACTAACTTTATGAACATAATTACAAAAAAACTTTTACACAAAGAGAGATCTAACTAATTAGAAAAAATTAATTGCTCATGGGTAGGGCTAAGCCAATATAATAAGATGATAATATTAAGTGAATTAATCTATTTAATCAGTACCATACCAATCACACTTTTAAAGGATTACTTTTTTGTCATTTTATTCTGTTTTATTGATTTGTAAGAGAAGAAAGAAAAAGGAGGGGAAATGAATACAGTCAATCAGAAATAAGGGAAATGGGGAGAAACTATTTCATATAAATAGGAACAAGAAGAATACACTAAGATGGACGAATGGAGCATCTCATGCCTTTATAAGAATTACTTTATAGAGTCAGAAAAATAGTAGCAAAATTCATATGGGCAAATATCAAGTGAATTAATTTTTTAAAGTGGAAAAGAAAAGGGATAGTATAGTACTTCAAAATAGCACACAGCCATAATCATCTAAACAATTTCGTAATGGGTAAGAAATAGAGAAGCAGATCAGTAAAAAAGATTAGGTACACAAAGCACAGAAACAAACAAGCATAGTAAGTCTACTGTTTGAGAAACTCAAAAGATCCAAGATATAGGAAAAAGGATTCACATTTCAACAAAAATTGTAAGGAAAATTGGGCAGCAGTACAAAAGATATCAGATTGAAACCAACAACTCAAGACTTATAGGAAAATGAACTCCAAATATGATGCAAAAGATACATAAAATGAGTGGAACATAACAGAAATTACCAACTAGATCTATGGACAAGGGAAGCAGTTCATAACCAAGCAAGCGAGAAAGAGTGCAAAGAAGATAAAGTGGATGACGAAATTTAAAAGGTTTTGCAAAAATAAACACCACAACAAAATTAGAAGAGAAGGGGAGGTTCTGTGCAACTAGTTTCTTTGATAAACAGTCTTGTTTATAAAATATATAAAAAATTGATTAAAAATGTTAAGATTAAGACTCAACTGACAAATCATCAAAGGATATGAACAGGCAGTTTTCAGAAGAAATCAAGATTATAAAATGTTCTAAATCACTAATAACTAGAAACAACTTTGTACCAGTTTATACCCACCAGACTGGCAAAGGTGACCAAAAAAAAATGACAAAAGCTGAAGGGGCTTCAATATACTCTTGGTAAAGCTGTGAAATGGTATAATCCCATGGTGGTGAATCTATGGCATGTGTGTCAGAGCCCTCTCTGTGGGCATGCGCACTATCACCCCAGCACAGAGTTCGCCAGAGTTCATTACTAGAAAGTCAGAGGGACTTGGTGCAGTGTTGCTCCCCTCCATCTCTACACATGTTCCTGAGGACATTTCTCACATCAACCACCCCTCTAAAAGGTTCGCCATCACTAGTATAGCCATTCAAGGAGGCAGTTTGAAATTATACCCAAAAAAGCTTCTAAACTATGTATATCTTTAACCCTGGCAGTATTGCTACTAGATCTATTTCCCAAAGAGACCAAAGAGGGGAAAACCCATATATATAAAAAATATTGATAGCAGTTCTTTTATGGTGGCAAAGAATTGGAAACTAAGGGGAGTGTTGATCAATTAGGGAATGACTAAACAAGTGGTTCCATATGAATCTATTGTGCTGTGAGAAGTGATAAAGGGAAGAAATCTGGGGAAATATGTATGAATTGGGAGGAAATTTTAAACAATACTATCATAAAGACAACTTCAAAAGACAATTCTCATCAACATATTGTCTAACTATAACTCCAGAGAACTCATGATTGATACAATCCACCTCCAGAGAGAAAGATGATGGACTCAGTGAAAATTCAGGCATGCTGTATTTTTTAATGCAACTAATAATGCAGGCATTTGTTTTGTTTGACTATATATACTGTCATGGGTTTTGTTTCTTCTTCCTTTCTCAAAGGACAGAGATAGGGAGAGAATTCAGAGCTGAAAAATACAACAAAATTTAATTTTCTTAATGAAATAAAAAATAAATTCAACATCTTGGTTTAAAAAACTAATATAAGTAATTATTCTCAAATAAGATTTTCAAGGAATAAATATTTTCAGAAATACTAACAGAATCCATTAAATGCATACAATCTGATTTTATATAGTTGTACTTCTTCAGTATATCTATCATAAACAATATTAGACTTTATTTTTTCTGGCCTTACTATGAAGTAAATCTATCCTTGATTCAATGCCCAAAATAAAAATGTGATGCCAAAGCCCCAGCATTAAGAGAAAAACACATTTTTTGAGTCCTGACTTACACAACAAAGCCACAACCATAAACAGAAACTTCTGATCATCAAAATATGTCTGAGCTGAACGTTCAGAGGGCTAAAAACATTTAAAGATTTTAATTCAGAAACTTTAAGATTTTTACATTAAAGAAATCATATCAGCATTATTTTTGTCACTTTTTTTAGAAAACCAATTTTAACCATGTATTTTGCAGGACTTAGACTGACCTAAGTCCCTAAAATCTCAAAATAAAAATTACTTGTATAGTAATTATCTGAAGTAGTCAGTGACATAAGTACTACAAGCTCTCCAGTTAATCTGTCCAACTTTCTAACCCATTCCAACTGAGCACAACAAAAGCCTACACCAGTGGAGCAAATTCAATTAGAAATGGATCACTAAAGACCAAATATTGACTTAAACACACACACACACACACACACACACACACACAAACACACACACACACACACACACACACAAAATTATCAATGTTTCATTATTGTTATTTATTTTGTTAAATATTTCCCAATTGATGTGATTAGGGTTTTGATGTTAAAGAATCATTCTACTGCAAATATGAATAACATGGAAATAGGTTTTGAACAATGATAAATGTATAACCCAGTGGAACTGCTTGTTGGCTTTGGGAGGGAGAAGGAGAATGTGGGGGAGAGGGGATTGTGAATCATGTAACCATGGAAAAATATTCTACATAAAAATTTAAAATATATATATATGTGTGTGTATATATATTTCCCAATTACATCTCAATCTGTTTAAGGCAGCACTGAGGAGTTTTGCCAGCCAACAACACCTGGAATTTGACACCTCTGGCTTACACCTTCTTGGACAATATTTCCTATATACTATGAACTAGTAGCTAAATTAAAAAGCAAAACAGCTCTCTTAACTTTTTATCCCCTTTTGACCAAAAGCAGCATCAACTATAAAAAGGGAACCAGCCGTAACCTTTAAAAGTCAGCCTCTTCCAACGAGGATATCCTGAGGTCACTCCTCAGGCTCCTGTCCTAGTGGCGAAAGGGAGCTTAGGGCCTTGCCATGTGAGGTACAGTCCCATTCCACAACGTTGGATATCAAGCTGGGCCTTGTGTCTGCACCTGCATATTCCTAAACCTTCTCAGAGTCTTTGGACTGTGACTGAGGAGACAAACCATGCAGGAAACAACTTAAAAAAAAAAAAAGTCAGCCTCTAAAGAAGTTGCAAAAATAAAGGAATTAAAACCAATGTCATAAAAATCAGAAGAGCAAGCTCTAGAACTCCAGTCAAATTTCAGATGAATGTCCTATTATACTCTGCCTCCTGGGAAGCCAGAACCATGAGCATTCCCTATTCACATTCCCTATTCTATTTCCTCTGCAGAAGAGTCAATACTGTTAAGAAACCAAGAGAGCACAAAGACCCTGGCATATATTACTAGTTAACAGAATTCAGAGTTTCTGAATTCCAAAAACTGGTTTATAGGGATATCTACTATTCCATTATTACCTTAAAGAGTTTCAATTATAAGTAATATTTTAAACAAGCAGTTATATTTTAAGCACAAGGTACTGAACATAAAGATGAAAAGATTTTCCCAGAGTAACTTTAAGCAGTACAATGGAGGAATTCAAGTTTCTGAAGACTTACCAAAGAGAATATAGTGCAAGTGTTTCTGTCTTTAATTTAAAAAAAAAAAAAAAAAAACAGGGCAAAGGGAAAGAAATTTAAATACCCCTAAATTTCTTCTTTCAATAAGTGATCCTGTCATACTGTTTAGTACAGCTCACAAATGGGACAACTCAATTCAATAATCATTTCTTAATGTTTAATGTCCATGTTCTACACCATACTGCCACACATGCTTATAGACAGAAAACTACATACTATGTTTTGTTTTGGCTCCTCTTCTCTACTTTGGAGTGTCTGAATAATTAAAAAACAATAAATAAGCACTCTATAGGAAGACTACTGGGTACACATTTACCTGGTGCTCATTAACTACAACTATTTTGTTGAAACCACAATAATGTCCTTTCACTGGCCAAATAGAAGATGAACTCAGGATATCATTATTTCTGGTTGTTTCCACCATGTAATTTATATCCTAGTACCAGATAGCACCCTTGAGTCATTAACATGGAAGATGGCAGGAGTACAGGCCAGGACCCAGATGAACTCTACCAACATTTCCCTACAAACAACTTTAAATAATGCCTAAAATCGGATTTTGGCAGCACAGACAACAAAAAAAAAAGGTCAGAAGGAGTGATTTTTCTAGCCTGAGACAATTAAGGAGATACACACAAAAAGTCTATTTAAAACCAGGGTGGTCCCAGACCTAGAGAGGGGCAAGAGTACAGGCAGTAAGCCTTGGAGACAGCTGCAATAACAAGAGTAACAGCTTTGGGAGCTCTCAACCTATCAACAGTAAGGGGATTTGACATATAGTTAAAAAGAGAATATGGGGGGATCTTTTGTTGGCACTGGGTGCAACTGGTGCTTATCGACAACTGTTGCCCATAAACAGTTCTGGGTTGTAGTTCCAGAATGGAGAAGGGCATTTATGACTAGTCATAAGGGAGCAGGGGCCCTAGTCACAGTTCCAGGGCCAAGAGAAGCACTAGTACTTGCAGGTGCAGGGGAATAGGGGCCCTTCCTAGTTAAAGATCAGAGCACAAAAAAGAGTTGTGACTATACTTCTCCTAAGATAGTATCACCTTGGAAGCGCCAAAAATTTGGAGACTTCTATAATTAGCTCTGAAAACAGTGTCTCCCTCCTGACACTCAGATGAGCAGAACCCAACTTTAACATTAAGTTGAAAGACAAGAAAGAGGTTAAGAACAATGAGCAAACTATAGAAAAAGGAACTGACCATAAAAAGCTACTATGGGAGAAACTAGGTGGCTCAGTGGACAGAGATCCAGGCCTGGAAACAAGAGGTCCTGGGTTCATATGTGGCCTCAGACACTTCCTAGCTGTGCAACCCTAGGCAAGTCACTAAACTTCACTTTGCCCCTTACCACTCTTCTGTCTTGGAACCAATATTTAGTATCAATCCTAAGAAAGAAAGTAAGTGTTATTTTAAAAAAGGAGCCAAGACATCATATTTCAAGAAATTACCAAGAAAAACTCCCTTATATCTTAAATCCAATCCAAAAGGTAAAATAGAAATTGAAAGAATCCCACCAATCGCTTCCTTAAAGAGATACAAAATGTAAACTCCCTGGAATATTATAGCCAAATTCCAGAACTCCCAAGCCAAGGATAAAATATCATAAGTAGCCAGAAAAAAAACAATTCAAATATTGTGAGCTATAGTCAACATCACCCAAGATTTAGTAGCTTCCAGTTTAAAGGAGCTTGAAATATGATATTCTAAAAGGCAAAGGAGCTAAGATGACCACCAAAAGTCACCTACTCAGCCAAGTGTAACCATTGGGGTAAAGGGGAGATACAGGACGGATATTTAATGAAACTGAGGACTTCCAAGCATTCTGGATGAAAAAACCAGAGCTGAATAAAAAATATGACATTCAAACAGAAGACTCAAGAGAAGCACAAAAGGGTAGGCATGATAAAGTAATCATAAGAGACTCAATGAAGTGAAACTGTTTACATTCTTAAATGGGAAGATGATACATATAATTTCTAAGAACTTTATCATTATTAGGGAAGTTAAAAAGAGTATACCTAGATAGAGAGTATGGGTGCGAGTTGATTATGTTGGGATTATCTCAAAAAAAGAATGCAAGGGTAAGAAAGAGAACTGGGGAGAGAAAGGTAAAATAGGGAAAATTTTCTAACTTAAAGGAGGTGTGCAAGAAAGAGCTTTTATAGTAGAGGGGGAAATGGGGATAGCAAGTAATGCTTCATCCTCACTCTCATCAGAATTGGTACAAAGAAGGAAGAATATATATACCCATTAAGTTGGAATATAGAAATCTATCATACTTAGCATAGATATGAGGGGAAGGGGAGAGGAGATATTGGGGAGGTGGGGGGTGGGGTTTACAGGAAAAGAACTGAAATGGGAAACTGAACTTGTGGCATCTGATTGTGATGAAGTATTATTGTGCTATAAGAGGTGATGAGGGAGGGAATAGCTGGGTAGCTCAGTGGATTGAGAGCCAGGCCTAGGGATGGGAGGTCCTAGATTCAAATCTGGCCTCAGACACTTCCTAGTTGTGTGACTCTGGGCAAGTCACTTAACCCCCATTACCTAGCCCTTACCATTCTTCTGCCTTAGAATCAATATACATTATTGATTCTAAGATGGAAGGTAAAGGTTTAAAAAAAAAAAAAGAAGTGATGAGAGGAATGGTTTCAGAAGAAACATGCAAGATCTATATGAATTGATGAAAAATGAAGTGAGAACTGGAGGATCATTATGTACAATAACATCAGTGTTGTCATGATGATCAATAATGAAATTCTTGGCTACTCAGATCAATATATAGTGATCCAAGACAATTCCAAAGGACTCATGATGAAAAAAAGCCATCTACCTCCAGAGAGATAACTGATGTATTCTGAGTGCAAATTAAAGTATAATTTTCTTGCTTTATTTTTTACAATATAAATAATATAGAAATGTTTGGCAAGTATAACTGATATATTGTTTGCCCTCTCAGTGGATAGAGAAAATTCAAAATTTAAAAAGAAAAAAAATGTCTAAAAAATAAATGATAAATTTTTTAAAGAATAGAATAAAATGAACAAAAGAAAGAAAAAAGTCACTAACTTGCCATAGCCTTTTATGACAGTATGACAAATACTATTCTGAACTTAAATATATTTCCTAAGAGCTCCAAAATGCTCCTCCAAGAGGATTTCATTTATCTTTGAAGATAAATGTCAAGAAACAGGTAAAAAAAAAACAGAACCAAAATTCAGGTTTTCTCTAGCAACTCAACTGATAGGGCATAATAATCATTGTGTATAGGGAAAAAATATTTTCAAGAGTTCGGACATTAGTCTTAACAATTCTAATCACTAAATATCTAAGGTTATTTTTGAAAAGCAGCATGTTATAATAGAGGACTATCACTAGAGGTGAGGAAAACTTGTGATCAAGTACCAACACTAGCACAAACTTACTGTGTGATTCAGGGCAAGTAATTTATCCTGTCACTGCCCAGCCAACTGTCTCAAAGTTGCTCAGGGAATGCTGGTGTGTAGTTAATATTTTCAATGGAAGTTCTTTACTCCTATAAAATCACAAGCCCACAGACTTGGAGAAAAAGAAATCAAACCAAAGCATATATATGGTAAGATTAAACTCTAATTTAGGTAATCTAGATTCTACAAAATAGAAATCCATTGAATTGGCACAAGCTTTAGTATATTCCTTTCCTGATAACTCCACTGTCAAGTCACAGTAGTGAAATAATCCCTATGTGAAAATTAAACACTTGAAATATAAACAGGAAAGACAAGCCCTGGTCCCAAAAAACTCACATTCTAACTGTGGGAGATGACACACATGGAAAGTTTCATCTGCAAGTTAGATATAGATAAAATGTTCCTATGGTCCTTAGAGCATCCAATAAATCATATTCATCTCCGAAGCTAAACCCTTTAACAGAGTCAAGAACTTTAGTGGTTGTTGCCCTTATAAGAAGAGTTAGGCTGTAACAAGGAGGTTACAGGGCTGTTTCCTAAGAGGACAGGTTCAGACAAGGAGCTTCAAGCACTGCCATTTCCAAGGCTCTTGGGTTTAGGGTCCTGATTTGTTGCCATCCAGGGCCTATGGGGAAATGGTAGCTGGGTTGGCCAGCCTCCCCTGTGGGAGCAGTTGGTTGACAGGTAATGGGAATAACTGGCCCCTTTTCCACAAAAGCTACCTCCTGGGATGATGGTTATTCAAGTTGGACTGAAAGCAGAACCAGAAGAATAGGGAGTGATGTGATTATCTGCCCCTTTGTGGCAATTAATAGTCATTTGTTGCTTGTAGGGATGCAGAAGATGAACCCCTACTCCACAAAGATTTTTCCCTTCAATGATGGCTGGAATGGAAGCAAATTAAGTGAGTTCAAGGATCCTACTATTGCCAAGGCTCTTGAGTTCAAGGCCCTGGGCTGTCTCTATCAGGGTCTGAGGGGAGTTGTGATCAAGATGGTAATAATGACCTCACTTGGCCTGCCCCTATGTATGGCTATTGATTTTGAGTTTTACTTTTAGTCTGTAATGTGCTATGAGGTCCTTAGAAAAAAGGATTTATGTCCTTTATTATTTAACACAAAAAATATGTGCTTGCCAGTAGAAACAAGATGGGGAAGATCTAGTATCAACCTATGGATCAATTTTAAAGTCACCATATGTAAACTCCTATCTCACTACACCCCAGTCTATATATCTTCTCTTTTCTTGTGCCCTAGCTCATTAGTTCTAACAGGTAAACTTGCTTCAGAGACCCATATACTAGTCAAGTCTCCTTTCAAGATATACTCAATGCCAGTACTATCTTCATCCCAGGCTGACAAATTTCTCTTCACCCACTTCAACAACTCCAGAAATACCAACATCTCTTTTTTACCTTCTCCTTCACTGTCCCAAAATGTTATTTAAACCTTTAAATCTATGTTAACATAATAACTTAATCCTGTCCACCTATGCAGTTTTTCATTACTTCATTCTATTATCTATTATGGCATGCTATTATTCTTTGTACATTAGTGTTGCCTGTTTTAAGATTAAAAAGATGCAGAAGAGAACGAAAATTGATACGGATTATCATATCACTCTGTTGCAGGTCAGAAACTAAAATGAATGCTTTTAGGGGAAGGTGCTTTAGGGATGGGTAAGTTTCCCTGTACTTACCTTATCTTTTATGTTCACTTATAAGTACCAAATTTTAAGGTCACTGACAGGAGCATAAGTATGTTCCAAAAAAGCAGTAAGAATGACTAGGGGACTAGAGATCATTTTAAATAAAGAGGAGCTAAAGGAACTAGGCATTCTTAGCCTGCAAAAAGATCACCTTAGGTAAGGCATAATCACCTTCTTAAAGTATCTGAAGGCTGTCACATAATGAAGAAGAATTAGACCTATTATGGCTCTACAGGTCAGAAATGGAAACAATGGGTAGAAGTTGCAGAGAGGCTGATTTTAGCTTTATAAAAAGGTAATATCTGGTACAGGGTACACTCTTAATATATGTTCTATCTAAAATTTAGAACTATTCAGAAGTGGAATTGGCAGCTTCCTTTTGAGAAACAGCAAGTTCCCCTTCACTAGAAGTCTTAAAGCAGTCTGAATGACTTCTCCTAAGGCTTGTTCTGAAGAAGATTCTCATTCAGTTATGCATTGTGTTTTAAATGACCTCTGAAGTTCCTTCTAACTCAGATTCTGTAAAAATAAGCATTTGTTTAAAATAATTAACACACACACAAACACACACACACACACACACACACACACACACACACACACCTACTCCTCTCATTTCAATTTTCAAAACTTTGCAACCTGGCTTCCTATCTCACCACCCAACTGAAACTTCTATCTCCAAAATTACTAATCATTCTTAATTGCCAAATATGATGTCCTTTTCTCAGTCCACATTTTTTTTATTTTTTAATTTGTTAATTAAGAAAACTTTCCCATGATTACATGATTCATGTTCTTTCCCTCCCCTCCTCCCACCACCCTTCCATAGCCAACAAGCAATTCCACTGGGTTTTACATGAGTCCACATTCTTCTTGATCCATCTGGAGCACTTAAACCAGTGATGGGCAAACTACGGCCTGCAGGCCAGATGTGGGGCGGGGAGGGGGGGAGGCCTGAAATGTTCTATCCAGCTGAGTGATATTATTCCTAATCTGATGACTACAAGGAGTAGGATACAATACAATGAAACTTCGAAAGAGTTGCCTTAACCTGGCCCAAACCTACCTTTCCAATACTATTATGTGTTACTACCTTTCCACAATCTACAATAAGGCTAAATTGACCTTTATGTTATTCTTCAAATAGCACTTACTCTCCATACCGTTTAAGCCACTATTCCTCAAATTTGGAATTCACTCCTTCCTCATCTCCATATCTTAAATACAATGTTTCATTAAAATTCTGCTCATGAAGCCTTTTCTAATCCCCTCATCTCAGCAGTGTCCTGCCCTCCCAAAATTACCTTGTAATTATTTTGTATGTAATTCTGCATATGCTTATGTATAAACTGTCTCTTGACAGAATATATTCTCCTTGAGGACTAGTTTGGGTTTTCATTAGTATTCCCAGAACCTACACATAGCACATAGTAGACATTTAATACATGCTTGTTTAATGAATGATAAAACATAATCCTTGTCCTCAAGAAGCTTACTGGCTATTTGGTGAGACTGAACATGAAAAAATTACAAGTCCAAGAACTCAATGAGTAGCACAGGCAAATGTCAAAGTTTAGAGGCGAGAAGATAAAACCAAGCTGCAATATATTTTTCCACAATTTCTAAATACATGGATTAAAAAAAAATTCTTACAGCATAGACAGACCAGATATTTTATTTGCCTTTTTCTTCTTCAAGTTTCATCACTTCTGACTCATCTTTTTTTCACTGTTTTCCTATTCTACCAACTTGTTTCTTCCACTACCACCTAATTTGACAATAAAACAGTTAAGGTGCTAAAAATATGCAAATTGTGTGAATTTAATCATTTTTGTTTTACTCTTAAATTCTTGTCTTCTATAAAAAAAAGGATAAAATAGAAAAATACAAAGAGAAAAGAATGCCTTGAAGCAACAAGGTGTATGTAGTAGAAAGACACAGTGGACTTTAGAGTCAGAAGACCTAGGTTCAAATGTTGCTTCTGTCACTATCTGTGGATTCTTGAGAAAATTCCTTAGCCCTTGTGGATCTGTTTCTTTATATATGAAATAGAGTTAGACTAGATAATTTCTAACATCACTCCCAATTCCAAACTCTATGACCGAGGGATTAAAAAATAAATTGACAAAGCCAATCAGCAAATGAAACATTAAAGCAGGAATCTTCTAGAGATGGCAAAACAATCAAATACTACATAAATTTAAGACAGACATCCTGAGAATAAATTTTCTTGTTGCAAATTGCTGTGATAAATATACTTGTTGAAGTATATTTTACTATTAAATTATATGATATAAAATGTAATATGAATACACAAGGAATTACTACCTGGATTTTCTAGGTTTTTACTAAACATTAAGAAATGCTCACTTATTAATGCCTGAAGTATACTAGGGATTGGTTTAACTCCCATTTCTACAACTTACTTTATATCCTCAGACAAGTAATAGTCCCTATCCCTCAGTTTTCCCAATCAATAAACTAGGATTACTTTCTTATTTTACCTCACATAGGTAAAATTATTTAAGGAGGGATGAGTCATAAATTAGTATATTTGAGGGGCAGCTATCACTAAATAGAAAGACAGGCCTAGAGACAGGAGGTCCTGGGCCCAAATCTGGTCCCTGAAACTTCCTGAATGTGTGACCCTGAGCAAGTCACTTTATCACAATTGCCTAAGGCTTAGGCCCTAAGCTTTAACACTCTTCTGCCTTGGAACCAATACTTAGTATTAAGTCCAAGATGAAAGGTAAGGGTTTAAAAAAAAATTAAAGTTAAAAAAAAGTTAAGTACTTTGAAATCTCCAGGTAATTAACAGGATAATACATAAAAATGTTACTCTATGTACATGAGCTGCTCTATGCACAGGAAAAGGGATTAACAGGAAGACACTAAGAATCAGGAAGACACAAGTTCAAATTTCACCTCAGATAATCATTAGTTCCATGACTGGGCAAGTTGTTTAACCTATCAACCTCAAATTTCCTCATCTGTAAAATGGGAAGTCCTTTGCAAACTTTAAAATCCTTACATAAACATGAGCTATTATTTAAGGAAAGGTTATACCTTAAAAGGATTAAAAATATATAGTTTTCTATTTTAACATTAACCTAAAACATACACATAATACTGTAGTCCCTGCTACAAAAACATGTTTCCAGTGAAGAAAAAAATCATGAAAAAAGATTTAATGAAACAAGATCTTGGCTATGGAAAAGTAAATGTAAATAAAAATGTCTGAATTACCCAGGGCAACCTAAAATTACACATTTTTCAAAATTCTTAGCTCAAATGGTCTAAGTTTTTAAGGTTAACTTGAATTCAAGTTCTATATTAACAATGAAAGCTAAATGGTGTAACCTTCATCACCTAAATAAGAATTAAATATAAAATCCAAAAGTGGCTTCTAAAGCCTTTCATAACCCAGCCCCTTCCAACCTTTCCAGTATTCTCACTCTTGACTCTCTTCCACATTCTCCATGAGGCAATGACGTTGGCCGCCTAGTTCCTTGAACCAGACACTCCCTCCATCTCCCACTCTTTCTGCATTTTCACTGCCTATCCCCATGCCTGAAATGCTCTTTCTCTTCCTTGCTGCTTCCTTGATTCCTTCATGTCCCAGCTAGAATTCTGCCTTCTGCAAGAACTCTTTCTCTCTGAAATCACCTCCAATTTAGTTTTGTGTGTGTGTGTGTGTGTGTGTGTGTGTGTGTGTGTGTGTGTGTGTGTGTATGCATATATGCACCTATTCATTTGCCTTTAGTTTCCCCATTTGCCAGTGAACTCCTTCAGGGCAGGAACAAAAATAGTCTTTCTATCTCCAGTGCCAGCTTAGCACATAGTAAGCAGCTTTTAACAGGTATATGATGAGATGAAGTTTTGGTCCATGGAGTCCATCAAAATGACCTAACAAAAAATACCTCCGAGCCCTCCACTCGGTACTTTTCCTTCCTTTGCCTGGCACAAAGGGATTTCATAAATTCCTGTTGACTAACTTAGACAACTTTCTGGATTAAGAGTTCTAGTAATACAATAAACACTAGTTGGTAAAGACCAAATGCCTAAAACACGAGAGTTGGCAGAGTCAGCTAGCTAAGAGCTTCTGGCACCCCTACCCAAAACAGGATGGGGGGCTGGGGGGTAGGAAGGCCGAAAAGAGGATTGCCGATAACAGACTCCCAAAGCGCTTCCTGTCACACACAACACACATACGATCATAGGCGCATACACGGGCGCAGAAAACAGGTACATACGTACACACACACACACACACACGCGCGCGCGCGCGCGCGCGAGAGAGAGACACAGGGGCAAACGCGCGCGTGCGCACACTCACGCACCAGCATAAGTTTTGCTCCAAGACTCCCACGGAGACAAGACGCAGTCGCGTCCCCCGCCTCAATGTCCCGGAAGCGCAGAGTGGGGGACAGTCACTGGAGAGAAGTTGAGGAGCGCCCCCGCTGTCTTCTCCGCCGGCCGTCGGGCCAAGACCGGGCGAGAGCGGCCGGCGAAACGGGTCCAGGAACAGGCAGGTGGCAGCGGGGGCGAAGGGCCGGCGCCACAGGTGACTCCCCTCAGAAAAGGAGGTGCAGGAGCGACGGCCGAGAGCCCCAGAAACTGGGCGAGGGAAAAGCAAAAAGGCCGGGGTGCCGAGGATTAGCGGCGCGCGGCTGCAGAGTCGGGAACCTGGACCAGCAGAGCCCAGAAGGCGAAACCAGGACACGCGCGGCCTAGAGGACGGAGCGCGGCGGCGCGAGCGACGTTACCTGCGGCAGCTGCGGCTCCTCGCGGAGCCGCGTGAAGGCCTGGCCTCTGTTCGCTCCCGCCAGTCCGTAGGCTCCTCGACCCAGCTCCGGGTGACGAGGGAGGGATGAGAGAGACTCGCTTGGCTCCAAAAGCAGCTCCCAGGCTCCACTCCGCTCTCCTCCCATTCACCTCTCACCTCCTACCTTTCCCCTCCTACCGTCCCGCCCACTCTACCCTCGACCCCTCCCCAATCTCCTAGCTCCTCCTCTTCCCGGCCCACGCACGTGCTTCCGCACGCCGGCCGCAGCGCCTCCAGCCACGCCCTCTCCCCACCCCTAGGCACACATTGGTGCGCACGCGCAGGTCCACAGTAGGGTGGGGCGCACGCCCTCCTAGGCCCCCCGGTTCCCGTCCCCCAGCCTGTTTGTGCAGGCCTGTGGCTTGCAAATCCTTGAAGAGTCCTTGCTAGTCAGTCCAATCTTTGAGGCAGTTAGGTGTTGCGGGCACGTAAACCTGAATTCCAAGCCGCCCTCAGACGCTTGCGAGGCGACCCTGGGTAAGTCATTTAACCTCTGTAGGCTTCATTTTCCTCAGTTGTAAAATGGGAATCGTATCAGCACCTACCTCCCAGGGTTGTTGTAAGGATCAAATGAGATATTTGTAAAGTGCTTAGCCGGGTGTCTGCTCTTGACAAATATCCGTTTCCTTCCCCCATTACAAACGTGGAAGCTAAAGCTTACCGTGTATTGTACATGCATGCGTATGGGCACACATAAATCAGGATATGGGTGGATGTTGTGTCGTTCAGTCGGGCATGACTCTCTCTGACCCCATTTGGGCTTTTCTGCTAAAGATACTGGAGCAGTTTGCCACCTCCTTCCCTAGCTCATTTTATAGATCGGGAAACTGAAGCAGACGGAGAGTAAGTGACTTGCTCGGGGTTACACAGCTAGTAAGTGTCTGTGGGCAGATTCGAACTCAGGTCTTCCAAACGTACAGTCCACCCAGCAGGTGTGCCTCTGTGCTGCTCTCTCAATGCTTTTCCCCTCCTCCCCTCCCTAAGGCAGAGATGGGTCAGCAACTGGTCCAATATTTACAAGGTGGTTTTCTTGCCAGGACTTGGCAGGTGAGGCTTTAAGTCAACAGCTTCTGCAGTGCTCTTCTCCCAAAGGAGTTTCTCCCCCTTGTCTTCTGCGTTCCTGCCATGACGTCATCTTGGGGCCTGTGAACTTCCTGTAGGGTCAGTGTTCTTTGTTTCCCCCTCTTCTGGCCTAAACCAAGCCCCAAACCCAGAATGAAGCCTTGATAGGCCCAATATGCCCAAACCCCATCCTGTTCATTAAGCGTTCCACAAATTTCTGTTGAGTGTAATAAAGGTGGGGGAGGGGGAGGGGGACAGCCCAATGTCCCCGAGCACTCTGGAGAGCCTGTGGTGTAATTTTCAATTTTAGAAATGGGCTACAAACCATGCCTTGAATGTTTTGTTGAGTTTCTAAACTGAGGAAAATGATGGAGAAACTATTAATACTGCAGAATAAATGTGAAATGTGTTGTGCATACAGTTTGGTTTTTTCCAGAGCTGCTTGTTAAATATTTACCTGATAGTACACGACTATGGGTACTTGTGGGAGAATGGGTTAAGATCTGGGGAACAGGAGGAAGGAGGGGGTGTTATGTACCATTTATCACTTTATAGAGTTTTAGTAAATGCTCCTGATTTTCAGCTGATAATCCTGGGAGGGGGAAAAGCACCCTTGGAGGGGTTCAGGCAGTTGTATTAGAGCCCCTGCTCCTCCTGGGTAGACCTAGAGCCCCAGGGGGATATTTGGCCTTTCTTCAGGACCCAGGATTCATCCCAGAGACTGGGAGTTGGAATAAGGATGCTCAGGGCTTTTATGAACAACAATGGGCTTAATTCCTGTCTCTTAATTCACTAGTTTTTGAAGGAAGAACAAGTCTCCAGCAACTCCATAGGATTTCTCCTCTAAGTGATCAGGTTGGGTCCGCATGAGAGTCAGTAGAGACTTCTCCAACAGAGGATAATTCCATTCTCCTGCTCCTTGGATTCGTGCCTTGCATAGATTGTGTTTGGGTCCTGCTCCTGCCACTTCCAGGCTGACTGTTATGAGGATAAAATGAGATAATCCTCATATAAGCACTTTGCGCAGTGTCTGGCACACAGTAAGCACTATAGAAATGTTAGTCATTTTCATTAATTTTAATATAATTTTCTAATTTTTTTTAACTTCATTTCACATACTCTACACTACTGGACTCCTTGCTGTTATCTGTACAAGACATTGCATCTCCAGCCTTTCTGTATGGCACAGGTTGTCCCCCATTCTTGGCATGCTTTCCTTCCTTCTCTCTGCCACTGAAAACCCCTCCTGCCCTTCAAGACTGAGCTCTTGTGTTACCTCCTTAAAGAGGCCTCTTACCATGTATTTATTTTGTATGTGTAAATGTAATCTACTTCTCTGAAGACATATTATATCTCTCTAGAAGAATATAAGTTCTTAAGATCAAGGATTAAATCACTCCTGTATGGGTATCCTCACTGCTTCATAGATGATGAGTATTTTATGCCTGGTCAACCAATCAGTAAATATTAATTAAGCTTGTACTATGTTCCACATGCTGTGTTAGGGATGCAAAAAGAGGCAAAAGAGAGTCCTTGCCCTCAGGGAGCTCACAATCTAATGGGGAAAACCACACAAATATATACAAAGCAAGCTAGGTACAAGCCAGAGAGATCACCAGGAGCCAAGAGATGGAATGCCATGTTCTTAACACAGCTAGGAGTCTGGTGTCACTGGATTGAAGTGGACCTGTTGGAGTAAGAAGACTAGAAAGAGCTCTGAATGTCAAACAGAGCATTTTGTATTTGGCTCCTGGAATCAATAAGGAGCCACTGGCATTTACTAGAGGGAAGAAGGGGCAGCATAGTTGGATCTGGGTTTTAGAAAAATCACTTTTGTGCCTGAATGGAAACTGAATTGGAGTAGGGAGAGGCTTAAGGCAAGTAGACCTACCAATACTAATATTGCAAGAGGCTGGGCATGACCAGGAGAGAAGGCAGGCTTGAGAGATGCTTAAAAGGTAAAATCTAGAGGCCTTGGTAACAGCTTAGACATGGGGGGGTAAGAGGTAGTGAAGAGCTGGGGTAATTCTTCGGTTGTCACTTGAGGGGCTGGGGGGATAGTCCTGCCCTCTACATTATTTAGGAAGGTACTGGAAGAAGGGGGGAGGGGGCAAGGGTTCTGGGTAAACATAATGAGTCTTGTTTTGGTCATAGAGAGTTGAAGATGTCTAAAAGGTAGTTGAAGATATGAGATTTGAGATCAGTGGAGAGATTGGCGAGGATGGGGAAGGTAGGTTTGAGAATCATTAGCCTAGAGATTGGGAATTAAATCCATGGGACCTAATGAGATCACCAAGTAAACAGTATAGAGCAGTGATTCCCAAAATGGGCACTACCGTCCCCTGGTGGGTGCTGCAGCGATCCAGGGGAGCCGTGATGGCCATACTTTTTTTGTATTACATTCTATTCTGAGTTCAATAAATAGTTTCATAATTTCCAGGGGGTGCTAAGTAATATTTTTCTGGAAAGGGGGCGGTAGGCCAAAAAAGTTTGGGAACCACTGGTACAGAAGGAGAAGAAAAGAGGGACCAGGACAGACCCCTGAGGGACACCTATGCTTAGAAGTTTTAATCTGGAGGAGAAGTAGTCATATAGAGAAAAGGAGAACCAGGAGAGAGTAGAGAAGAGAGTATCAAAGGGAGAGTGATCCACAGTGTCTAAGGCTGCAAAGTAGTAAAAGAGAATGAAGCTTGAGAAAAGGCCATGGATTTGGTAACTTTGGAAAGGACAATTTTAGGGGGAATGATGAGGCCAGAAGCCAGATTGTCAAGGGTTAAGAAGAGAGTAAGAGAAGATGAAATGGAGGCACCTACTGTAGACTTGAAGAGTTTAACTTCAAAGCGTAGAAAAGATAACAGGATAATAGTCTGAAGTGATGGAACAGCCAAGTGAGAGATTTTTCAAGATGGGGAGACATGAACATTTTTTATAGGCAGTAGGGAATGAGCTAGTAGAGGGGGAGAGATTGAAATTAAGTGAAAGAGTAAGAATGAAAGTGGAAACAATTTGTTGGAAGAGAGAAAATAGGATGGGATCACCTAAACAGGTAGAGAGGTTAGCTTTGGTAAGTAAATAGTAAAGCTGTTTCATCATCTGAGACAGGGATGAAGGAACACATGCATTTGATTAATCATAAAATCTTTATATAATCTATATAGTAAAAGAATACTTGAAGAAAATATGAGATGGGTACAAACTGTTTTCACACTATTCTATAGCCCATAAGATTTTTACAGTCACAAAATTGATTAATGGCATAGAGAACAAACAATTCTTTTTGGGGTTTTTTTTTAACCATAAAACAGCATTTCATTAAGGAGAGTAAAATGCAGCCTTGAATGCACTCCTTCAACAAGGTGTCTCTCATTTATGCCCAAATCATTCAAGATTCCTTGTCAGACACCACAATAGAGATAATTTTGTTCAATAATCCTCTGGTTTCTAAAATCATCTGAAACAAAACAGGAAAATGTATTCTTGTCCAAAGATTTTTTGCCTTTTTTTACCAGTCACAAAAAATGTCCAGTGTGGAGTCCAAATTGAAGAAAAAATTTCCTGTAAAGGAACTCTTATTTATGAAAGTCATTGTACTGATTGCATCAAGCCCAAGAAAAGAGAAGCTTCTAGATGAGACTCATAATTACTCAAAAGAGTTTGGAATAACAATTTACTCTGGAAAAACCAACAGGACAATAGTATATTATATAAACCATAATAGGAATTAGGAAAGACAGCCCACAAAGGTCTATCAATACATATATATATATATTGGGCAGATACAACAGATGGAAATGAACTAGATCCGTAATTTAAAGGATGCAAGAGAGTGCACTAGACTGCATTTGAGAGATTGTGCAGTATTGTAAACAATCTGGAATTTTCTTCTAAAACAAAAATCCATCTTTTGAATACCAGTATTCTTCTAGTTTGTTGGCCTGTGATTGCAAATCATGGCATATCATCTCCAAATAATAAAATTGAAGGTCATCCAAGTGGGAAGACATTGGGTGCTTCATATGACCAATAAAGAATCATATTGTGTGAAGTTAACATAAAAGTATAGCCTCTTACCCGCACTTATAAGTTAAGGTAGAAGACCATTGCCACATGGCAATCAAGTGCCTGACCAGTGGAAATTCTGCAAGGTGATGTGTCTGCTAAGGCAGGGACTGAAGGAAACCCTAGAATATTAGAAACTGGGAGTAGGAGGTTTGAGATGACCTTAAAAAACCAGCGGGAACAGCTTGGCTCTCTCTCTTCTTTTTTTCTTTATTGCAAGACCAGAGCTTTCCCCTCTCTCTCTGAGCAGTCTCTGACTTTATTTAGGCCACATTGCTTGTTGCTGACTGCACTGGCCCTTGCCATGCTTAAAATGGGAATCAAAAACTGGAGAAATGCAATGCAGTTTGGAGACTTTCTGTAGTTAGACTGACCAGGTGATATTTTTCTCTCTTTCGGTCCCTTTCTATCTAGCTTCTCTTCTGGGACCAGCACTCCTCTCTCCTCTCAGTGGTCTCTGACTTTATTTAGCCTATCTCTAAAAAGCAGCCACTTATAGCCCAGATGGGTACACGACTGGGACCATGGAGTATGGAACCTGGAGGGAAAGAGGCATGGTGCACCTTAGAGACTTTTAATTAGAGGCCTCTTGCTTTCTCTCCCTTTTACTAATAAGTATAATTCAATATATATTCTCCAAGTTTAAAGTAATGTAGGAGAGCTCATCAAAGAAATAGACCAGAGGGCAGCTGGGTAGCTCAGTGGAGTGAGAGTCAGGCCTAGAGACGGAAGGTCCTAGGTTCAAACCCGGTCTCAGCCACTTCCCAGCTGTGTGACCCTGGGCAAGTCACTTGACCCCCATTGCCCACCCTTGCCAATCTTCCACCTATGAGACAATACCCCGAAGTACAAGGGTTTAAAAAAAAAAAAAAAGAAAGAGACCAGAAAAAGATGATCTAGCCATGTATTGAGAGCAAAGGATAGATAGGTCAGAAACCTAGGCAAACATCTAAATAAGAAAAGGCCAACAGATATATAGTAGAAGCATGGGATTCAGAGAGAAAAACAATTAGGGTTTTGTATGTCCTTCAAAGAGAAGGTCACAGGTTGAAATGGGCCTCAAAATAATAATAATAATAATAACAAATTCCCATAGGAAGAGTCCCAGAATAAGAATACTTGGTGAATCCCCTGTAGAGAATTCATGGAAGGATATGAAAAAGAGTCACACAAAGAGAGAAGGCATGAATGAGTTCCAATCTGCCTTACTGGAAAGAATACCTGTATTGATAAGATTACAAAACCATTTAGGCAATCCATCAACAAGCATTTTTGAGCTTGCTAGGAACTATGGTAGGTTCTGGAGATACAAATACAAACGGTGTCTACTCTCAAGGTGCAGAATAAATAAAAAGCAGTTGAATACAATATGGGAAGTGAGTAAGGGTAGTAGCAGTTCAGGGTCTCAGGAAAGGCACTGTGGAGAAGGTAGTACTTGAATAGCATCCTAAAGTGAAGGATTCTGGATGCTTGGAGGTGAGGAAGGAGTACTTTCCAGGCATGAGATAAGTGATGAGATGAAGGTGGGGATATGAGGAAGAAGGCAAAAAGGTCAGTTTGGCTGAGGTTGTGGCCAGCCTGAGAAGTCAGAGAAATTTGCCTTTTATCTGTCGGCCATAGGGCATTTATTAAGTAGGAGATCGGCACTGTCATATCTGCCTCGAAGGAGAATTACTTTGGCAGCTATGTGTAGAATGGATTGAAGTAAAGATAGATCTGAGGCACAAAGACTAAGCAGTAGTCCATTTCAATAATCCAGGTAAGAGGTAATAAGAACCAGAACTAGAATGGTGGCTGAGTGGAGAGAAGAGGTCAAATGTAAGAGATATGGCATAGGTAGAAATGGCAAGATTTGGTGATAGATTTGTTGCATATGTGTTGTGAAGAGTCTAAGTTAATGGCATTATAGGAAACCTTAGAGACTAATAGAATGCTGGTGCCCTCAACAGAAAAAAGGAAGTTCAGAAGAGGGGCAGGTTTAAGAACATTCAGTCCAAAAGGCAAGTGGGTACAGTAATGGAACTCAGGAAAGAGTAAGAGAGTAGGGCTGGATGGATAAATATATATAAAGATCTATGATTCACCTACATAAAAACTAGCAAACCTTTGTAAGCTGATGAATTGTATGTGAGCTTATGTCACACACACACACACACACACACACACACACACACACACACACACACACACACAGAACCAGACAGACAAGAAAAAGTTCAAGACAAAACCACAGTTAGGAAGTGTGATAATGGATGATGAGTCATCAAAGGAGATTGAGAAGGAGCAGTCTTACAGATAGGAGAACTGAGAGAGTAATGTTGTTAAAACCCAAAGAAGAGAACATTGAGTAGGAAAGAGAGAAGGTCGAGAAAGGGGAGGACTGAGAAAAGACAATTAAGAGGAGACTGGTAACTGAAAACAATCTCAGATAAACATTGAGGTAGGAAGCTAGATTATAAAGGGTTGAAAAGTACCCAAGTGTGGCATGAGCAATATGGAAATACAGTAGTTCCTTGACACATGAGTTTAATTCATTCCATGGCCAAGCTCATAACTCAATTTGCTGGGGTGTCAAATTGAATTTCCCCATTTAAATTAATGGAAATGCAATTAATCTGTTCTGGCCCAAAAAAATCACATGATTTTTTTTTGTTTTATATCCTTTTAAATACAAAAATGCACTTTATAAATAACAAATAAATATATGTATAGATAATAAGAAAGAATATAAGGAAATAAACTTGCTTATGAAATGTTATTTACCTTCAAAGTCAGGCAAAAAAGATACTGTGGAGAAGGTTTTCATTTCATGTGCTATCACTTAACATAACTTACTCTTTACATACGTAATGCTACATTTAAATGCAAAATTGACCTTACACATGACTTATGATATGTAACTTTATTGCTAAACTTAATTGCTATTTTTTTACTTTACTCAATTATCATTTTCTTCACTGAATTTTGACTGTTTTACCACACTTTCCTCTATTCCACTTAGAGGCTGTTTCAACAAAAACTTTTCCATGGACGTTTGTTTCTTCCTCCCTTTCAGAATATTTTGATAATGTATGAAATAAGTTGTTACACAGCTCCAATGCACAACCTGTCGCAACTTTTTCTGGGTGTGTCTTTTCAATAAACTGTTAAATATTTTCCCAAATCCTCAACATTTCCTTAATCTCGCTTGTACTGATTACCTCTTCCACCTTGGGCTCCTCCCCATTCATTTCTGACAAAACTTCCATATGCTGCTGTTGCTGTAACTCCTTTAATTCCTCCATTGTCAGGAAGTGAAGAAATTTGGTTAAAGTTAAGAAATTTGCCCAAAAAACTGATAATAAAGACAAGAAGAAAGAAGAAAGCAAAAGCAATTCAATACAGATGCTCACACGGCCAGATAAACACTGAACTAAATGAGATGGCCTCATGTAACTTGTGAAACTGAATGTTCAGCAGTGAAGAAAGGAAACTGGGATATAAACTAACTGGGATAAGTAAATAAATACAGGTAAGCTAGGAATAACTAAATAAATGAACACAGGTAACAACACTGAGCTGGGGAATAGCTGAGGTAACAGATAGATGGATAACAACCAGAGAAACAGCTTGGATTCACAATGGGTTCTTATTTGTCAGCCTAGGTATCTGGGAAAGAACTAGACAAGGAAAAAGTATAGTAACTGGGATATTTAATAATTATTGGGATAGGTAAGGAAGGGGTATAGGTAAACTGAATCTTAAGATCTATGGGTTTCCACCCTGGGGATTGGATAAAATCTATACTGTGGCTAAATCTACAGCAGACCACTTGTTAGCAAGGTCTTGCTGAGAGTAGGGAATCTCACATAAAGTCCAATGTTGATGTTCTTCAAAGTGGATCTCAGGAGACTTGAAATACAGCAAAATAATCCAAAATCAGGAGAGGGAGAAGGGATGGTCTCTGGGTCCACCACAAAGCCAAAACCAACTTCTCTACATTGCTCCTTCACTGGGATGCTTGATTGAAGATGGTACTTAATCCAAAATCCACTGGGAAACAGCTTCAAGGGTTGTCTGTCTCGCCAACTGCCACCATTAGACTTTCAGACTCAAGGTCTTCAGTGTCAGGTCAAAACTGTCACTGACTCTTCTCTCTCAAGGTTCTGGAATTCCCTTGCCAATCAGTCTGCTCTGCTAAACTAAGCTAAATCAGTTAAGCTAAGTCCTATATTCCTGTAACAGCAGACTATCTAGTGAAAGGTGGTGGAAGCTCATGATTCAAATATCTGCTTATGACTTAAAGCAAAAAAATCCCAAATGAGACTGCTTATGTCCCAAATTGCTCATAACTTAAGGTGCTCATGTATCAAGGTACCACTGTATGTATTGCATGAAAGCAATGGTATAATTTATATCAGATTATTTATTGTTTGGGGGAGTGGGCAGAGGGGTAGGGAGAAATATGAATCTTAAACTATCAGAAAAAAATTGTCAAAAATTATTTCTACATGTTTACTTAAAAATGTAATTCAAGGGGGCAGCTGGGTAGCTCAGTGGATTGAGAGCCAGGCCTAGAGACGGGAGGTCCTAGGTTCAAATCTGGCCTCAGACACTTCTCAGCTGTGTGACCCTGGGCAAGTCACTTGACCCCCATTGCCTACCCTTACCACTCTTCTGCCTTGGAGCCAATACACAGTATTGACTCCAAGACGGAAGGTAAGGGTTTAAAAAAAAAAATGTAATTCAATAAATAAATGAGTAGGTGAGTAAAAAATAGAGGTAATGACAATAAATAACTTTTTCTAAGCATTTAGACAAGTTTTTATGTGTATGTAGCTATGTACATACATACATGCATACACATATATATGTGTATCAATCAGTAAACATTTATTAAGTCCCTACCATGTGCCAAGCACTGTGCTAAAGATAAAAATGCAAATTAAAAAATAGTCCCTGTCTTCAAGGAGCTAACAGTCCAATAGGGGCTGACAACAAACAAAAGATAGTTAAGGGGGAAAGGAAGAAGGTACCTGACAACATAAGGGAGTTCTTGAAAAGCAAAAGATGTCCACAAGCAGTGCAAGCAGTGGGAAATTAGGAGATGACAAATCCTAAAATGGAGGCTTAGAGTCTCATAGATCTGTCCTTTAATCAGAAGGTCCAGTCAAGGGGCAAAGAGTATTGGTAAGATGTGAGGACCAAGATTGATTTGATCTTGCAAGATGACAATTTTCCAAAGATGAGGTTCCTAGGACATGATGGAGAAGTCTCAAAACCCTGCAACTGGTGGTTACAGATAAGAAACAGGACCAGAAGGTTAGCCTATTTGCCCAAGGTCAAGCAACTACTTATTGGTAATGTTGAGGCTCAAATTGAGGTCTTCTTTCCATAGCAACAAATCT
The DNA here is from genome assembly GCF_016433145.1 of Gracilinanus agilis. Lineage (NCBI taxonomy): Eukaryota > Metazoa > Chordata > Mammalia > Didelphimorphia > Didelphidae > Gracilinanus > Gracilinanus agilis. The sequence goes on from NC_058130.1 coordinate 97,782,039, forward strand.
GTTTCCTCTCCTCCTCATCCCTTTTCCTGTATATATAAATGTATAGGTAGAGAGAAGCAGGGAGAAGGGAGCATAAGTTATTAGAGCTGAAAGAGACTGTCATTCATTGTTCTTCAGTTGTGCCCAACTCTTTGTGACACCATCTGGGGTTTTCTTGGCAAAGCACTAGAAGGGTCTGCCATTTCCTTCTCCAGCTCATTTTACAGATTAGGAACTGAGGCAAACAGGGTGAAGTGACTTGCCCAGGATCACACAAATAGTAAGTGTCTGAGGCCAGATTTGAACTCAGGAAGATGAGTCTGACTCCAGGTCCAGCACCTTATCCATTGCAACACCTAGAGACTACCAAATTTAACCCACTCATTTCATAGATCAGAAAACTGAGATCCAAAGAAATATGAGTGAGCATGACTCTTCCTAGATTGCCAACCTCAAAGTCATCCTTGATTCTTTCCCTCACCTGTTCACCATAATCCATTTCTAAGCTTTCTGAAATTGTTCCTCTACAATAGTGTTCCCATCTGTCCCTTTCTTTCTACTCAGGTAACTACTGCCCCAATCACTTTTTACCTGGATGTTTGTCATAACCTCTAGATTGATCATCTGCTTTTTCCTTTCAGTTCCTCCTCTTTACACAGCTGCCAAAATCTTCCTAAGACATAGCTCTAACCATAACTCTCCTCTGTTAAAAAGAAAAAACAAAACGTGTGGTTCTCTCTTGCTTCTAGGATAAAACACAAACTCCTCAACTTACCATATTTAAGGCCTTCCACAATCTATCTTCTACCTGCCTTTCCAGCTTTACTTCACATTCTTCCTTCATGCTGTCTACATTATCACCAGACTAGCTGTTTTCTGAATTTGAACTCCAGATTCCATAAATTCTTTAGAGGTTTGTTTGTTTATTATTTTTCCACACGCACATTTAAGCTGCCATCACACATTTCTGAGATGCATTCCCTGCTCAACTCTGTCACTCAGAATCCTTGTTTTCTTTCCAGGCTTAACTCAGATATCTCTTACCCTGTGAAACTTAGCCTGATCCCTCCAGCTTTCAGTGCTCTCTCTTTCTTCAAATTATCACGTATTTACATGTGATATCCCCCTAGAAGATGTATGGAAAGCCCTTAAGGTCAGGAATACTCCTTTTTTTGACTTTGTATCCCTAGCACCAAACACAGTGCTTTGAATACAGCAAATACTTAATAAATGCTTATTGAGATGAGTTTGATTGAATACATCCTAAGTATTCTGACTCTCCATTCAGTGTTCCACTTAACAAATGGAGAAACTAAAGCCTAAAACAATTCAATGGGTTGCCAAGATTACAGAAATAAATACTTGGCAGTACAGAGACTAGAATTGTTTACTATTCCAGTTCTTTTACCACTATACCATGTTGTCTGCCTAATATTTAAGGATATGGTTTGAACTTGAAAAACTTCCTATCTGTAAAACCCAGTACTGTAATTCATTAGAAGAAATATGGCAGAACATTTCAAAAAGAAAACAAGTAGACCTATAGTTTAAACTAATATGAGACAGATAAAGATCTTCCCCTTTAAAAGTGGGTAACCCACACTTTGTATTCTATTTCCAGAGTTCATAGTTAGTAGGTCAACAAGCCATCAAATATAAACAATTATAGTGACAAGAAAACTCCATTTTTCAATGTTAAATAATTGACCAGATTACATTTTCAGTGGGATAGAATTAGTCTCCATTTTAGGGTTGGATGGATTACCTACCTGGCTGAGAATTCCCCAGAATCTATTGAAGCACCTTCACCATGCAGTATTGCTTAAGAAAGCAGATTGTCCAGTCAATAAGTATTTTAGCTTTTGCAGTTCTTCTTTCAATAGCCATACTATGGATGATATATAATATCCCCAAACATTAATCCATTCGTGGTCTTGACAGCTGAGTTTAAAATCTCCAACTACGTATGATTTGTAATCCAATATTTCTGGGAAGATAAATTTATAAATGTATCTGACCTTCGTAAGTCTTTCTGGTGGTTTGAACTGAATTCCATTAATGGTTGTCTTGATTACTTTGGCCAAGTTTTGTGGTTTCTTTTAGTCATTATCTTATCAAGAGGTAGGACAGCCAGTTCTCTGTTTTCCTGTGTAAGAAGCAGTGGACACTAGTTTCCAGTTAAAACTAAATCATTTCCAAAAAGACAGCATAAATAGCATGCCCATGAAAAGTAGTGAGTTCCTTCTTATTGGAGGTCTTCAAGCAAAGGTTATTCAGCACAGGTATTCTTTTTCAGATATGGATTGGTAGTCCCTGAGAAACCATCAAATTTACATTCTGTGATTCTGTAGATTAAGATTTTAATTAAGGAATCAAAGATAACCACATTCCATCTTAACTTTCTTATCCTCAAGCCTCAATATCCAAGTTATGTTTGTATTCTAGTTCAAGGTTAAGAAATTGAGGTCAGAATAGGATTAAGGATGAATTATTCCATTTTCTTATGTTCTGGGATGTCTCTAAGATAGAGATCAGCAAAAAAGCTTGATCATTAAATAATCAACTCAGACCTGTTATTTAAAGAAATAAACTTATTATTCCAGAGCCACCACTTAAAAGGTTGTAAGAATAAAGTTGTTTGACCATTTTACTTGATTCAAGGTTAGTTATCTCTAAATAGGTAGAGAATCTTAGCTGTCAAATCATATTTCATAAAGATAAAATCTCTTCAAACCACTGTCAATCTAGCACTTAAGGCTATTAAGTCTATTCCTCAGTTCCCTTAATCCCCATGTCAGCTGATGATTAGTTAGAAGTTATAATATTCAGAAGACTTAACACATTGGTTCCAGGACAGACAGCTTAGTGTAGGGAAGCCCCATTTGAATTTGCTCTGTGTGCAAACCTGAATTAGACATAACATCCCCTCACCTCTGAATTCAAATCTCACAGTGTGATTGCATGTGTGATCCTGGGCAAGTCACTTATCCCTTCTCATCCTCAGTTTCCTCATTGGTAAACTGGAGATAATAATAGCACCTCTTCACAGCTTCTTCAATAGCATATTAATGTGCCTGTTTTCTGGAAGTCCCTCCAACATTTATGATTCTCATTTTTTGTCATCTTTGCTAATCCAATGTGACTCCCTCCTTTTAGAGAAAAGGAAACCTAGGGAGGTTAGGTGACTTGCCTAAGGTCATTTAGCTAATAAGTGGAAGGACAGGGATATGCTGTTGAAGGAGCTGTGAATAGGTAAAACTATTCTGGCAAGCAATTTGGAATTGTGCCCCAAAAGTAAACATTGCCAACCCTTTGACCAGTTACAAGAGGCAGAATGTGACACATATTTTTGGACATAGTCAGTGCATGAATTTGTTTTTCTTGACTATGTGTTTTGTTACAAGCATTCTGCTTTTCTTTTTTCTAATGAGAGTGGGAAGAAGAGAAAATAAAATTTTATTTAAAAAGAGAGTTGGACTAGATGACTACTAAGGTCCTATCTAGCTGTAAATCTATGATTTTATATATATGTATACACATACATATATATTTAATATGTGTGTGTACACACACAACATGAATAACTAAAGTTGAACTTCACCCCCAGAAGCTCTAGAGCAATGGAGGCCCACAAGACTTTATAGTGAATTGGGGTTTGGGAAGTTTTCCAAAGAAGCAAGGAAAGGGCTCACGATTGACCAGAAGTCACTAACAGGGTGTCCTTCCTGAAAGAAAGCCTCTGCTCAGCTCATTTAATTTAATTTCTAGAAAAATCTAAGGCCTAGCACCAACGGAACTATTTCTACTTGCTTAGCTCAAAACATGGCTTTTGCTTTCCAAAAGGAGGAGTGTTAAGTTTGTTTCTTTCTTTTTTTTAAAACTCTTACCCTTTGTCTTAGAATTGAAACTAAGTTTGAATTCCAAGGTCACACATCTAGGAAGTATCTGGGGCCAAATTTGAACCCAGAGTCCTCCCAATTCTAGGCCTGGCTCTCTATCCACTGAGCCATTTAGCTGTCCCTTCTGGTGGTCAGATTTTTTTCAAACATTCCAATGGAGTTCTTATTTAAAACAAAACAAAACATCTCAGCCCATTTACTAGTTCATGCCCGTGCCTTGTTTTCTTTTCTAGTGGAACCTTTTATCTTTTTTCCTCTCCTCTTATCAAGGATACACTAAAATTTGAGCCTGAGCAGGCCTTAGATTTTTCCAGAAATTAAACTGTCTTATTAAGTTGAAAGGTAGAAGCCAGGACTCTGGGGACCTTGCAAGTTTACACAGCTTCCAAAGGAAGGAGGATATTGTTCTCATACCATTCTTATAGAAATGTGAAAATATGTGGTGTAGATAATAGTACAGTTAGGTGGATTGATTCAGAACTAGTTGAATGACCAGACCTAAAAGGTAATCATTAATAATTCAACTTAGAAAGGAGATAGATCCTCAGTGGCCAGAGATCAGTAGTTAGCTCTATGCTGTTTAGCATTTTTTTCAGTGATTTGGATATAGGCTAGGAAGGGCATGTTTATCTAACACGCAAATGAAGGAAACTGGGAGGTAAAGTGAAAATGTCAGAAAACACATTCAGAGTATGAAAAGATCTTAATAGGCCTGAGTAAAATGAAATTTAACAGGAACAAATGCCCTCTTATACTTCAGTTTAAAAAAAATCAATTTCAAGAGGCAGCTGGGTGGTTCAGTAGATTGAGAGGTCCTGGGTTCAAATCTGGCCTCAGATATTTCCTAGCTTTGTGATCCTCAGCAAGTCACTTGACCTCCATTGCCTAGTCCTTACAACTCTTATGCCTTAGAACCAATACACAGTACTGATTCCAAGACAGAAGGTAAGGGTTTTATTAAAATAAAATAAAAAAATCAATTTGACAAATCAAGAAGTAAGGAGTATGACTAAATAGCAATTTCTATTTAAAAAAAAAAAAGATCTGGGGGACACAGCTAGGTGGCTCAGTGGAATGAGAGCCAGTCTTAGAGACAAGAGGCCCTAGGTTCAAATTTGGCCTCAGACTTTTCCTAGTTGTATGACCCTGGACAAGTCACTTAATCCCCATTGCCTACCCTTGACTGATCTGCGTTGGAACCAATACACATTGTTGAATATAAGATGGAAGGTAAGGGTTTAAAAAAACAAAGAGGAAAGAAGGAAAGAAAGATACGGAGACTTTAATGGTCAGAAAGCTCAATATGTCAGCAGTTTAGTGTGATAAGGCAGCTAAGAAAATTAATGTAATCTTAAGAAGTATTATGAGGTGTACAGCATCTAGAAGGAGGGAAGTGTGATACCACTGAACCTTATCCTGCTCAAATATGTTCACAAAGTTCTGGGCACCATGATTTAGGAAGGGCATTGATAAGCTGAAATGTCCAGAGAAAGGCAACCAGGCTGAAGAAGGGCTTCATGCCACAGAAAGACCATTTGATGTAAGTGGAATATGAGGGCTCTTTTCAAGTATTTATTTGAAGGGCGGCCTTGTGGAAGGATTATACTTCTTTAGCTTGGCCCTGAAATCAGAACTGGGAACAATGACAAAAAGGTAAATTTAATCTTTAAACCAAGGAAAAGCTTTCTAACAAATTGAGTCATCCAAAAGGGTAATGGCTAACTTGGGAGATAAACTAGACTGAAGGTCTTCAAGCAAAGGCTGGGTGATCACTTGTCAAATATGTTGTAAAGGAGATTATTGTGTGTGCATGGGCTGGACTAAATTGTGTTTGCCATCCCTTCCACCTGAGAAGCTGAGAGGCATAGTCTCAAAACTGAGAACACACAGCCAGACTGGATTTAGAATCAATGGAGTTCAGATCCTGTTTTTCATTGACTACCTGTAGAACTTTGAGCAAGCCAACTTCCCTCTTTGGGGCTCAGTTTCCTCATGTATAAAAGGAGAGGGTTGGATTAGATGACTTATAAGTTTCCTTCCTTCCAAGGCAGCTAGATGACACAGTGGATAGAGTACCAGGCCTCATCAGAAAGATCCAAGTTCAAACAGTGTCTTAGATATTTAAAAGTTGTGTGACCCTGGGCAAATCAGTCTACCTGTTTGCCTCATTTTCTTCATCTATAAAATGAACTGGAGCAGGAAATGGTAAGCCACTCCAGTGTTTTTGCCAAGAAAATGCCAAATAGAGTCACATAGAATAGGACATAATATCAGTACTAAATATATATATGCTCCAAATGGTAACTCCTCCATATTTTTAAAGGAGAAATTAAATGAGCTTGAGGAGGAAATAGACAACCTCAACTTACTCCTTTCAGATCTAGATAAATTGATCTCTGGAGAAAACTGAATGGGAACAGAAAGAACTATACCTTCTCCCAGTAGCACACGGCATATACATAAAAACTGACCATGTATTAGGGCACAAAAACTTCACAACCAAATGTAGAAAGGCGGAAATAATAAATGCATCCCTTTCAGATTATAATGCAATAAAAACTATAATCAACAAGGGTCCATGGAAAGACAAAAAAAATTAATTGGAAACTAAATAATCTAATTCTAAAAAAGGGTAGGTCAAAGAACAAAGTATAGAAACAATAATTCCATTAAGGAAAATGACAATGAGGAGACAGCATATCAAAATTCATGGGATACAGCCAAAGCACTTATGGAAAAATTTATATATCTAAATGCTTACATCAAAAAAATAGAGAAAAAGTACACCAATGAATTGGGTATGTAACTAAAAGAGAACCTTTGTATTAATAAATAAGACTTGGAGTTGGTTTTATGAAAAAACAAATAAAATAGAACATTGGTTAATATGATTTTAAAAAGAAAAGAAGAAAATCAAATAACTGGTATAAAAAATGAAAAGGGTGAATTCACCACCAATAAAGAGGAAATTAAATCAATCATTAGAAGCTATTTTGCCCAATTATATTTCAATAAATCTGAAATCTAATTGAGATGGATGAATATTTACAAAAACATAAATTGCCCAGATGTAACAAAAGAGGAAATAGAATACTTAAATAATCCCATCCCAGAAAAAGAAATTGAGTAAGCCATCAATGAACTCCCTAAGAAAAAATCCTCGGGGCTAGTTGGATTCACAAGTGAATTCTTTCAGACATTTAAAGAACAATTGATCCCAAAACAATTTGGCAAAATAGGCAGAGAAGGAATCCTACCAAATGCTTTTTATGATGCAAATATGATGCTGTTACCTAAACCAGGAAGAACAGAAACAGAGAAAGAAAATTATAGACCAATTAATGAATATAGATGCAAAAAAAATGTAAATAAAAGACTAAGAAAGAGACCTCAGCAATATATCACAAGGATCTTTCACTATGACCAGGTGGGATATATACCAGGAATGCAGGACTGGTTTAATACTAGGAAAGCTCAGCATAATTGACCATATCAATAACCAAACAAACAGAAATCACATGATTAACTCAATAGATGCAGAAAAGCCTTCAACAAAATACAAAGAGTAGGACACAACTGAAAAAACTAAATAAAAGTTTCCTTTTAACTCCCAATCTAAGAGTCTATAATCCTAAGACAAAATTTTGTTTTGTTGACACCAAGTGCCTTCTATATTGAGTTCTCCCTGTCTATACTAACTTTTCTATAAAATGAAAGGTTGAACTAAATTAAGTGACTTTCCCAGGGTCACACAGCTAGGATGTATCTGGTGCCAGATTAACATATACTTTTTCATTGATTGCTGTGAACAAAACCATCTGTCTCATAATGTCCAACTTTCTGGTGACAGACTTCTCTTTGCCGAGTTTACCTAGCCCAGTCCATTCTCCATTCCTCGGCTCATACTTGATGTCTTTCCCATTTAGAAAGAGTTAATAGCCTTCAAGAATCCAAGATCATCTTCACAGCCCCGTTAGGCAACAAGGGGACTCTACTTGAGACTCCAAAATCCCAACAGGTTATTCAAGGAAACTAAGGGTGCCCATTTTGAAAATTATATCAACCCTTCCCTGAGTAGATTAGTGAGGGATAAGATAAGAAAAGGTAGGTCAAATGACAGATTGTGGAGAGCCTTGAGAACCAAGTGTAAGACTTTAGACATTAGACTTCTGTAAGAAATGGAGCATCACTAAAGATTTCTGTGTGGAGAAGCTACAGAATACCAAGTTAGATAGACCAGTGGTCTGATCCAACCTGGTATTTTTTTATCTTTAGACTTGAACTATACTTCTTTCACACAATGTAACTGCTATGTGACAGAGATTTAAAAGAGCCTTAACAAAACAACTGAATAATAATAGAAACTGTGACTTGAAATAATAATAATAGAAACTGTGACTTGAAAGAGCCACATCAGAGTATAGTAAAAAGAGTGCTGGACCGAGGAATTAGGAAACCTGAATCTTACCAATAATCGAGCGTGGAACCACGGCCAAGTTACCAAAGCCCTACAAGTGTCCCTTTCCTTCTCTGTAAAAACTAGGATAAATATTTACATGACTTGCCTTAAAGGGGTGGATGCTAGGAGAAAAGTGGTTTGTAAATGATAAAATTACTATGTATATCTAAGTTTTTGTAAATACCATCACCTGATGGCGCCCTTACATCTTTCTTTCCAATTTTTCACTTTTACAGCCTTTAGATGTGATTGTCCAATTATCCACAGATCCATCTATCTAATTGCACTTCAGATGTGGTCCATTGATGGAAAACAAGCTCCTCTAGTAGCTTACAGGCTTTGTCGCATTGTTAAAATAGGTCTGAGTTATGATCAGCCCTGATCTGACTAGCACAAAGTAAAAAGGCCATCATAGAATAGCAGGAGGAACAGTTGCTGGATCTGACCTGATTTCAAATCCTGGCTCTGACACATGCTATCTCTGTGACCTTCAGCAAAGTATTCCACTGCTCTGTTTCCTCATCTGGAAAACAGGGAATAGGAGAAAGTTATTAAATTCTTTATATCTAGCATTCCCTTACTAGGCATAGATCCCATATTTCTATAGTGCTATAAGCTCCATAAAGCACTTTCTTCACCACATTGTGAAACAGAGTATATATCATCACCTCCATTCAACATGTTTTTGTCAGTAGAATATAAACTCTTTGAGAGGCTATCTTCATTTCTGTCTTTGTATCCCCAGTACCAGCTTAAGTGACAAGCCCATAGTAGACTTATAAAAGGTTGTTAAAACTGAATGAGAACAGAATTTCAGCCTCCAGAGGGAGAACAGTAATAGCTAACATTTATCCTGTGCTTTAAGGTCTGAAAAGTGATTTGCATTCATTATCTCATTTGAGAATGAAAGGTTGTAATTGTGTTCAAGAGCTCTTAAACGAGAAGCTAGAAATAAGCCATCCTATGCAATGATTGTGCCCACTTACTGAAGCCAAAGATCAGTGGCATGAGAGACAAGGATAGGAGATGAAAGGGGAAAGGGTTTTAGGTGGGAGTGGGAGATTCATCTCAAATCAATGTGGAGCAAGTGAGGGGGAATGTTAGGGTAGACTGAAGTCATTGAGGGCTAAAATTCCAAAAATCATATTATGGCCTGAGAAGGGGCATTAATTGTATAGGAAGCCTGCTTCTAGATTCTATTTTCATCGTTATGAAAACCTGTTATCCTTTGCTAACAGAAACATCATTATTATATAAATTATAATTACATAAACATTACATACAAAGTAAGGGCTGGCATGATTCCATGCCAGACGGAGAGCTAATCTCGGTCAGGAAAATTTTGTTCTAAGTCCTCTCTGACACATAATGGCTGTGTGACCTTGGACAAGTTAACTTTAGTGTTCAAGGTAACTCCCTAAGTCTTTAAGCTGCCACGACAGTGTCAACCTGCACTGTTAGCAAGGATTTCCTCACTGGATGTTCCTGATATCAATGAAATAAAAGGTCTGATCCCAAAATAATAATGTAAATAACTCTTTTGCATAGAGCATTAAAGTTTGCAAAGTTCTTTTCCTCAACAACCCTGAGTTACCATTCACCTTAGTTCTGAAGTGGCATACATATACCAAAGTATTTGTAGTGGCACTTTTTGTGGTAACAAAGAACTAGAAACAAAAGGGGTGGCACTCCTCTCCCAGTTGGGGAATAAGTGAAGTAGGGCATACAAACGTAAAGGAATCTTATTGTGCCGTGAAGAACAACAAACACAAGGAATGCAGAGAAATGTGGGAAGATCAGTGTGAACTGATACAGAACCTAAAAACCAACGGTATATGACTATAACCATGTAACTGCAAAGATCACTCAAAGGAAATTGAGCTCTGAGTAACAGAAAAACCAAAGTTCCTCAAGAAGTTACAAATAATGAACTATAATTTCTCCCTCAGTGAGAGGTGGCAGATGACTAGGACAGAATACTGTATATTTTGTCAGATGCAGTCACGCAGCAGAATGCTTTGGCTTAATCATTTTTGTCATAAAGGGATATTCTGGTAAAGGAGGGATACTGGAATGATGGTGAAATAAAGACAAAAGGCTTCCACACAAAGTAAAGTTTTATTAAAGAAATAACACACATACATCAATGAGGTCAGCCCATTATGTAGTATATTTCTATCCAAGACCTGACTAGAATCTAGGCTCAGTTTCCCACAGTTAGTAGAGATGGAACACACATTTCTTGGGGGTTTCATACATGATCTGAGAACATTGGTGAACTAGAGAAGCAGGAAACATGTTCAGCAGTCCTGTCATAAGCTGCCCTGAGGTTTGACCTGTTAAGATCAAAAATGGGAAGTCTAGCCATAGATTTTTAATGGTTGATTAACAGAAAAGAAAGGGTGAATGAGGAGAAAGGAAAGAGATCATTCTTTAAGAAAGACTATCCTGATCTAGCATCTCCATTTAGCTTGCAGCAGAATGGGCCCCTTTTCAGTTCCAAAACACAGAAATCCAGAGAGCTTTCCTTCCTACGTTCCCCTTTTAAGTTCAGTTCATTCCTTCCTCCCTCTGTCAAAACGTGGCACATTGTTCAGGCTAATGCCAGGGGACATAAGGGATGCTACACTGTTGTGGGTGTCATGGGGGGGTGGAGGGGGTGGAGTTATTTTTTCTCACGCAGACCACAGGAGTAACATCTAAAGTAGCCATGCTTGTCTGATCAGCCTAAGACAAAGCTGGGAAAGGTCAATTTATAGAATGGTCTTTTCTCCCGACTCTGAGAAAAGTCAGCATGTCACTCTCCACAGTCCAAAGATCAAGTCACAGCACAGCAGGAGACAGTCCTCTGGCAAAGAAGGTCACACTTTTGTCTTGTATTTTGTATTGATAAATGAGGCTCCGAGTATGCTCACTCTTAGGTTGAAGCAGTCCCCTCCGAAGGATTTTCAACTGCAGAAACAAGGAAGAAAATGAATGGAGTCACCAGGCTAGAGTGCCTGTTCTTCTGTCCTCCTTTCTATATTCCTCTAATAACTTTTCCCTTACCACTTTGACTAACGGTAACTTATTCTCTAGACAAGCATGTTAAGTTTGGTCCACTACTAGGTGTGGTTTTCTCAGGACTCTCTTATTATTCTAACAATGCCAACATAAAGGAAGCAGTGTGATATAGTACAAAGAGTGATGGGTTTGAATCCTAGCTCTCCAATATAGTGCCAGAGTGGCCCTTCAAAAGTCACTTAAGTTCTCCAGGCCTCCTTTTCCTCATCTGGACTAGACAATCTCTGAGGTCCCTTCCTGCTCTCTCTGTGCTCCTAGGAGCCATACAATCATATCAGTCTCACTACTTTATAGTCACACCATGGAATTACCAGCTTGATCATGTACTTTATTCAAAAGACTTGACTGCAAATGACTTTTGGCCATTTCTAAAAGTGAAATCTATACCCTCATCTATCGCTGAGGTTCTTCAAAAGAATATTCTGAAGGAAACTCCAATAACTAAATATCTGAAATTCAAAAAAAATAATTGAAATTAAACACATTCTGAATTATAACAAATGATAGTCTCTTAAGGAGACTACTTTGAAAGTCAACACATATCATTAGTTCAGTGTCCTGACATGGCAATTCTACTTTTGGAGAACAATATTTGGTATATGTACCATTATTTCATTCAGCTTCTTCTGTGGTCTTCCTTCTACCTTCTACCACCACACAAATACCCTATAAAAGAGACCTTTATCAAAAGCCCTTAATTGCCTACCATTACTCAGAGAATGCCCACATTACCTGCCCATGAACATCCTTGCAGAATCCAGTGACCAATCCCTCAGCCCGGAGGATCAAGCTGCTTTGGTGACCAAGAGCATTCACGAGCATTGCATTCTCCTCATCCTCTGTCTGGTCACTGTCATGCACTAAAGCCACCACATTTCCCTAGATCAGAGGGATCCAAGTACTTTTTAGCCAACCAAAGGAAAACAGTTCTTAGTTATGAGAAAAAGCTGGATTAGACTTAGGAGAATAGACATAGCTTTTGTAAGGCTTTAAAAACTAAACAGAGAGGTTAATCTTTTACCCTGAAGATAATAGGAAGCCTCTGGACCTGGTAGAGTAGGGAAGTCACACAATCAGATCTGTACTGAAGGAAAATTACTTTGGCAGCTATGTGTGGGACAGATCGGAGTGGTGAGAGACTTGAGACAGGAAGCCCAATTAGGAGGCTATGGCTGCCACAGCTATTTTATCACCAAGCCTTCAAAATGTCTTTTTTGTTCACCCTTCTTTTCCATTCTTGCTGCTATTACCCTATTTCTGATCCTCATTAGCAAAAGCAACAATTGTTTCTGTACTTGGCTGCTATGCACTTTCCCAGTCTCTGATATCTTCCCTCTATAATTTATTCTGCTTCCAACCATCAGGTTAATCTTCCTAAAACACTACTCTGACCATTTCTTTTTCCTAACCAAATCCCTCCCTATAAACCCCAATATCTTAGCCTAAGGTCACGATCTCTCAGAGTCTGGTCTCAATCTCTTTTCCAGTCTTGTCTTCCATGACTTATTTCCTCCTCAAATATTCAACTCCATAATAACCTGCTTTACTCACTGTCCAGAGAAAGCACTTTGTACTTTCTTGCTTCTAGGGTTTTGCATCATGTGATTACCTCTATCTATACTGCCCTTTTGGTTGTTTTTTTTTTCTCCTAAAATTCCATCCTCTAAAACACAGCTCAAATTATACTTCTAACATAAAGTCTTCTCTAACAGCTGTAGCCTAAAGTGATCTTCAACTCCCAGAGCACTTAATTGCCTTTATCAATTAATTATTTATTGGCTTGTGATAGCTCTTCTATTTTTAGCTTTAAGAGTTACCGAAATATTATATTAGTTATTATATTTCACATTTATGTCTTATCTTTTCAACTTTAGAAAGCTCCTAAAAGGGAGAGGCTACCTATTTATACTTCTTTGTTATCTCCAAAAGTGCCTTGAACTTCATATGAAGGAGAGCTAGGTGGTGCAGTGGATAGAGTACCAGGCCTGGAGTCAGGAGGACCAAGGTCAAATCCATATTCAAAACATATATGTGTGACTTCAGGCAAGTCTTCTTAATCCTGTTTGCTTTAATTTCCTCATCTATAAAATGAGCTAGAGAAGGAAGTGGCAGATCACTCCAGTATATTTGCTAAGAAAACTCCAAATGGGGTCATAAAGCGTTGGGCACAACTAAAATGATTGAATAGCAACAAAACAACACATTGTAGGAAAAGACTCAATAAATTTTTATTGATTTGACTTAAGTTTTCCTCAAAAAGAACAAAAAATATGAGACAGATCTTTAAAATTTCTTTTGCTTTTTCCTGACCCTGATTTCAATGCTATGGAATTCTAGACTCTTACCAATGGAAGTACTCTTTGAGGGCATCTGTTCTAAATTTGGCTTGAAGAGAGGAATCCTTTTTTTCAATATCTTTAAGAAGAGTCACCATCTCTTCTCGAAAACCCCCAGGGGCAAGGGGCTCTATTAGTAGTTGCTGAGAGCTGCCTGTCATCATGTTATCCTACACTCTCCATACCCAACATGGCAAGGTATAAAAACATAAAACTCTCTGTGGCTCTGAATATTAACTTACACTTTCAGAGAATAGAAATTTCATTCCATCTGAAACAGAAGAGATTGTAGTTAACCTATCCCTCTTGAAGAGACAACAAGTAAAGGAGTTGGCAGAGTGGATTTTATCAGAGTGGATTTAAAGGCAACATGAAATATTTCATGGGATACTTAACAATCTGATATTGCAAGACTTATGATAAGGTTATGCAAAAAGACTGTGCTGAAAATCACTAGCTATAAATAACTATAAGCTAACATGCAGTAGCATCTGCTTCAAAGAATGAGGAGATAAAGAAATCCCAAGAACTCAGTAAAAGCCTCCAAATTAAATCAACATCTTCAAATCTCTGTAACTTTAATGTAAAAATAGGTGATAATGAATAAACAAGAGAGAAAGAGCATTATGGGACATAAAATGGATAATTTTGATTTCATTAAATTTAAGAGGTTTTGTGCAAGTATGACCAATGTTGCCAAGATTAGAAGGAAAGCAGAAAGTTAGGGAAAAATTTTAGTCAGTTTTTCAGATGAAGGTCTCATATCTTAAATATATAGTCATTTATTTGACTGAGTCTAATTTATAAGAATATGAGTCATTCCCCAATTGATAAATGATCAAAGGATATAAACAAGGAATTTTTGGAAGAAATCAAAGTTATCTATAGTCATATGAAAAAATGTTCTAAATCAATAATATTGATGGTGGAATTGTGAACTTATCCAACTATTTTGGAGAGCAATTTGGAATTATGCCCAAAGAGTTATGAAACTATATATACCTTTTGACCTAGCAATACCACTATTAGATTTATTTCTCAAAGTGATCAGGAAAAAGGAAAAAAAAACCAGTATGTCCTAAAATATTTATAACTGCTCTCTTTGTGGTAGCAAAAAAAACTGGAAAGTGAGAGAATTCCCATCAACTGGGAATTGGCTAAATAAGTTGTGCTATGTAATTATGATAGAATACTATTTTGCTGTAAGAAGGACAGGCAGGTTTAGTTTTGGAAAAACAAAAAAAGACTTGTATGAAATAATGCAGAATGGAACAAGAATAACTAAGAGAACATTGTATACAGTAACAGCAATACTGTTAGAAAAGTAACTGTGAATGACTAAGGGTATTCTGAGTAATATCATTCAGATCAGCTGTGAAGAACTCATGAAGGAAAATGCCATCCATTTCCAGAGGAAAAAAAGTGCTATAATGAAGTATGTATTATATATCTTTATCACATGTTGGCTTTCTTTAAAGTGGCCAAAAAGGGTAAGCCAAAGTTTTCTATTTATGTTAATTAAAACGTTTTAAGAATAAAAAAAAATAAAGTGGGCAAAAAGTTTCTGTAAAGGTATGGAGAAAGGCTATGGGATGCAAATTTGGGGAATAAAAAACTGGCCAATTTGGCTAGAACATGAAATATGTGAAGGATATTGTGAAACAAGGCAGGAAAGTCCCAGAGAACAAATAATTAAAAATACTTCGCCCATCATAGCAGAAGGAGGGCCTACAGACACTCCAGACAACTTTTAGATGTTGACCCTGTATAAGATCTCTTTTTAAATTGTTTTTCTTTTCACAAGGTTGAACTTAATGGGGGAAGAAGAGCTGAAAGATTTATGCTATAGAGATATTTAAAGGCATCAATAAAAATTTCTCAGAAAGAAAAGAGCTAAAGCAGTTTTGAAAAGTAAGATGTTGCCAGACTGTAGAGTTCTTTAAAAAAAAACCTCTTAATTTCTGTCCTAATAGCAACTCTAAGACAGAAAGTTGAGGGCTAGGCAAATAGGGTTAAGTGACTTGCACAGGGTCACACAATAGCTATAAAGTGTTTGAGGCCATATTTGAACCCAAGTCCTTCTGACTCCATACCTGGCCTTCTATTCTGATATGTGCAGAAATGAGCAGCCATATTTCTGGGGGTGCAAGCTGGCAGTTGCCTATTTAGAATACAGAACCTGGCAGAGCACCCAGGCTGTGTGCCAGGGTGTCAATTAAGGACAGGGTATAAAAGGAGGTCTCCAAACCCTGGAATCTTCACTTCTCTGACCTCACCTGAAGGGTTAGGGAGGAGGAGGGTTTTTCCTGGGCCCCGAGGGTGGTTTTTGGGAGATTCTGTTAGGCAGGTAAGAACTATTCAATCATTAGCCAAATATCCAATACTAACTTGGCATAGATAACATCTTACATACCAGCTAACGAGAAAGCTACAACCAAGAACAACTGCAACTGACCCAGGGGCTGCCCAGTCTCTAGGCTCAGCAACAAGCTACAGAGTTGGGATTTGCCCTCAACGGTGTCTCATCACTCTGCGCCTAGGTATATCAACTTGTGCTCCAGGATTAATCAACATCAACAATTTAGGCAAGGTCATAGGGTTTCCTTCACCCACCTACCTTCCCTTTTGTTTCCATGGTTATTTACCAATAAACTCTACTTAACCTTGAGCCTGAATAGTCTTGGAGCCTTGCTTACCTACCAACAACCATCCTTAATAGCAGTCAGATCCACCTTACAGCTTAGTTGAGCAGGCCATTCCAAGCCAATTATCCATTTCCAACTTGAGGTTTCAGGGAGTTTCAATCAGCTTCCTGGAGACATTTTAACTGTCTTGGCTGGATTGGTTCCAAGCCCTGGGCCTATTAGCAGAGAACCTTGGGCTTAAAGGAGACCTGACCCAGCTGCTGTCGGAGGTCATCCAACTCTCATACAGCCTTGGTTTGGGATTCCCTTGCCTTCATATTAAATCAACAACATCTGCCTAGGCCCTCAGCTGCTCCTAAAGTACCCACATTTATACCTGCATAACAGTTCACAAAGCCACCTAGCTGCCCCTTGTAAAGGGCTTTCAATGCCAGACTAAAGAGTTTTTATATTATCCTAGAAACACTGGGAGCCAAGGAAAATTAGGGCAGAAGAGGGACTGTTCTGCCTGGGGAAGATGGCTTTGAGTCAAGACAGACTAGAAGCAAGGAGCTCAGTTCCCCGTAAGGCTACTGCAGGACTTCAGGTGAGAGGTGAGAAGGACCTGAACTCTGAGTGGTGTCTCTAAGAGTGAGGAAAAGAGAACAGAAGTTATATAGAAGAGGTGTTAATACAGGCAAAATGGATAAGATCTGGCAATTGATTGGATGTAAGGGATGAGTGGGAGGGAAGAGTAAAAGGTGCCTCTGTGGTTATGAACTTGGGTAATTACATGAAGAAACACCTCAACAGAAATTGGGAAATTTGGAGGAGGGGTAGGTTTTGAGCAAAGATGAGTTCTGAAAGGTCTTTGGTCCTATAAAAGCAAATCAAAGGCTAAAAAAAAAAATGACAAGTCACTGACCCAGAGAGGGTCAGCTTCATCCCCTACTCTCAAGTCAAGATCACAGGTATGAATAAAGTAATTCAGGAAATAAAAGTAAAGGGGACTGAATGGTACCTTTAGCTGGCAGCAGACAGTGGCTCGACAGTACTGGATGAAGTCCAGAACAGCCACTGCTTGAACACCCAAACTGAGCAGGACACTCAGGTCATCCACCAAAAGCACTGGGAACTTCCATGAAGCAGCACTGCCATCACTTGAGGGACTCAGAGATTTCTGAACAAACTCATATAAGGACTTCAGGTCTGAGCTGGACTCCCTAGAAATGAGAAACAACAAAAAAAGACAAAACCCTATAAATTAGTTCATTTATTCTTTCAATCAGTGTCCTTGAACACCTATTTTTGACTAGCAATACTAGGGGATTTAGAACTTCTTTCCTCAGAGCATAAGGTCTGGGTTCCCTGGGAGTTGGAATGAGTGAATGGGTGAGGCTTCCACTGGTGTGGAATTATCAAATTATTATCCCCAAGCCTAATTTAAACACAATCAAAAATCATCCAAAAGCTAGCCTAGAGGTCTATATCATTCAACAGGTATAGACAAAGATCTAAAACAGCAGATGAGAGCTCAGGAACTTCAAATCCCAACTCACTGAGTGACTTTGGGCAAAAATCTGTGAGGAGCATGGGATTCAGAACCAAAGACACCACATTCAACTACTTTCTAGATAAGGCAAGAGAGATCCAGAAAGGAAAAGAGACTTGCCCAAAACTACCCTTAAGTGGATAAAAAATAGTCAGTACTTAATTCCAAGTCCTATTCTGAAGTCACTGCTCTTTCAACAGTCCTGTTCTACCCAAGGCATTTTCCTCAAATCACAAATGAGGAAACTGGGGCCCAGAGAGGTAAAAGGACTTGCCCCAGATCACAAACTGGTGGAGGAAAGGTTCAATACAATGCCAACTCATCCAAAGTTCCATATTGCTTCAGTTATATTCAGTCATATTCAGTTATTCAGTCATATTTAGTTATATTCAGTCAGTGGCCACAAGAGGTAAACCCTTTCCCCCTGCTCCTTGGTCTTTATTTAGTAAAATGAGAATGCTATCTATGAAAGCCATGAAGGAAAAATTAAACTTTTAGAGGAGTTTGCAAAATTAAAAATGCCAGAGAATTGGCTAGCAGAAACTTTTATTCATTCTTTCATTCATTCATTCAACAAAGATTTATTGGCTTCTAAAGAAAAACATTTTGCAGGCAGCCTTAGAAAGGAATATAATTAACAAATTCAGAGACAAAAAAAAACAAAACAAAACAAAAATCCACAAATCTCCCAATTCTCCCAGTGACTCTTATATTTAAGATAATAATCTTTAGGTCCCATGGGTTCAACAGACAGTAGATATAAAATGGAACCATAGCGTTGGCTATGGGAGAGGGTTGAAGGAGGGGAGGAAAAGAACATGAATCATTTAACCATAGAAAAGTTTTCTTAACTAATCAATTAACATTTTTTTTTTTAAAAATGGAACCACTGGCTCAAAGAACAGTATTGTTATCAGCATATTCTAAGTTTCAGAACATCTAGTGACTTCACATACCCTGAAGCATCCCAGGTGGTTTTTGGGTGGAGCAGAAGAAACTACCCAAAGATAATGAAATGCAAGTGGTTGCCCAGTTTCTCCAGGATATGAGGGATAATGTGGTGCTGTTGTCTAGAATATATTCGTGTTCACATCCTTATCAAACTGAACCACTTACCATTCCTCAAACCAGTCTAGGACTTGTCCAGTCTTCCCTATCAGAAACTCTGAATACAGTGGTTTGACTACTTCACTACCCTGCTTACAGACTTCCAATGACTTCTCATTATCCACTCAGAAGAATAGGCCTCCCATAGTCAGGTCCCTAACCTTGCCAGCTTTGTGGCACTCTTTTCTGCTTCACCTGCTATCCCTCTTTCATCTATTTAAATTCCCTTGTATGTGCCTATTGATGACCTGTTGCCTCATCTACCAAAGTGTAAGCTCCACATCTTTAATTTTTAAAAATTTATTTGTGGGGGCAGCTGGGTAGCTCAGTGGAGTGAGAGTCAGGCCTAGAGACAGGAGGTCCTGGGTTCAAACCCGGCCTCAGCCACTTCCCAGCTGTGTGACCCTGGGCAAGTCACTTGACCCCCATTGCCCACCCTTACCACTCTTCCACCTATGAGACAATACACCGAAGTACAAGGGTTTAAAAAAAACAAACAAACAAAAAAAAATTTATTTGTGTTCTGAACTTAACAAACACCAAATAAAGCAAGCATTTCTATATTCATAAGTCAACAAATGTTTAGTTATAGATCCCTATTCTATTTGAATAAATAACAAATTCAATCTGAAATTTTCAAAGCTGCCCTCCCTCTCTTTGCTTCTTTCTGGCTTTCCTTCTGTTCACTCCTCTTTCAATTTTCTATGTCTCTGTCACCTTTAATAGCAAAGTAGCCCAGAGGAAGCACTTAATAAAAATTTGACTGATATATTGTTGATTTAAGCACTCTATGATTCAGCCAAAGTGAATGACTAGAGGGCTGGAAGTTTTCCTAAAGGAAGTGACAAGGAGTGGAAGAATGGGTCAAATCATAGTCATGTACTCGTCACTCCCATCACAATTCCCATCAGGACAGGTTTATCGGTGAACACTGAGTTGTTGCTGTCACTTGAGTGGGGAAGGAGGCAGCACAGCAGAGCCTGCTGCAGCAGTCAGATGGCAGGTAGTCCACACCCCAGGCAAAGAAGGCTCAGCAACAATCCACACCCAGATGATACGAATTTGCATGTTAGGGTAAGGTGGAAGATTACTAACCTGATAAACTTGAGAGTGTTTGGCTGTTCTTCTGACCCAAAAAGGACTTCAACAGTGGACTTCAGGCCTTCAAGGAATAGCAGCTGCCCACGATCTCGGGCAGCAATTAGATTGACTCCCTATAATGAGAAAGAATAGGAAAAAAAAATAGAATAAAGAACAGGATGAGACAATTCTTGGTCCCCTTCACCTCAAGAAGGTTCCTCAAAGCCTGAATTCTCTCTCCATATCTGTAACCCTATAACACTAATGATTCTTATCTATATTCTTTATATATTTTTACCTTTATGCTGATGAAGATGAAATGATTTCCCATCACTGTAGCACCACAGGACAGGAATACTGATCATCCATACAAATGGTTCTGAAACTAATGATTACACACAGAGTGATTTCTACCAGTCCACTAAAGCATTTGAGGAATATAGTTTTGGGAGGGCACCTAGCATGGGAAGAGTGGGGAAGCTTACCCTGTAGCACAGCTGGACCCATATGCATATCTTATGTATTATTTTCTTGCTGATCTAAATATGTAAGTGGAGGAAATGGATATAGGAAGAGAATACTGTACAAGGGAAGGTTGTAGCTGAATTGTTAAATATGCCAATAAGCAAATCATGCTGTGAGTCTATGATGGAATTTTATACCAAACTTCATACAGGAACTGAATTTTTTCATCCTATACTCCCATTTCATAGTCACTCAGCATTGCTCCTATAATCGTTAAGTCAATGGATTGAGAATTAGAAAAGAACTGAGAGGTCATCTGAGTCCAGCTCCCTCCCATTTCCCAGAAGGTCCTACAAGTAGGAAGAGGTAGCTTGTCTCTGAGGGCTGTTTCAGAGGTGCTCCCCATTCCTGTAGTGCCTTCCTCTCTGACTTCTACCCCAAGGCCTGGCTCATGGGCTACATCCTGTGTAATTAGAATCTGTTACCCTAAAAACTTCAATCCCCAGGAAAACTATGATTCCCAGCATCCTACTCACTTCCTATTGTTATGTGCTGACGTAGACAGGATATAAATTTGGTGTAGCCCCACCTCTCACTTTCTTTGCTTCCAGTCGCGGTTTTGGTAGAGCAGGGATTTTTGAGCAGGTAGAAAAATTTAGTCACGTGGTTCTATTTTGTCTGATAACAAACTTAAAAAAATAATACTTGAAGTATTGCATATTAATTTAAATCCTACAATCCTCCAAGAGATCTTTCTTGATTTTTCCATCTGACCAGCTCACATCTTTGTGTGTGTCTCTGTTTCTCCCCCCCTGAATATTTTTCTGTCAAAATTTTGCATCTCCCTAGTCAAATGTAAACTCCTAAAGGGCAAAAGCTGGCTTACTCTGGGATTTGTATTCCCACACTCAGCCCTGGGCCTGGCACAGAATAGGCACTTATCAGAAGCTTGTGGAATGAAATTGCCAGGTTTTCACATGCTGTAGGCCAAGTACTCTATTTCTCAACCAGTAAGGCAAACCCTGGTGCTATTCAGCACTCAAAAAGCATTATCTATCATATTACAAAGGCCTTTCCATACCTATTGATTCACTACTTCTCCCCTCTCACCCTTTCTCTTCCTCATTGATCCTTATATAGGACACAGGGAGGGGTAGCAATATCGATTTTTAAATTAGCTTTATTAGTTTAAATGAATTCTACATATTATTAGGCATCCTACATCACTTAAATAAAATTATGCAAAAGTCCTTTTTCCTTGGAGTTTCTTCTAGGGAAAGGATTGATGATCTTTAAGTGACTCCCTACTACTTACCAAATAAAGTACAAATTTTCTAGCCCAGCATTCAGGCCATCCAAAATTTTGGGCTTTCTTCAACTTTCTCTCATGTATTGGTGAAAAGGAGGAAAAGGGATAGGAAAAAAGGAAGGGTGGGTAGGAAGGTAGCTGGGAGTTCTCATCCTCCCTGCCTCGGCAGCAAAGAAATTGACCAGGCTTTTTTCTTCACTAACTAGGCTAGGGAGTTTAAATAAAATCCAAACTAGACTCAACAGAAAGTCAGCCAGATTTATTTGGGATTTTAGAAAACGGAAGGTTTGGGAAAGAATAGGAAAGCTTCATCTCCAGCAGCTATGCAGGGACCAAAGCTCTCCACCCAGGTTCCAGGGGATAGGGGGGAAAGGAAGGCACCAAAACGCGTGCTTCTCTCTTCTTTAATTCTCTCTCAGACACCTACACGAAGTAGAGGTTGAAGTAGAAAGTCCTGGGAGATGTAGTCTCCAAGGGTTTAGATCCATTTTAAAACGCACACTTCCATTGCTCCTTTACATGAACAAAAACATCACACACATGTCCGTTTCTGGTCTTTTGCTCATGCCAGTTACTCAAAACAGAACATCTGCCCTTTCCTCAACATTATCTCAAACCAAACTTTTTTTTCAAAACTTAGCTTAAATCTCACCTTCTCTGTGAAGCCTCTTCCAACCGCCACAACTACCAGTGCTCTTTCTCTCACTACCCTATGATGCTTCTAGTCTATACCATTCATATAGTCCTTAGCACAGGCTGTCATGCATATGTCCATTCTTTCCCATGAATAAGCTAGACTCTATGAAGACCATGGACAAAAATCATATGGGATGAGTTTGTGAACTCTGTACCAACCATCAGAGGGAATATCCACATTCATACAATTCCATGGCCACTGTAACACACACACACACACACACACACACACACACACACACATTTTCTCTCTCAAAGAAACTTACCAGTTTTTGGCCTACAATGTTATAGTGACTGAAGGACTGCAGAAGAGCCACAAAGCAAACTTTGCAATTAGCTGGAAAATAAGATAAGTTCATTATTAATGAGATTATAGCTCACATATGGCATTACACATTTTATTTGTAACACTGGAAATCAATTAAAATGACATAAATGGATCAAGAACATTCACTACCTATACATACCCTTTGACAGGAAATCTGATATTTAGAAGTAATTGCTAACAAGGAGACCTGGATTTTATTCTGAATTCCACCAGAGACTCTATCTACCACTAACTCATGTTCATCCCTCTGTCCTGCCATACTAATTTCACTTGCTAAATAGGAAAAAATATCTGGACTTGGGGTTGGGAAGATTGGGGTTCAAATCCCATCTCATGTAGTTATCAGCTATATTAGCTTAGATTTGTCATTTAACTTCCATGTGGCTCAGTTTCCTCCATTTTTCTAAAATGAAAGGTTTGGCCTTGATGGCCTCTAAGGCCACCTTTGGATCAAAATTTATGATTCACAGCTGGAAGTGACCCGATAGTTAACCTTGTTCAGTGTTTTATAAAAAAACTGAAGGTCTGAGAAATGAAATGACTTGCTCAGCATTCTGTAGGCAGGACCTACGCTCTCTCCAAGTCCAGCTCTTTCTCTTTCTCAATGAGTTGTAAGGATCCTCTTCAATCTTGTGGACTCAAGGCTGCTCACAGTAGGGGTCATTTCCCAGGCCTGAACTTTGTGCTTCAGGACCAAGCTCACTCTGGAGTGTGATGGCAGCTGCCACTGCCTAGAGGATCTTGTCTTTTACCTCTGAGCCTGTTTCCTTCTGGGTATAATCAGAATAGTAATAATGCCTGTACTGCCTCCCAAATCAGATGATGGTTAGAGGTACTTTCCCAGGCACTCCAGAACTGTGTGCTATTATTATAGAAGGTCAAATCCCAAACATGCCCTCATAGGGATAAGGGGATAAATGAGAATACATGTGAAGTTTATTCTCTCTGTTAGAAAAATATTAGCTTAACTCAAGTTGGTCATTAAGACCTTCTTAAACCAACACATCTTTCTAGGGCAAGAATTGACAAGTGGTTCTATTTGAAACCTTATTTTCCAAAGAAGGCATAGATACTGTGGAGATCTTAGCTTTCTCAGTATCTGCTGTGATGGAAATAGAGGGAGATGCTTTGTTGTCATTTCTTTCTGTTTGTCAAGGAAAATTAGTCCCTTCTCTCTCAGTGATTCCTTTGGCCATTAGATTCAGATCCTTGAACTGAATCTTGGTCTGACCTCTGATAACTTTCTTTTTTTTTTTTAATTATTTTTTTTTTAATTTTAAACCCTTAACTTCTGTGTATTGACTTATAGGTGGAAGATTGGTAGGGGTAGGCAATGGGGGTCAAGTGACTTGCCCAGGGTCACACAGCTGGGAAGTGTCTGAGGTCATATCTGAACCTAGGACCTCCTGTCTCTAGGCCTGGCTCTCAATCCACTGAGCTACCCAGCTGCCCCCTCTGATAACTTTCTTTTACCTCACCTGTCTTGCCTATCTGGATGTCTGGCCTCTCATCATATCATCAGCTATTAATTCTGGCAGTGAAACTAGTGGCCAAGAACCCTAAGAGTCAGAGAAGGAAAAGGCAATACCACTCCCATTTTACAGTTGAGTACTGGCAGCATAAAGATTCAATGGCCAGTCAGAAGGTCAAATGGGCAGTCGGGCAGAGCATGGCCTGAAGGCAGGATTTCTGACTCTTTAAGTCCCACGTTCTTTCTCTAGGTTCTCTTCCCTACCACCCAAAAACAGTATTTACTACAGAAAAAATTAGGCGGATTACCAAACTTCTGGTTGCCTACAGAAGTGGTCTCCAACTTTCCAAACAAAAAAGCCACTACAATATCCTTGTTTATCTGGACACTTCCCAAAGAGCTTCATTTCCCAAACAAGAACATCTAAGCCACAAAGGGTTCTTTGGGTTTGTGGGTCTCTATTCCCAGGCTATATGCTACCATACCTTTCAGGTAAAAAGAAAGAAAGTGGTGTACCAGGAAGCCTCCATCTGTCTTGACATCACAGAGTAGAGTGAATTTCCCCTGAAAAATACAAAAAAATTAACGAATCTGTGGGGGAGGTACAAAGGAAACAGATGGTGAAGTTTATAGGGTCAAGGAATAATTTCATTTTCTTTCTATAGCTAGTGCTTATTTTAAAACATGTACATGATTCTCCAAATTATAAAGATACAGAAAATCAAAATGGACAGTATAATCAACCTTTCTCCAAACCTCACCAACTGGACTTTCTTTTCACTACCCCTTTCTTTTCCTTGTTTCTATTTATGGTCTTTTCTAATCCTATAATGCTCCTCTCTCCTCTCCCTTCTTCACTTATTAAATTGCTATTCTTTCTTGAAAGCTACCTCAAAGTTACCAAAAATCAGTCTATCAAGCAACTATTCAATGTCTACTATGTGCCAGGCACAGTGCTAGGCAATGGGAGTACACGTACACACACACACACACACACACACACACACGCATATACAAATCAGGTGGCACAATAGATAAGAGTACCAGACCTAGAGCCAAGAAAACCTGAATTCAACTCTTGCCACAGGCACCTACTAGCTGTATTAACCTAGGCAAGTCATTTAATCTCTGTCTTCTTCAGTTTGCACATGTATAAAATGGGGATAGTAATAGTACCTACCTCCCAGGGCTGCTGTGAAAATCAAATGAGATAGTACTTGTAAAGTATTCAGCATAATACCTGGCATATTGTAAGCACTATATAAATGTTAGATATTATTATTATATAAGCATATATGAAATAAATATAGAGAATAAATACAAGGGAAGGAGAGAGGACACTAGTTAGGGGATCAGGAAAGGCTTCATGCAGAAGATGGCATTTGAACTGTTTTATAGGAAGAAAATGAGACCCATAAAAAGGGGTAAGGAGGGAACGTATTCTGGTCATGGGTAACAGCCAGTACAAAGACAGGATGATAGAAGACAAAGGACTATATATGAAGAAAAGAAACAAAGCCAGTTTGACTTTATTGGAGGGTAAGGGAAGTGGAGTATTACAAGCAAGGTTCACAGAAACTTTCTTCCCTCAAGACATCTTCTCAAATATCACCTTCTACATGACACTAGAAAAGAGAAGGCAGCTGGGACTCATGTGGGAGCTGTACTGGTGAGTCATCAGGGTAGGCAGAGACCTGTCATATCGATGAGATAACGAGAGATTAAAGGGGTACTTTTTGCCAGAAGCTAAAATAGGGTAGAACAAGTCTCTCGGGTTAAATCTCTATCTAAAACAGGGCCCAGGAAGCCTTCTCTGATCCCCTAGATGGTGACCACCTTTCTCTCTGAGCTCAGACAGATATCTCTTTAGCATTTTGTTCCTAACTCTCTAAGGCACCTGTCACCAATAATTTTGTATTATAGTTATACAGATATGTCATTCACCTCTACCTGACTACAAATTCTGTGAGGGAAGGATCAGTATCATAGCTAAACTTTATATCTCTAAATGCCTAATTCAGTAAATAGCACAATATACTTTATATTTCTTGACTGACAGTTATGAGAAACTTGAAAAAGTGAGTTGGGATCAAGTTGTAACAGGTTTTTAATGCAAAGAGTTTATTTTATTTGGTAAGGAATATGCAACTATCAAAGATTTTTGAGCAGGATAGTTACATTAGCTGGACCTGTTTGTGCATTTAGGAAATCTTTCTGGCAAGTATGAGAAGGAAAAAAATTGAAGATTGTAGAGACATAAATGTGGACTTTATTAAAACTGTCCCAGGGAGTGGGATTATGAACTACGATGAGGAACTAGAACTAGTACTACTACTAGCTTTTATATGTCACTTTAAGATTTAAAGGACTTAATATATGCCAGCTCATTTGATTCTCATAACAACCAGGTCAGTGTTATCATTTTCCTCATTTTACATATGAGGAAACAGGTCAGGAAAGTAATTGACTTGCCCAGAAGGCTACTTAGTATCTGCGACTAGATGGTACTAGTGTCCATTTGTAGGATCAAGATTCAAAATTTAATTTTTGATTAAAAATCCAGTATGTTTTTCACTAGAACAGAAATATCAAATAGGATTTAGTCATTACTGCCTTTTCACCCTTCTAAAAGATGTCCTATAACTGTAGTAGTAATTAATAACTAATATTTATATATTGTCTAGATTTTTACAGTTCATATTATATTAATAATGCATGCAATGATATGTAACACTAAAATATGTAATATATATTGCACATATTATGTATGAAATGAATAATCACTCACATTTATATAAAGCACAACAGTATTGTGAGTTAGGTAGTGCAAGAATTATTCAAATCATTTTTAGCCAACATTAAATTCCTATCTGGCAGCTAGTGGCGAAGTGAAGTCAGGAAGTCATTTTCCTGAGTTCAAATTTGCCCACTAGCTGTGTGACTCTGGCCAAGTTTCTTAATTCCATTTGCCTGTTTCTTCATCTGTAAAATGAACTAGAGAAGGAAATGGCAAACCTCTCCAGTATGTTTGCCAAGAAAACCCCAAATAGGGTCATTTGGAGTTGGACACGACTGAAAAACGACTATATGAGTGCCTATCGACTTTGAGTCACTGCACTACCAGTCGGGGTGAATGCGGGGTCGGGAAGACAAAAACAAAACGGCACCTGTCTGTCTTCGAGGACCTTACATTCTACTATAAACAATCTACTCACTGATAATAACCCCTATTTTACAGATGGAAAATATTTAAGTTCTGGGTTGACTTGTTCAAGATCAAAGAGCTCGATTGGAACCCACGTCTCCTGACTCTTATGTCCATTAGTTTGAGGGTTAAAAAAACAAAAACAAAGAAACCCCACGACTTTGCTATCTAAACCACACGCTTCTCATTCCCTCAATATTGCTTCTGTTCTGAAGAGAAAAATGCCTTCTCCCCAGAAACACCCACGAGCTGGCTTTCATTCCAATCAAAGCACCCAGGGTCCCTCGGAAGCTCCCCGGAAACCAGAAATCCCAGCGTGCCATGCCAAACGCCTCTTTCCCTTCCGGCACTAGGCGCAAAGCTCCCTGGGAAATGGTGCTGGCGGTTCGGAGTGACTTCTCTGTCTTCCTTACCTGCTCTGGCTTGTCAGGGCTGACATTCAGTAAGTTATTAAGCTCGGGGAACATCCCGAGTTTTGGCCACCGCAGTCGGTGGGCTGCGAGTGTGTAAAGTAGAGATATGAGAAGCTGAAGGGACTTCAAGAGACGCCCCGAAACGAGGCCTTAACTTACGTCTTCATTTCCCTTATTACTGCGTGAGGAGACTGCGCATGCCTACGCACTTGCCTTCCCCGGAAGTGCATGCCCTACTAACTCCTGGTAAAACTGAGAAAAGACCTTCCTACCAGCTTTGTTTTTGAGACCCTGTAGCGTTCAAATACTCGAGCCAGAGAAGGATAAAGCATAGAGATCTGTAGAAACCCATCATTAGTGGATGTTGATTCAAAAAATCTTAATTCTGGCAAAATAATAGGAGCCCCGATACTGCTCTGTAAGGCTGCATAGATTATCTTCCTTGATCCTCATGACAACCCTGTGAGGCAGGTGAGAAAACAGGCTGAGGAGAAAAAAAGTGATTTCTCTTAAGGGTCTCTGGAGTCTGACACAGGATTAGCTCAATGCGACCCCTCTGCGCCACCTAGTGGCCTCAAGAAGACTTTAGCAATTTGTTCAAAATATAATCCACTACTGATCAAATTGGATTTAAACCAGGAATAAAATAATTCAAATTAGGAAGATAATAAAAGGTAGTTAGTAACATTACAATAAAATGCACTTTGATTACTCCCTACATTCACCTATTCGCCTGTCTTGAATAAAGCTAAAAAAAAAAAAAAACTTTAGATCACGATTATTATTTTATTATTCCTGTTGACTCCTTAGGAGCATAGGGCCGCAACCATCTCACGCCAATGGACTCTGTTCTGGGCAACTTCCCCCAGCTGGGCCCATGTCATTCCGACTGTTTTTGTTTCATTTTTGGCAGATCTTCGCCAGGTCTGTTTTGGTCTTCCGACTTTCCTCCTACCTGAAGGGTTCCAGCACAATGCTTGTCTGGCTACATTGTCTTCCGGTTTT
Source organism: Gracilinanus agilis (assembly GCF_016433145.1). Lineage (NCBI taxonomy): Eukaryota > Metazoa > Chordata > Mammalia > Didelphimorphia > Didelphidae > Gracilinanus > Gracilinanus agilis. The sequence goes on from NC_058130.1 coordinate 97,811,030, forward strand.
CCTAGCGTATGTCCTATCCATCTCCACTTACGTTTCTTTATGTCCTGACTAATGGGATGCTGGATTGTTCTTTCCCAGAGACTAGGATTGGAGATCTTTTCAGGCCATCTGATGTTTAAGATGTAGTGTAGACATCTGTTAACAAAGACTTGGAGTTTGTTGGTGTTGACTTTCGTCACTCTCCAGCTTTCTGATCCATATAGGAGGACGGCCTTTACGTTGGTATTGAAGATTCGGAGCTTAGTGACAAGGGACAGTGCTTTGGAGATCCAGACAGACTGTAAGGTGTTAAATGCCCGTCTGGCTTTGTTGATTCTGTTTCTGATGTCCTCACCTGCCCCGCCGTCCTTGCTGACTATGCTACCCAAATAGGTGAAGTGGTCCGTCTCCTTGATGTTTTCTCCCTGTAGTTGGATTGGCAGGTCCTGTCTGCTGTTGACTGGGATCACCTGGTCTTCCTCTTGTTGATCTTCAGACCTGTCTTCTCCGCTTCTTCAGAGAGTCGTGCAAGTTTGGCTTGCGCATTCTGCTGCTTGTGAGAAAGGAGACAGATGTCATCCACAAAGTCAAGGTCCTCAAGCTGTTTGATATGAGTTCATTGAATGCCCATATTGTTGTCCTTGGTAATTCTTCTCATGATCCAATCTATGACCATCAAGAAGATAAGGGGCGAAAGCATGCAACCTTGCTTCACTCTGGTCTTCACTGTGAAGGGAGCCATCAGTTTCCCATTATGGATGACCTGGCAGGTAAAGTCTTCGTATAACCGCTGGATGATGTTGATAAGCTTCAGGGGAATCCCGTAATGCTGCATCAATCTCCAGATGATGTTCCTGTCTACACTGTCAAATGCCTTCTCGAAATCCACGAAAGTCATATAGAGGGGAGACTGCCATTCGATGGACTGTTCGATGATGATTCTTAGGGTGATGATGTGGTCAGTGCACAATCTGTGCTGACGAAACCCTGCTTGTTCTATTCTCAGTTTCTTGTCCAAGGCCTCCTTCAGTCTTTCTAAGATTACCCTGGTCAGGATTTTGCTGGGAGCAGATAGAAGCATGATTCCTCGCCAGTTGCTGCATTGGGATAGGTCACCTTTCTTGGGTATACGAAATAACAAGAATTCTATCGGGAAAGAATTACAACCCTAGCAAGCCAGTGAAGGACAAGACTGGCAAGACAATAACAAGCGATGCAGGGCAGAGAGCCCGATGGGCAGAGCATTTCGAAGAAATCCTGAACTGACCACCTCCACCAACTGTTCCGGACATACCACCAACCACCGAACTGCTTCAGGTGAACACGGGCCCACCTACCAAAGTTGAGATCCTCAAAGCCATCAAGATGATGAAAAATGGTAAGGCTGCAGGTCCAGACGGCATCCCCCCTGAGGCACTCAAGGCAGACCCAGAAATGTCAGCGGAGATGCTACAACCCCTCCTGCAGAAGATCTGGGAACAGGAACAAGTCCCGACAGACTGGAAACTAGGCTACCTAGTGAAGCTACCCAAGAAAGGTGACCTATCCCAATGCAGCAACTGGCGAGGAATCATGCTTAGATCACGATGATTAGGTCCAATACAAATTTGTATTACATAATCTCCCTTGGACTCATATTGCATCAAGGCAATTTTTTGCAACTTCCCACAATCGATTCATTGTCCCACCCACCACAGTGACTGTTGGAAACACTTTCAAATTTTCTCGCGTCTATTATGACACCCATCCTCCAACCTGAGGTCCTTTAGTGAAAAAAGTAAAGCTATTCACTGACGGATCACCATTCTCCCCTCTTCCTCATATCACATTCTGCAACGTCTTCCCCAACTGTTTCCTCTTTTATCTACCTGTGTCTTATATGAAGAGGAAACTTTTTCTGTAGAGGCAAAATCCTTCACAAACGCCCTTAATCCCATTCTGAACTGTCTTCTCTAACACATTACCTTCACTATTATCCCTACTCTCAATAATCTTGAGGGTTTTTTTTTATCTAAGGTCCTTCTCTACTGCATAAAAATATATTCATGATTCTTCTCATACTTAAAGAAACTTAATTTTATATAAACATTTGATAAACAGCTTTGAAAGACTTTAAAACTCTAATGAATATAATGACAAACCACAAGTCCAAAGAACTGAAGATGAAACACACCATCCATCTCCTGCCAGAGAAATAAGTGATGGGCTTAAAATGCAAAACAAGACATGCCTTTTTTGATGTGGTCAACGTGAATTTGTTTTGCTGGACTATGCATATTTGTTAGAAGGACTTTATTTTTTTCCGTTGTTCAGTAGGGGGAGGGAGAAGTAGGAGAGAAAACTAATAAATGTTTATAAAAATAAATAAATTTAAAATGAACACTTAATATGCCCATCACCACCAGCTATAATCCTCCCTAGTCAATAAACCTTTATTAAATGCCTATGTGTCAGACACTGTACTAAATGATAGGGATACAAACACAAATACAACAGTAAAGACATTTCTTGCCCTCAAGGAACTTATGTTCTAGTGGAGGACACAGCATATAAAGGAGAATGGTGGTTAGGAAGGTGCACTTCAAGTGAGTTAAAGTGAAGGGGTGATAGTGGAGTATGCTGACATCCATTCAGAAAGCAATGGCAAAAAAAGCAATACCTTCACTTTCTACCTATTCTCTTCTCACTCTCTTCCAATTCAGCTTGCCCCACCATTTCCTTTTGACTGCTCTTCCAAAAATGACTTTCAAATTATTTCCTAAATGCCAAATTTCCACCTCTGGTTGCTATATTCCTTGACCTCTCCATTATTTCTAAAATTTCCTTTTCTCTCTAGCCCCACTATCACCACTTATAAAAATCAATTATAGATTTGCTACTCACCTGGACAATAGCTTTCTAATAGCCTTTCTTTTATTCTTTTCCCTTCCAATACATACTTCAGATTGCTACCAGATTAATCTCCCTCATATATAGATTTATTCATGCCAATGTTGAGAAATCTATGGTGGCTCCCTATTACCTACTAAGTAAAACTCAACATCCTTTGCCTAGCATTAGAGGTTTGCCATAATCTGGCATTACTCTGCCTTTCCAGTCTTAGTTCTCTCTCCACACTCTATACTTCAACAAGACTAGACTAATCTCTGTCCCTCCAATATTCCCTGTCCTTTCTCATTTCCACACCATTGTTCGTGCTATTCCCTATGCCTGGGATATTCTCTCTTTTTCTCTTTCCCTGCTGAATTACTATATTTTAAAACCCAAATCAAATTCAACCTCCTCTATGAAGTTTTCCCTGATCACTCCCATTAATAATAACTATCATTCATCTTTCATAAAACTTTGTTTTGCTTCTCTCTAATTTATTATATATTATTTTATATACATTATCATATATGTACATATATACAATATATCTGTATATTGGTGAGAAGAGTAATGCCTTTCCTTGAGAGACCATTAGATCAACTTCAATCTGTGCTGGCATGAGACAATTTCCACCTTTTGTTGGCAGCCTGATCTCCCAAACAGGATGTGGAAACCCCCCCAGTGCAAAGTGAAACAACCTTCCCTTTAGGACTAAGTCCTCCATATCCTTCTGGGCTTGTCCCTTGATGGAAGAAGAAGTGGAAAGTCAGTGGGAAATGGGACTTTCATCCTAGTTGTCCAGTTTCCTGCCTTCTATCTCTTCCACTTCTCTCCAACCTAATCTCAGCCTCTTCTAGAAAAAGAAGTGGCCCCTTCCATTTACTGATGGATATCCTCAAACCTGGTCATGCCTTATACTCCTATAGGTCATCATCCAAACTACATTCCCCACACCCTACCACTCAGTTCTTTATTCCTTTCCTTAGCAACCCTCCCATCCTAAAGTTCCAACTAAAAGTCACTCATCCCTTCCACTTTGCCTTCAGGAATGCTTGTTCCATAAACAAAATACTTCCCTTCATCTTAAATCTTTTCCTCTTTCAGATAATACTGAAATCTGACTCCCTTCCCCTTACCCCAATGATGACACAGCCTTCCCTGGCTATCCATTCCAATACCAGCTATACTAATTCCCTCCAACTCACTGGTCAAGGCAGGGGAATTGGAATACTCCTTGCAACTTATTGCCACTTCTAGGTTCTCTCCCTACTTCTTTTGATGCAATTCATATCTACCTCACAATCAAAATCTTGATAACTATTATCTACAGAAATAGAGGTCACTAATGCATTTATTATATATTATGAGTTCAGTACTATAATAATAAAGAGAGCCTGTAACCGATGTTTGATAGAAGGGAGAGAGTCTGTATTTGGTGAGTCTCTCTTCCAACACTCCCCTGGGGCTGAATATACACTGGGAGACTTTAAGGGTGTAATGAAGTAAAATAGAGAATAGAAGAGAAATTTATCATGAATAAGAAATACCTAGGGATAGGAGCTTAGCTGTCAGCTTTGAACATTCTGGATTAGAATGCAGCTGGGAGAGAGTGTGAAACTGTCATTTTGCTGGTGTGCGAGGGGTTTGGAGGATAGGTCCAGCCAGCAGTGACTCCATGAGCTTGGGATATTTGGGATTGGAGAAACTTGAAGACAACATCTCTCAAGACAACCCTTAGAAGTGGATAGTATCTGTTTTCTGGTGGACAGCTTGCAGGCATTTCCCCCTATCTGGTATCTCTTGGATTATTGGCTGTGCAAGGAGTTGGTTCCTGGTATCCTGAAGCCATCAAGGAAGCAACCTGGACCATTTGTGAGAAATCCCAATACCCAGCTCTCTTCCTCTAGTCTTCAGTCAAGGCTGTCAGCCTGACTGAAGTTGGGTTGACAGAGAAACTCTCTCCTAGGACTCCATTTCCTATTAATTAGCTAACCCTAGTTACAGAAATACCTCTCCCATTCTCCTTCCCCTTTCTTATACATTAAAACTATTTTGTTTTCCTTCCTGTTTGTTTCCTCTCACCTCAAAGAACCCATATGTGTGAGTAGTTAATTTTTGTGTTAATTCCTGGTTGGTGACAGAGACCAGTAGTCCCAACTGTCATTCCTTTAGAGAAGGGTTATCAGGTTTACTCAGCCCCTGATACCCTATCCTTCTTTGTGAGTTTAAACTGTGAGTGGCAGTTGCCCAAAACACCTACTGGTTTCTCTTTATATTTATATATATTTTTTGAAAAGGCAGTGTCACCCCGAAACTGGGTGACCTGGATGGTCGTGCTGCCCCACAGAAGTTGGGGACAAGGCTACCTTATAAGACGAGGTATGTGGTGCCCCAATCCGATTCTGAATAAGGATGAGGTTCACCCAAACCTCCCCCCATCAGTTAATTTCACAGTGAGTGGTCTGGCTTCAAGATGGAGGCAGCCAGACCAAGCTGTGGTTCCCCTCTCCCTTGTTGTCTCTCAGGCACCCTGGAATGCTATCTGACTGGGGAATGGCTTTTATTATTATATTTTATTACTATAAAAGGGGAATGGCTTTTATTACTCGCAATTCAGGGATGGGGGAAAGAGGTAAAGGGTAGAATGATTTGGGGGTGCCCTCTTCTCTATTTCTCCCCTCACTCCTTCTCCTTCTGTTTCTCGATTTCTGTCCTTTTCTATAATTGTAAGGTTTGACTGAAAAAGGGTCTCTCTGCAAAGTTGGGAATGGGTGAAAGAGAATTGCTCCCCAAATGAAGTCCAAACTTAGCTGACTTTATGGTTGAAGTCTTGATGAGTAAAATACGATGGAATGTTTTTGATCAGGGAATCAGGGTTTCAGTTTCCAAAAGAAAGATCCTCAGGAAGCCCTCAGGACTGGATCCAAGCTGGGTTGTCCTCCTCCTCCCTCTTCCCAGTCCTCTGCCTGCAGACCTCTCCTCTATTCTGATTTCCTCTGAGAAATTCCCAGAATTCTCTCTGGTCTCAACTATCAACAACTGTCAGCACTGCCTTCTCTGGCTCCTTTTGTCCCATTCCCCCTTGCACAAATCCCATCCTTACAGTACCCAACGCATATTTTTTTTCTCTCCTCCCAATCTTTTGCCCTCATACTAGAGGAATTCAACATACATATTGACTCTCCCTCATACATCCTAGTCACTATATTCCTCATCCTACCCATTTGCCATAAGCTCCTTCACCCACCTTAGCCACACAAAAAATGGTCATGCCATTAATTTTGTCATCACCAGCAAATGAACCACCTCCATGTTCAAGAATTCCATAATCTCCTTATCTGACCATAATCTATTAGCTTTTTGCTTCTTCTGTCTTCTCTTACCAAACTCCACTCTTTATCACCCTACTCTTCAGTTCTTTCCTAAGCTATTACCCCTGCACTAGCCCCTCTCTCCTTTCCCCCCCATTTAAGCCCTTTAGTGAACCAGTTCAACTCAACATTGTCTTCTTTCTTGAGTTGCTAGCCCCCTTTTCATAGCCTCAGAATTGTATCACTCCCATCACCCACCACCTTTGCTCCTACACATGTTGCTGAAAAAAAGGGAAGAAAAATCACACAACAATTCTGATTCAGCTCACTGCAGATTTATGTTATGCAACCTCAACTGAGCCCTTACTGCTGCTAGGCAAATCTACCATAGCTGCATTATCAGTTCACTATCCTACTCTCCACAGCAGGTTTTTCAAACTTTTTCAATCCTCCTAAAATTTACCATAGCTCTCTCTTCCCTCACTATTTCAGCTGAGAATCTTGCCTTATATTTTACAGAAAAATTTGAGGCCATATACTATAAGCTCCCTCTTCTTTGCTCTTCTTCTCTCCTCACTCAGATGCCTTCTACCATTATCTCTTTCACCCTTTCTCACACAAAAAGTTGGCCTTACTACTCCTTACAAAGACTAGCCCCTCAACTTGTTTCAATGATCCATTCCATCCTGTCTCCTCCAAAAGATTGCTCTTTCTATCATATTCACTCATTTATTTTCAACCTCTCACTATCAATTGGCTCCTTTCCTACTGCCTATAACCATACTCATGTCTCTACCATCCTCAAAAAAATTTACCCTTCCATCTCCAATAATGATCATCTTATATCATGTCTGTGCTTTGTATATAAATGTCTCCAAAATGTCATCTAAAATTAGTACCTCTAATTTCTCTCCCTTCACCCTTTATAATATGGCTAACAACTGTAGCATTCTGCTATAACTGTTCTCTCCAAAATTATCAGTGAGCTCAATTTTCAAATCCAGTGGTTTTTTCTTAGTCCTCATTATCCTCAGCCTCTCTGTAGCCTTTGACACTGTTGATCACCTTCTTTTCTGTGTTACTCTCTTCTCTCTTAAGTTTCAGGATACACTCTTTCCTCGTCCTTCTACTGATCAGAACTTTCCTTCTCATTCTTCTTTACTGAACCCTTATCCAGATCATATAGGTGTCCCACAGGATCCCCAGGTATCCTGGATTCTTTTCTCTTCTCCCTCTATACTAATTCACTTAATATCAGCTTTCATGGATTTAATTACCATCTCTATGTTAATGATTCTCAAATCTACATATCTTGCCCAATCTCTGACCTCCAATCGTGCATCTCCACCTACTTTTCAGACATCTCAAATTGGATTCCAATAGACAACTTAAACTCAATATGTCCAAAACAGTACTCATTATCTTTCCTCCTAAATTCTCCCTGTTTCTACTTTCCCTATTGCTGGTTTAAAAAGAAAAAATCTTTGCCTTCTGTCTTAGAATCTATACTAAGTATTGGTCCCAAGGCAGAATAGCAGAAAGGGCTAGGCCATGTGGGTTAAGTGACTTGCTCAGGATCACACAGCTAGGGATATCAGATTTTAACCTAGGATCTCCTATTTCTTCTGTTCCATTGAGTCAACTAGTTGTCCCCTTTCCTATTACTGTTAAGGGTATCACCCTCATCCAATGATCACTCAGACTCCCAACTGAGGTCTCATCCTAGATTCCTTACTGTCTCTTACCCCCTCCCTTATCCAATCTGTTGCCAAGACCTATTAATTTCACCCTTGAAACATCTCTCAAATACACCTCAGCCTCTCCTCTGACACTGCTACCAGTCTTGTGCAGACCCTCATCCTGGACTACTGCAACAGTTTTCTCATGGGTCTGCTAGCCTCAAGTCTCTCCCTACTTCAGTTCATCCTCCATTCAGCCTTGTCTAGAAGAGAAGATAAAGGGGTAGTATAATGTCTCTCCAGTTCTAAAGGGCACAGGTGGAATTTCTCATGCCTGCTGCTCACAAACAGCCACAATATTAATGATAGCTGACTATTTTATAGTGTTCAACATCTGTCTAGTGCTTTTTGCATGTCATCTTATTTGAACCTCACAGCAACTAGCAAAGGATAGAAAAGAAAAAAGAAAATTTGGAAAGGCTGATTTGAAAGTTGGAGTCTTCGGAGAGAATTTAAATGGCTGAATCATGGGGGCAGCTGGATAGCTCAGTAGATTGAGAGGCAGGCTTAGAGATGGGAGGCCCTATGTTCAAATGTGGCCTTAGACACTTCCTAGCTGAGTGACCCTGGTCGAGTCACTTAACCCCCATTGCCTAGCCTTTACCACTATTCTGCCAAGGCAGAAGGTAAGGGTTTAAAAAAACAAACAAACTAATAAATAAATTGCTGGATCACACCCTAAAATATAGGAACTACAGGCTTTTGGATAGAAATGTATTGAACCTAATGAGTTCTGGTCAGGATGGATTTGCCTAAAGTCTTGCAAATCTAGCCAAGAGGACTTTTAACTGAAAAAGGAAGGGTTGGAAGAAAACTGACCATGATAGTAGTATGTCAGACAAGCTGGTATGAAAATGGGTGTGCTTTATGGTGGTCCTGATGGGATTAGAGACAAGTACATATTATCTGCACAAACCACCAGGTAGTGCTCCAGGCTTGGACCAAACTAGCTTACTTCCACTGGGCAGTTGCCAAACACTCTTAGACTCCTGGTCCAGATTCTTATCAATTCTAGGGGTATAAATTAATTCCCTCAAAAATTGTAATTTATCAATTGGCTCCAACATGCCTCTCCCTACCTCATTCCCACAGCATCTTATTAGATTTCCCACATCAGTGAGACCCCAAAAGGTTTACTTACCTGCTTACCTGTAGTAATTCAATTAAATCTTGATTTCAGTGAAAACAAAGGTAAAAGGAAGTACAGCTTTAAATGTGAGGCTGCAGCCACTTCTAATAGGATCTGAATTCTCCACTCTGTGCTCATCCCTTTGCTCTTCTATGCCTGGTTTTCAAAGGCATTCTGAAAGGCTATTTTTATCGAAGTGCTTTCATGTCCTTGTTTCAAGGTCATGTGGTGGGGAGTATAGATTGGTGGGAAGTAAGGAGGAAAATGTATCACTAAGTTATAGCTCTTTCTCTTGCAGCCAGGAGAAATTATCCTAGCCACCAAGCTAGACAAACCATCTCCTCTTCGTGATCATCAACACAGAGGGCTGGATGCCATCAGTGGCATTTCCATTCACCATCTCCCTGAGAGGGCCAGGCAGGTCAAACCAAGTCCATCATTCTCTCTCAGACCCTGATATAAATAACCTAAGAGCCCCAGGAATAGCATGGACCCCATGTCACTAGCCCTGATGCTAGCCCAGTCCCCATTTCCACCAAAGAGGGAAGCAAACCCTGTAGAAATGCAACCTGGCAACTTTGCAGGTCCTACAACCCTTTCTTCTTCAGCGGCCAACAGTACTGAATGTCTGGACAAGATCTTTCTTGCCACCAAAGTCCTATCAAGTGTTTGAGCAGCAGAAATGGTTAGTTTTGCCAGTGGAAATGACATTAAAGGAAATGAATTACTATCTACTTTTGCCACTGAATCCTGAAGACCATGGAGTATCTTCATCTGGCTTGCATCTCATACCTCTTATATGTTTTATCTTCCTTTATTAATCTGTGACCTTCTGGAGAGTAGGGACTAACTTGCTTCTCTGTATCTTAACACAATGCTTTATATATAATAAATCTTTAATAAATGCTATTTCTTTCATTCATCAATCCCTGTAGTTAACTCTATTTATGTTAAATGAACAGAAGCTATGCAAGCCTTGGATTTCATGTTCTTTTTGGCACCTAAGATATCTAAGAAGGGAAAAAACACCATGATGCTTCCATCAAAGACTATGCTAGGCAGCACAGGTAGTTGTTAAAATATATAAAAAAGGATAGTGACTTATACACTCATAAGGCTACAGAAGACAAAACCCAAAAAATGGTACAGTAATAAAACCCCAGCCTCAACTATCTATGCAAAAATTCATGAAGTATGGCTAAGAAGCAAGATCAACCAGAGATCTTCAAGAACTAGGCAGGGAGGTGGGGGTGGGGGTGGATTTGACTCTGTGGCTCCGTAGGATGTTAGACCTAATTCTGGAATATGTTTCAAAAAGATATACTTTATGCAAAAGAAATAAGATAAGTAAAGTGGGTATGGCATTATATATTTATTAAGAAGATGAACTAAGATACTCTTTTTTTTTAAATAATCCTTACCTTCCACCTTAGAACCAATAATATGTATTGGTTCCAAGGCAGAAGAGTGGTAAGGGCTAGACAATGGGGATTAAATGACTTGCCCAGGGTCACATAGCTATGAAGTGTCTGAGGCCAGATTTGAACCTAGGGCCTCCCATCTTTAGGCCTGGTTCTCAATCTACTGAGCTACCCAGGTACCCCTACTAACACAGATTTTTAAGAGAGAAGCTACTTATAGCCATGCTTCTCCTTTATTTTGTCTTCTGCATGGGGAGACTGCAATCTCCTGTGTCACTGCCTGCAGGGTAGTGATGGAGGGAGAAAACAATCCAGATTTCAGACACAATACTAAAGAACATAATTTCTAAAAAAAAAAAAAATTCTGCTGATAGAGAAGAAAGAACCTGAAAGAAGTCAAGAAGAGGCCAGCAAAGTTGTCAGCTATAATACCACCCCAGAGAAGTTCAACTTAAGCCAAAATTTATTAGGAAAAAAAGGCAGCAAAAAAAAGGATAAATTTGAGGCTTAAGAAGTCTGGACAAAAGAGAGAAAAGGAAAACAAGCAGAAGTGGCTAACCAAGAAGAGAACAATATTATTCACTAAAGAAAGCATAACACAGATCACAATTTAAGAGTCACACTCATCAATTTTAAGTGTCAAAATTTTATTTACCTATATTCTCTATATATCTTGTTTTTTGTTAGAATTGTTCCCTAAATAAACCACTCCCTGCTGTTGGATTTTCCTTCAAAAGGCATAAAGAGAAGCAAGGCTAGGTAAGAAGATAAACACAAAAGCTTAGCGTGGTTCTCTAAGAATAGTGTCAGAGAGTGCTAAAGCTCAGAATGAGCTATGGCTCCTGAGAAAAGCTGCAGACAAACAGGTTGAGGTGGTTGAAGGGGAAAGAGAAGAAGAGAAGGGGCATACCATCCCTCGAGGATGAGGTCATAACTGACAAGAGATAAAAGGCAGAGTTCCTCATTACAATTACAAAATTGTAAATTTTGTTCCTGTTTTCCTCATTAAGGAGAAAAACTTTGGACTTGCAGACAGAACAAACAGGGAGTTGATGCCCAAGACAATTAAGAAGATGATTAGACACTAACTGTCCTTGATGAGTTCAAGTCACCTGGTCCAGATGAGCTATAGTTTCAGGCACTGAAAGAATTGGTGAATGTGAGTAATTTCTCTTTACCAAGCAGCCTCCCAGAGAGTATACTACTTAGGTAGTGGTAGCAAACCTTAGGTAGGATAGTTGTTCATCCTTTGTTTTCTGAAAAGGACCAATGACACTATGGAGTGATGTCTGGAGTTACTTGAAACCATCAGCCTCACTCTTCCAGAATCATTGAAGTCCAGTGGCAAGACAAAAGTCAGGATGACCCACCACTGGAACAAATTGCTTTCATCTGCCCATTATGAAGGGGGAAGTCATCTTGTGCTTAGGGTAGACATTTCTGCTCACCCACCGATGAATTTGAACCCATCCGTTACCCTCAACCTGGTTTAGCTCATCTACTGAGATGGTTTCAGCTTCCTGGAGACATAGGCAAGAGCTGTGTGGATAACAAAGGTGGATAAATAGCCCTGAAAAGAGCCTGACAAGCCCTTGCAACAGAAGTGCTCATCTTCTCTGAACATTACACATAGCAATATACTTGGAAGAACTGTATAAGAAGATGAGAAATGGGGGTGGGTTTCTTGATTCTGGCAGTGCTGAGTGCTTTCCTTTGTTAGGGAGCCTTAATTCTAGGGCAATAAAATTTCTGAAGAACCAAGTAAGTCTCTTGCAGAGAGGAGGCCCTCTAGATAGGAAAGGAGAATTAACTATTAATGACCTCAGGCATGACCTTCACATTGGGTAAAAAACAAAGCCTCTTCTGTCTTCAATGGTCTGAGAGTTTGAATGCTTGCATGGGGTCCGAAGGTCTTTTGCCTTTTCTTGTAAAAATGAGCCAAATGATGATTGTTCCCTGAGGGAACTGTGACTGCTTGGCAAAGAATCATTTGTGAAAAGCCTCCAAGATAGAACCAAGTCGAGTTAAACCCAAGGTCTTCAGCTCTAGGCTAGTAGGTTATAGTGGAGCATAGAGAAATATGTCTTCCTGCCCTTTTCCCAGATGAGTTGGATATAGTATAGACCAAAATGCCTTGTTCCAGGAGACTTTGGATAATGGGCCTGATACCCTCTGTGGCCTCTTTGCTCAACCTATACTGAGGGATCCTAGGTGGAGTGCCCTCTGTCACCTTGATCTTTACAGGTGTGGCAGACTTCAAAATTCCCACATTAGTTGAATGCTTAGCCCAAACTGCCTTTGGGATATCTTTCGGTATTTCAAAGATACTCCCCATATGTTGTTTTTCCTCATCACCCTCCACTTGTCCAAGGCCTAGCAAGGGATGGTGCTTGAGTGACTGTTTGGGTAAATGGAGGAATATTTGTCCTGACTTATCACACTGAATAGTGACACCTAATTTACAGAGAACATCCCTCCCCAGGAGGTTGGATGGGCATCCGGGTATCAACAAAAAGGAATGATCTAAAGTCATTGGGCCTATTTTCACCATCTTAGATCTTAGCTTGGGCACCAACTCCATTTGCCCAGTGGCTCCTTTTACTCTCACAGACCCCATTAGTGCACAATTTTCTGGTGCAGATTTCCACACAGACCAGGTTGCTCCAGTGTAAATAAGAGCAGGATAGATTTTATCCCCTATCATCACCATAACCAAAGGTTCCCTGTCTTTAGCTGTCTGATTAATAGGTACCAAAGGTGATTCTATCTCAATATCCCCCAAATCCCATTGATCTTGTTCTAGGACTTCTGACTGTGTTGGCTCAGGATTCTGTGAGTGTAATGATGGTAAGTCTCCTTCAAATGTAGCTTTTTGGACTGCCTGTGCCTTAATTGGCATCCCTGGGCCATTCATGGGCCTATCAGTGTCAAAGTATATCTCATTTTTCCCAGACCATGAGTAAGGTAGGGTGTCCTTCTCTTCACTGAACATGCTTTGCTTGACTTGTGCAAAGTTAGATTCAGGAGAAGTATTTCTCTGCATGAAAGGAAATTCTTTAGAATTGGGAATGTGTTTTTGACTCATGACTACATCCCAATCCTGTGAGTCTATGGCTTCTTCTTGTATTTGATCCCTAGACTCTATATCAGTAACAGGAAACTTAACTGCAGATGTACTTTGCATAGGAAACAAAGTCAGTGTTATAGATTCTTTCTCTGTTCCAATTGGTTTCATTTTGTTTCTCTCTTGGCTACTGACATTTATGGAATTGAATTCCTTTAAATGCATTAACTCAGAATCTACTCCAAAGGCAGCTCTCTCTGGAGTATCACAGGCTTGAAAGTGTACTACATCTTTATGCACCTGACCCTGAAGTAGGCTTGGTACAAATTCCCTAGCTCCAGGATCCAGCTTTAAAGTTCCCTTAATATTGTAACTACCAGACTTTCCACTTTCCTTTCCAGCTTCCCTAGTTGGTGCTAGAGAAAGAAGTTGTGCCTGTGTCTGAGAATGTTGCACTTTCCTTCTCAATGGTCTGCAGGAGCTCATCTCCCTTCTTGACACTGTCTGTCTCTAAGAGATCCCCATTAGAACATCTGTCTAAAACCATTGCCTTTGTTGTTTGGCCTTGCTGTACTACAGATTGATGTAAATGATCCACAGTCTTACTACAAAATGATGCTTCTTTCCCCTTATAGTGAGATCAACGAATGCTACTTTCTTTAAGCTTGTATCAAGAACTTGTATCAGGTGCAGATGTGCCTGGTTTTCTTTCAGTGTTTCCCACATCACTGTTTCCTTTCCCATAAATTCTCTCCTTTATTTCTATTATATCCTCCTCCATTTGCAACTCCTCCTCAGTCATTTCTTTGTAACTTTGTGTTACATCCACCAACCCATAATTCATAATTTCTTCTGCACCCATTTTGTCTTTCCCACATTCCTCTGCCATATCACTGTCACTGCCCTTATCTGTCCTTGCAACAACTAAGGCTGCATTCTCAGTTCATAAAGTATGAGGCCTGGCTCCTTGGGACAGGTATTCCACCATTTTTTATAAACTAGGGGAATTACTAAATTTGGCACAGTTATGGTCACAACATCTGGCCTTTACTTTGTTACTGTATCTGTTGTTGTCCCTGTTGTTGCTACTATTATTGCTGTTGTATCTCAAATTGTAGTAGGTGTTTCTCCTGTTACTATTGTTGTTATTGCTCCTATTCCCAAAATTTATTTGGGATTTGAACCTACATTCATGAACTATATGACCAAGTTTTGAGCACAGGAAACAACGTTTGACAGAGTTGTTCGCACTGCTAGAAGATTGCCTGGGCCTGCTCTGGCTCCTCTGATTGCTGGATATCAGAGCCATATTTTTAATCTCCTCTACCTCCTTGGACTTTTGAGCTTCTTTCAGTTGTCTCTTCAGCTCCACAATCTCCCTATCCTTTTCAGAGGCCTTTGATTGCTTTGGTTCACTATCCCTAGACTCATGGACATATGCAGCTATTTTCCTTAACTCCTCAGTGGGCATGGTCTCTGCCAATTGAGCCTGCCAAATCCCATATATCAGGACCCCAGAGCACCCCAGTGTAACAATAGCCCTATTGATGAAGCTGGCTATATTGATCACTTCCCAACCAGGTTCTGAAATAAAAATCCTAAGCTGGCTGGCCAAAACTGTTATGTTTGTAATAACAGGGATGTTGGGAAGCTGATGGACTGGCCTGGGCTAGGAGTCTGCAAGACTCTCTCCTCCCACACACACAGGCTTGAGTGAGTAGGGAGGGGTAAGTGCTCCTTGCTCTCAAACCCCTCCCACCCAGCAGTTGGTTTTTCAGTTAAAAATGGAGACTGGGCAATGGCTTCTGACAAGGCTCAGAAAAGCAAATCTCTAATGATGTTCACTTTCTCCACTTATATTCCTCACAGGTTTGATTGAGGGACAAAGGAGAAGCTGATAATTTGTTATCAAGAACTGAGGAGGATCTGACTTCCTTGCAGGCAACAGAAAGGATCCAAACTTATAGTAGCTGTGAGTATGCCCTCAATAATAGTCAGGCACGCCTATTAAAAGATGTAATTTATATATTGATAAAAGAAAGAAGGGATAGGCAAGGAGGGGGGTATCAAGGATTTGGATAGGATCTGGGAAGCCCTGAACTGTTAGGTAGAAATTGCCCCTCCCCCCAGGAGGGAGTGGCAGACTTTATATCTAGCTGCCACTCAAAGCTTATAATAATCACTTCTAATATCTAAAATAACTAAATAACTATTATATTGTTGCTAGAAAGGTCTAATCCTGCTAGACAGGCAAACTCCCTAGTAGAAACCACAATGGCTTTTGCCATTAAGGCTACCAAGGTAAATCCCAAATTGGGAAAAGCAAGCAGAGTGACCTGCTCACCTCAACCCCCAGGAATCAACTTACTAACTCCTTTCCAACTGTCCCCTCACCCAGAGTTCTCCAGGGGGGGTCCCCTGGAATTCTGGGTGAGGCTTGACTCTGTATCTTGCAGGAATTCCACCCTGCCATTTTCCATGTTACAGTTGGAAGGAGGTCTGGCTGAAAACCATGCCAAGGAGAGCATGAAGATAGGGATGTAAGCAGCCATCATGAAATACTAAACTTTGGAAGTGAGAAAGGATAAGGGGAACAAGTCAAGGCTTTCCAATGGTAAACTTCAGGTCCATATTGACCTCCCCGTCTGAATGCCTGCTCCAGTCCCTTCAGTCCCCTAAGAACAAACCAAATAACAAACAAAAAATTCTTGTGCCAGACCGGCCTACTCTTTTGACTGAGCCTTCGTACAAACTGATTTAGATCCTGCCCTTCTCCTCAGAAAGGGGAACACCTAGGGGTGTGCCGGGAAATGTTTAATAATCAGCTCTATGAAAATACAATATGCTTTTAAGTTTAATCTCCATTATTAACATTTTCTCCATCACTTTCTTAAATCTAGACAAGCAACAAAACAATAAATCAAGCCCTGTTTTGTAGCATTTGCCTCAGAGATCATTTAGTCTGGTAGTTCTCAATGTTTTTTTACTCTATGAACTCCTTTCAACCAAACACATGTATTGAGAACCTTCAGGTTAATTTCATATACTTCTCATAATATTCTTTCAGATTTATTCATTAGGTGGGCCAAGGCCCAGAGCAACCACTTTTTGGCATGGCAAGTAGATGGTTCTACCCAAGGACTCATAACTTTCCTGGTTGCATCCTTCCTCTGATAGGCTTTGCTTGCTTGCTCCTGCTCCCAGGTATCTCATGCTAGGATTAAGCCTTTCTTGTGTATGTTAAAAAGCACCAAAATAAAGGCTTATTGCATTAAACATTGCTACTGGCCTGACTTTTTGCGAAAGCTTCCCTTAAGTGCTTTAACCATGAGAATTGACTGGGGACTATTGTTAGCTCCTCAAGAGCAGAGATTGGGATACTCTTGATCTCTGTAGTTTCAACATCTAGTACATTACCCTAAATATTTTAAGCTTAATAAATGTTTGTTGAATTTAATGAAGGCCAGTAATAAATACAATATTTATTCAGTTGAGCAGATTGCCCACAATATTTTTAAAATTTAAACTTAAATTTTAAATTCTAAACTTAACAGTAAATACAATGAGCATTGCCAAATATACAGTAGAAAAGAAAGAGAGGATTGCACATGAAAATGAATCTTTTATGTTTAGCTAGCTTTTCCATAATAAATTCAACATTTAACTTTCAAAGCTGTCTTGTTTCTCTGTATTTCTTACTGGGCTTCCTTGTGTTCTTTCCTGTGTACTGTTTTAAAAATATTTCAATGACCTTCTTTACTTTCTTTTCTTTTTAATGACAACCCTATTGCTAACCTCTCTCTTCCCCTTGAAAAAAATGGGAAGAATCCTTGTAATATATATGCAGGCAAGGAAAATAACTTCCCAAATTGGTAGTGTCTAAAAATATCTATTTCTGCAAATCTTAGAATGCTTCAGTTTTGAAGAATGAAGATCACTCCAAAACCAAAGGAATGATACATAGTGGGCATAAGTAGGCTTTAACATATAATCAATTAAAAATGTTGCAGGAGAAGTCACATAAAGGATGCCATCGGAAATGAGCATGCAATGATTATGGAAAAGGCACAAGGGATAACTGTTGGACAGTCATTCCCATCTTCATTGATATCTACTCAACATCAAGAGATCTGCAGGAAGGATCATAATATGTTGAACATGCTAACCAGGAATGGATGGGATTTTCACCAATAAGAATTCTATTATCATTATTATTATTATTATTATTATTATTATTATTATTATTATTATTATTATTATTATTATCTTGGGGCAGCTGAGTAGCATAGCGGTTAGAAGGCCAAGTCAGGAGTCAGGAGGATCTGGATTCAAATTTGACCTCAAAGACTTCCTAGCTATTCAACCCTGGGGCAACTCACTTAACCTCCATTGTTTAGCCCTTACCACCCTTCTGCCTCATAACCAATACATAGTATTGATTCTAAGATGGAAGGTAAAGGCTTTAAAAAAAAAAGAATTCTAATCAAAACAACTCTGAGGTATCACCTCACAACTAGCAGATTGGCTAAAATGAAAGAAGGGGAGAGTAATGAATGCTGGAGGGGATGTGGCAAAATTGGGACATTAATGCATTGCTGGTGGAGCAGTGAACTGATCCAGCCATTCTGGCTGGCAATTTGGAATCATGCTCAAAGGGCTATAAAAGAATGCCTGCCCTTTGATCCAACCATACCATTGCTGGGTTTGTATCCCAAAGAGATCATAGATAAACAGACTTGTACGAAAATATTCATAGCTGTGCTTTTTGTGGTGGCAACAAATTGGAAAAGGAGGGGATGTCCTTCAATTGGGGAATGGCTGAACAAACTGTGGTATATGCGGGTGATGGAATACTATTGTGCTAAAAGGAATAATAAACTGGAGGAGTTCCAGGCGAACTGGAGAGACCTCCGGGAACTGATGCAGAGCGAAAGGAGCAGAGCCAGAAGAACTCTATACACAGAGACTGATATACTGTGGTAAAATTGAATGTAATGGACCTCTGTACCAGCAGCAATACAATGACCCAGGACAATTCTGAGGGATTTATGGTAAAGACGCTACCCACATTCAGAGGAAGGACTGCAGAAGAGGAAACATATAAGAAAAACAACTGCTTGAACGCATGGGTCAGGGTGGATATGACTGAGGGTGTAGACTCGAAACTACCACACCAATGCAACTACCAACAATTTGGAAATTGGTCTTGATCAAGGACACATGACAAAACTAGTGGAAATGCGCATCGGCCATGGTTGGGGGGAGTGCGGGGGGTGAAGGGGAAAGGAGGAGCATGAATCATGTAACCATGTTAAAAATGAATATTAATAAATGTTAAAAAAATAAAAAAAAGTGATACTATAAAAAAATTAAAATGACATTTTTAATTGATGATGCTTTCTTTTTTATTATTCATCATTCTGTTCATTTGTGAGTCAATGAAAGTGACAAGAAATTTGGACTGCAAAGGAGGGTTTTGTGCTGTAGTTTCATATGGGTTCCCCCAATATTTCATACATTCTATTGTCATTTTATTTTATTTCTTTATTTTTTAATTAAATTTTTTTCCATGGTTACATGAAAAAAAAAAAAAGAATTCTATTCCTAAGGTATTAGTCAAAAAAAGGAACAGTACCATTTGGCAGAACTGTGGGGAATTTTGACCTGCTTCTACTATCAGTAGCATCTTTGAATGCAAAAATATAAAATTAAGTTTCCTGAATTCTCACTCCAAATAGCAACTAACTCTTCCTGATTTCCTAATATTTATTAATAACACCATAATTCTTCAAGAACCCATTCCCCCTACCCTTTGATCCAGTAATACCATTACTAGGTCTGTAACCCAAAGAAGTGAAAGAAAGGGGGAAAGGATCTACTTATACACAAAAATTTTTTATAGCAGCCTTTCTGTGGTGGCAAAGAATTGGAAATTAAGGGTATTTCCATTGATTGGGGAATGGCTGAACACATTATGCTATATAATGGTGATGGAATACTATTGTTCTATAAGAAATGTCAAACAAGATTTCAGAAAGAAATGGAAAGACCCTACATGAACTGATACAGAGTGAAATAAGCAGAACCAGGAAAACTGTACACAGCAACAGCAATATCATGGAATGATCTACTGTGAAAGACTTAGCTACTTAGCAATGCAATAATCCAGGACAATTCTGAGGGACTTGTAACAAAGAATGCTATCCACCTCCAGAAAAAGAGTTATTGCAGTTAGAATGCAGATCAAAGCATACTATTATTCACTTTAGGTTATTTGGGTTTTTATTTGGTGGGTTTGGTTTTATATGATTATTCTTTTACAAAAATGAACAATATGGAATTATGGTTTGCATGATAATATATGTATAACCCACATCAAATTGCTTACCATCTCCAGGAAGGGGGAAGGAAGGGAGAGATATAGAGCATATAACTTCAGAAATCTCATGTGGAAAATTGTTATTATATGTATTTGGTAAAATAAAATATCTTTACAAAAGAAAAATCCATGCACCAAACCAAAGAAGAATCTGAGGATTTCTGACCACAAAAACACACATAATTATTACACAAATAAAGAAATTATCTTCAAGCCATTAGTTTATGGTTTATTCCCTCTCCTATGTACCCAGCAGAGGGGGCCACAAGCACAAACACCAGAATAGATCTGACCCTTTAAAAAAAAACAACACAGAAAATCTATTTAACTTAAGAACAACACTACTACTGTGATCAAATAGTTTTATTAAACATATAGTATAGTGGGCAAAGACAGCAAGAGACCTAGGTTCTTCTCTTGGCTTGCCAGTTGTGTGACCTTAACAATAAGCCAAATTTCTCTGACCACCTGGGATAGGCTAGATGGACTCAAACATCCCTTCCAGCTTCCACATTCTATTATTACCTCTGATTAGCATGGATACATAGTAATATATGTGTATGAGTATAAACATGTGTATAAACATGTCATATAAAACACGAAGAAATGATTCAACCATATGGATCAAACTCATTAACTCAGGGAGTCAGAAGTAAGGTAAGAATGGATAGCTAAGAACTAGGATTTCAACCTTGGAAGTGAAGACTCACAATTTATCTAAAAATTATCACCTTAAAGAGTTTCCTGGAGGGTTAAGAGTAACCTGAGAATTTAATTGACTTGAACCCAGATATCTGTCCCTGACTTCCTGGCTGCCCCTCTGCTAACCATACCATGTTACCTCACTACACCATAAATAATCAAATTTCAAAGCTTATTCGAAACATTATTGTCAACTTTCTTCTTTGAAGTCATAGAAACCTTCCTAGAGGTTATGTGACTCAAAGGGGCTGATGAATAAGCAAAGGGATGGTTGTCTAGCCTGGAGGGAAGCATATTTCATACATAGAGAATTAAGGAGAAAAAAAATCATCCTGGAAGAAGTGGTTGGAGTCAGGATTGAGTAAAAAGAACAGTGAAGCTATGAGAAAGAATGGCTTTGCTTATATCACTGGTGAAAATTCTCTGCAATCTTTGGGCTATTGTTGGCATTGCTCTCCCTTGTTTCTCCATCAGTAGGGCCATGCTATTCTGCTTGCTGAGTGCCCGCTGAGTGCCAGCCTCTGCCCATGACCTCACTGTACATTAGGGGCTCTTGAGCAAGAAGACTTTACTTACATTCCCAAATTTGTCTTTGCCTTTTAAAGGCATTCCCTTTCATCCACAGCAGTGCCGAAAATAACACTTTTATAATCTTCAGCTCTTTCCTGGGACTTCAACACGACTAGCCAAGCTTTCAGGTTCTTCTGGGCAATATAATTTATCCCTTTGTGAATCACCAGAAATAAGTGGTGATCATCAGGTTTGACAGGCCCCAGAAAACTCTATGCCTTGGCATCTGAAGACAGTATACCTCCCTAGTCACATTAAGAAGACAATATGAACTCTTCAGCATCCTCAACTGGGGGCTGCCAACTACCACCATTTTTCTCTTCTATTGAACACCAATACTGAATATTCTTTCCTACATCTTTATGATCATCTTTTGTCACATAAGAAATTTCTTCTTTCTCAAAGGGTCCGCCTCTACCCTCTAGAAATAAAAACCTGCTGAAGACTTTGCGAGCAAAGAAAAGACCCTGTCAGAACTATGAATTAGAAAGATTATCACATATAGCCAAGGGAAGGATGGATTGGATAGAGGAGAAACTATAGGCCAAAAGATTGGTTAGGAAGCCATTACCATGGACTAGGTGAAAGAGGATGAGGACCTGAAATTGGGTGGGTGGCAGGAGGAGGAAAGATAAAAAGAGGGATTCAAAGAATCTCATGCAGTTAGAGAAAATGAAGCCTAACAATTAAGTGGATAAAGAGGGGTAAGGAAAAGGGAAGAGTCAAAGATGATTCTAAAGTTTCAAGTCTGGTGGACTAGGAGAATGGTGATGCCATCACCAGAAAAAGGAATTTTACCAATTCACATTTACATAATGTTTATCATTTGCAAACATTAATTTTCACAAGAGCTTCTTTGTTGTAGAAGCTCTTATTAGCATCTTTTTATAGAACAGAAAATTAGGCTTTCAGAGATTAAGTGATATGTCTTGCCTAGGTTGTCCCTAGCCAATAAGTGTCTGAGAAAGGATTTGAAGTCAAGGCTTTCTGACTGTTAAGTCCAGGACTCTATCCATTATACCAAGCTACTTCTCATTTAAAAGAAAAGGTTGCCTTTGGAGGGAAGAGGATTAATTTAGTTGGGCTGTACACAGGGCCACTGTGGCCTCTAACAGAGTGAGGCCCATGGTAGGAATTGAGGGGGACAGCTGGGTGGCAAAATAGAGTGCTGGGCTTGGAGTTAGGAAGACTAGGATTCAAAACTGGCAAATCACTAACCCTTTTTGCCTCCGTTTCTTAATCTGTAAAATGAGCTGGAGAAAGAAATGGCAAACCACTCCAGTATCTCTGCCAAGAAAACCCCAAATGGGGTCACAAAAAGTCAGATATGTTTGAAAAAATGAATGAGCAACAACAAACCTGGTAGGAATCAAGTCCTCCATAGTTTGAACAATGGAAATGAGCAGTTGTGAGGGTAGCAGTTCATTGGTTTCTATACAGTCAGGGATTACAACTGCCAAGTGAACAAACGAAGATCAAAATCTGGGCAGACAAGCAAATTCTTTCTTTCCTCTATGAGCCCTACTCATGCCTTTTTGGGACTTCTTTCTCCATTTTCCAACAGCCGTCTCACCCTAGAACATCTCTCCACCACTAGCTCCTTTCTCTGACTGGTAGTTCCTCTTAAAATTTTGAAGAAGGGCTCAGACCAGCATTGTTCTTTAAAAACAAACAAATAAAAAAATTTTACTATCTATCTTGAATCAATACTGTGTATTGGTTCTAAGGCAGAAGAGCAATAAGGGCTAGAAAATGAAAATTAAGTGACTTGCCCAGGGTTACACAGCTAGGAAGTGTCTGAGGTCACATTTTTGAACCCAGAACCTCCTGTTTCTAGGCCTGGCTTTCAATCCACTGAGCCACATAACTGCTCCCGGTGTTGTTCCATCATTCTTCTCTGGCCCCTATACCTGACACTAGACCTCTTTCCCCACCATGACCCCTTGCTCAGGAATGAGATGAATCTGGCTCTTGAGAGGTTTTATTTAAATTTTCAGTGTGAGTATTTACACCTGGGAAATCAGCAAATGCTTGCTATAAATTAGGGCTTCGTTTATTCTTTTGCTGATTATCTAGCCTTAAGAAGATAATGGCGAAAATGGTAATAACATGGATTAAACTTAAAAGTCCGTTGTGTGTCCATTATTTTTCCTCTGGAGAGCTTTTGGTTAAGTATTCACCATCACACGTCTGCTTTCCCTGTCCCTGCCCTCCCTTCCATCCCCTTACTTTTCAGCATCTTTATGTGTTGTCTTTCTCCGGTGGAATGTGAGATGCTTGAGGTCAGGGTTTATATTTATTTTTGCTTCTTTTTGGATTTCTAATGCTTAGCCTGTCACATAGTAGGCAATTAATAAGTCCTTTTTGACTTGACTAGACTTCACGTCACTGAATTGAAAAGGCAACTAATTGGTTAGGGGAGTAAGAAAAATCAAGTATAACTCCAAAATGGAAAGCTGACTGGAAAAAATGGTTTGAAGATTTAGAATTAGATGAAGAAAGAGTGAGGCAAAGGGAGAGATGATTAGAAATAGAGGAACTTATTATCAGAGAGGGAAAATTTCAGATTCAGGGTCATGGAAGTGGCATTATTGCATGTGATAGTTATATCTAATGCATGATTACCCCCATGGATGCCTGCAGGGAAATAAAGAAGTAGGTCATGGGAATTGAAGAAACTGATAAATCAGGAAGCAGAATGTTCCAAAGGATAATATTGTCCATAAATATAAAGACAGGTAAAAGGGCAGCTGGGTGGCATAATGGATAGAAATCTGGGACTGAAGTCCCAAAGACTCATCTTCATGAGTTCAAATCAAGCTCAGACATTTCCTACCTTTATGACTCTGGGCAAGTCATTTAATCCTGTTTGCCTCAGTTTCCTCCTTTGTAAAATAAAGTGGAGAAGGAAATAGCAAATTACTTCATTACCTTTGCCAAGAAAACCCCAAATGGGGTCACAAAGAATCAGACACAACTGAAACAACTGAACAACAATATAGGAAAAGAGAGGAAGACTATGAGTCATGTACTGCAATTCTTTAGACAGGAGTAGAGTGTCTTGAAGGCTGATATAGTGACAAGGGTCTATCAGAGATTCCCAAAGTGGGCGCCACCGCCCCCTGGTGGGTGCTGCAGCAATCCAGGGAGGCAATGATGGCCACACTTTTTTTTTTTGTATTACATTCTATTCTGAGTTCAATAAATAATTTCATATTTTCCAGAGGGCGCTAAGTAATATTTTTTCTGGAAAGGGGGCGGTAGGCCAAAAGTTTGGGAACCACTGGTCTAGATGATGTGTTTGGGAATTTTTTTAAAAATTTCCTATTTTATAACCCTAATTTCTACAGTTAAATTGTCCTCAGAGATCTCTCTACCTGAAGTCTACTAGTCTCTACAATTAACATTACCTTTTTTTTTTTTTTTGGCTTATATGATTATTGAATTCTTTAGTTTTACTTCTGTCTTGAAAGAATGGTCTTTTTTTTTTAACCCTTACCTTTTGCTTTAGAATCAATACTAAGTATTGGTTACAAGGCAGAAGAGCGGTAAGGGCTAGGCAATGGGGATGACTTGCACAGGGTTGCACAGCTAGGAAGTGGTATCTGAGGTCAAATTTGAATACAGAACCTCCTGTCTCTAGGCCTGGCTCTCTAACCACTGAGCCACCTACTTACTGAAAAGCCTGGTCTTTAAAGAGCAAAGACTCATTCTCTTCTGTCTCTAATTACCTCATGTGAAAAGGCAATTTATTGTCACCTTCCCTCCTTGTATTGGCAACCCAGACTTTCTAGCACAGTAATAAGAACCAGGGGATATTTTTAGTATTATACCCTTCTAAAATACAGTATGCCAATCTCATGTGGTTAATAGGTACCTTTCTTCCACAATTCTCCTTCCCCACTTAAAAAAATCAATTTAGCCATGAGGCTATTGCAAAACAAAAGAAAACCAAAAAACCTCTTCCAACTTAGGCCAAATATTATTGGCGACACTTAAGTTAATTGGCCCCTTCCACAACTGACATTCCTAACTAACATATGGGAACTGAGTTTTTGTTTGGCCTCCCTGAAGACAGATATCATCCTCATAACAAGCCATAGTCTCCATGATTCAGTTTCTCCATCTCATAGGGAACCAATCCTCCCTAAGTGAGGCATTTGGGAAACACAAAGCGTTGTGCAATAGGATAAGAGATAATCATAAGCCCCATCAGAAAATGGTCAAAGTCTTTGAAGTTCAGCTCAGCAAAGCTTCAGAACACTGTATGAGAATTTGCTGTAGTTGGCAGCTGTCTCCAGACTGTCCTGCCCTGTGGCAGTCCCGGACTTCCTGCTTCCCCCCCTGGAGACAGAGTTCAATGGAAAGAACAGGGGTCTCTTGTCAAGGGGCTGAGAGCTCCACCCTGGCATCATGACCAAACATTCTAACAAAAGGCAATATCAAATTCAACGGAAGGGAGAGGTGGCCAAGTATCAGAATCTGCCTGAAATACTGCCTTAGTAGCTCCTATTCTGCAGTCCATCTTTAGTCCCAAAATGGAATTCGAAGGATTTAGATTTGGTTATATTTTTATATGGACAAGTCCCTATCCAAAGTCAAGAAATAACACGAGGGATGATGGCACAGAGAATGCAGCATGCCCCATCCTGATGTTGGGACTTGGGGGCAGTTTAGAGAGCAGGGTGGAAGGCAAATCTGGGCAATACCAGGAACCAAACACACAAAGCTCCAGATTAAAAGGAATAAATGCGATTATTTTAAGAACCAATTATTTCTTTTATGCTAATCCGACTGATAGAAGGGGAAGAATGGTGTACACAGTTCCTTTTGTATGAAGGGGACCTAAGGACGTTAGCGGTACTAATGCTTCAGAGACCTTTATAAAAATTTAACATATTTTGTCTTCTTGTTGCACATAAGTAAAAGGAGGATGCTTATGTTGGGCCACATGGCTCAGGTTTCATATGCATGCTATGTACACACACATGTTTGTGCACACATGTGCATATATATATATATGATGTGTAAACCATACACACAATATTGGTGACACCTAAAGGAAAGAGCACTGAATCTGGAATAAGGAGATCTGGGTTTGAGCATCATTTTGCCACTTACTAGGTATGTGACTGTGTGGCTCTGGGCCAGCCACCTCACCTAGAAGATCCCTAGTTTCCCAAGATTCTAGGAAACAGGAGTCATACTTCTTGTATTTACTTATCTCTCAGGGATGTGGTGAGTATGTTGCTCTGTAAACTGTAAAGAATTTTATAGATGTCAGTGATTATGACAAGGCTAGAATGATCCAATTTTAGGAGATAGAAGGGATCTTCTAGGTTATCGGGACTAATTTCCTCATTTTACAGGAGAGGAAACTGAGGTCAAGAGAAATTAAATGACTCGAGGGAGAAAGAACACTGGCTTTAGAATCAGGGATCCTGGGTTCATATTCTGCCACTTCCACTTCCTACCTGTGTGAATTCACTTCAGCTCTTTGGGCCTCAGTTTGCTCATCTATAAAATGAGGGGACTGAATTAGATGACTTCTATGGTACCTTCTATTCCTATGTCTATGATCCTATGACTTGTCCTTAAAGCTACCGAGTTAAATAGTTAGTAGAGCCAGAAGTAGAAATCAAGTATTCTGCTTAGATTCTATTCATCTCAATGAAAATTGCTCTTGGTTGAGAGAGACAATGTGGTATAGTGGATAGAGCTGAAACCAGGAAGACACAGGTTCAAGTTCTGCCTCTGTTACCTACTGGACAAAGTCACTTAAACTCTCAGGGCTCTCTAAGCAGCTCCATAACCCTACAAATTATAGAGAGGTTGCAGACCTGCTTTGGAGGAGGATGTTTCTCTACTTACTTGGGAGTTAGTTCCCTGTACAGCTCTCTGTGACCCCGATGGTTCCTCTCCTCTTCCAAACCCTCAGAATAGCTATCTGGTTTTGAGATAAGTCCTTTTTTTTTAAAAAAAAAATAAATTCCTTAGGGCATGACCAAGTCTCTCATAAGATGACTTTGATTGATTCAAAATGTATGGGCCCTATTCATACTTGGTTCAGATTAATTCAATCAATAAGTCTTATCTAATAAAGGTAATTAAATGGGTAAGACAATCAAGGGAGCACTACCATAATACTCATTTTCCCAGGTTCATTTTAAACTATTCTTTTTGCCATGTTTAACAGTGAAATGATATTCCATCCTATTCATACACTACAATTGGTCCAGCCATTCCCTAGTTGATGGATTTTCATTTTGTTTCTAGTTCTTTGCTACCACAAAAGGAGCTGCTATAAATATGTATCAAAGTCTGACCAGTGAGAATCCAGTTTTTAGGAACACGTATAGTATGCTTGGCTGATGCAGTCCTCATGTGGACTTTGGAGAATACACAAGTGTTTTATGACCAATTCTGCTCCACTAACTACATTTTAATTGAATATTGAGTCAGACTTAAGGATACATTCAAAAGGCACTAACCAGACAAAGTGAGCCCATAACATTTATATAGTACTTTAAGATTTGCAAAGCACATTATAAGTATCAACTCATTTTATTCTCACAACAACCCTGGGCAGTAGATGTTATTATTATTCCAATCTTATGAATGAGAAAACCGAGGGAGATAGAAGTTAAGTGACTTGCCCAGGATCACGCAGCTATTAAGTGACCAAGGCCAGATTTAAATTCAAGTCTTCCTGATCCTAGATTCAGCACTCTACCTAGCCTTCTTAGAATGTCCTTCTCTCTCTGTGAATCTGTCTGTAAGTTTGTCTCTTTTCTACCCAGCTATATTTGAGTGAGAAAGCAAAGACTGTTCTAAGTCTCTGAAAGAGGAGGGAGAGCTAGTACCAGTCCACTTTCCACATTCTCCCCAAAACCCCCACCAACATGAAGCCATGAGCACATGGTCCTGCTGTTCCTTCTGTCCCTGTCATGCACCTATTCTTTCCTGCCTTAGCTGTAGGAGTCCTAGAGACAGAATAAATTAGACTGAGACCTTGGGAGCTTCAAAAGCACAGAAGAGAACCTGAATTCCAGGAGGGTTTGTGGGCAGCTGAGTTCCTTGTGGCCATGCTCTCTGAAATCAAAGCAAAGGAGTGTATCTGATACAGTTTTCCCAGGATATTTTACACTTACATTTTCAGTAAGACCAATCATCAGGAGGAAATATAGAACTTCTGAAGTAACTTGGGGGTGAGGTAGGACTCGTTGCACTCAAAACCTAGCACAACCTGGAATGAATGAGGATTTGTTCTTTCCTCCATTCTTATCTGCTCATCACTGGCTGGTACATTTGACTATTTTGGACTGCAGCTCAGTCATCATTGAGTAGTAGACTCAATCAAGCCAAGTAAGTAGCTGCACCACCATTGCTGGCTCTGGTATCTCTTTATTTCTGAACTTGACCCCCAAAGTGGCAGCTCTCTGCTAAAGTTCATTTCTTTATGTCCTGTCAACACACCTTAGCCAAGACTCCAAAAGAACCCACGCAATGAGAGAGGCGCCACGTCTTTAAGGGAAATGAGGGACTTTTAGCTGTGGTGTCAGGAATGGAGAACAATGGTCAACACTACCTTTCCTTCCCATTCTAAATTACTTATTTTGATGCTTATCAAAATTTCAAAGGAATTTGCGCCACTTGGGATCTAGCTTCTAGGAATAAAATGGAAGTTGAAGAGATAAATAAATGGAAAGTGGTGTATCTGTCCCCAAATTGAGAAAAATTGTGTGGGATGGTGGGAGTGGTGGTGAAGTGCAGTGTCTTGAAAGAAGTGAGAGGAATTTATCCATCTTCGAGTAAAGACTATTAATCTTTCTGGGGGTTGAATGGGGAGGGGAATACAAATAAGCAAGGTATCACTGCTACTATCAACCCAGTAACAAAATTGCTAAAGATATGGTGACTTAGCCTTAGACATGTTGGCCTGGGTCAACCTTTCAAGAGAACAATAATAACACTCCCAGAAGAAGAAGACCCACAGCAGTAGGTGATAGTTTCAGCAGACTGAGGGAGTAGCAGCTCCACATAGAAGCAGCATATAAAAACTATAGCAGCAGAAGGTGAGGGGAGAGGAGGAGGGTTGCAAAGGTGCAAGGTGTGTTGGAGTAGAGAGCCTCTAAAATCCATTTCAACTCTGAACTTCTGAGTCAGGATGATATGAGTTTTTCTAACCCTGTTGGCAAATGAGGAGGAAGAGGAGGAGGAATAGATTTTTGGAAAAAAAAGTGGAATCTTGTTTAGGACATGTTGCCTTTGAGGTTTTGGTGAGATACCCAAATCTAAATGTTCAGTTTCCTGACTGTCAAGAATATTAGTCTGGCTTTCTAGTTGATGACTGTATGGAAGTAGACTGCCTGCTTCCCACATACTTACTATAGCAAAAACCTGCAATTCATACCAGACCTAATAACAATTAATCAAATGAGAAGCTATAAGAAGTGATTTCTTCTACCCCAGAATTAATTGCAAAGAAATCATCCAGAAACTCATGAGCAATAGGAGAGGTCAACAGCAAAGTAGCTCCAGTACAGATAGAGAAGTTAATAGTCTTTCAGTACATCTAGAGATTAGTAAGAGTAATAGGTAGAATGCAAGACTGTGTCCAGAGGCAGCAAGAATGGTGGGTATCCTCCAAGAAAGCTGCAGGGAGGTCAAGAAACCCCAGGGTGGTTAGATAATGATAATGTAGAACTTAGATGTTTCCAGATGAACAGTGGACGTGCATCAGTGCTCAAAGCAGGAGGACCCAGTATTGATTTTAAGACAGAAGGTAAGGGTTTAAAAAATAAATAAAAATTTCTTTTTAGTTCTAGAGGTCCTTCAAAGGAAAGAGTAACTCCATTATTACTACAAACAGAAAACTCAAAGGAAAAAATAGATTTCCACAAGGATGACATGAATACCTAAAAGAAATGAAGGATGAAGTAAAAAAATTAAAACTCAAGGAAAGATTTGAAAAGAGTTTAAAAAGTTTAGAAAAAAAGTACCCAAGTATGGACTCTGAAAACTAGAAGTGGACAACCAAAGTACAATGGTTTCTTAAGACGTGAAGAAATATTAGAATAAAACCAAATGATTGAAAAATAGAAGAATATTTAGGATATCCAATTTTTTTAACTGACCTGAGAAAAGCTGGCTAAAGAAAGAAAATTGAAGAATCACTGTACTCTCTGAAAATCATAATTTAAAAAGCCTCAACACTATATTTCAAAATTAATCAATGAAAACTGTATAGATCTATTAGAACCAGAGAGCAAAGTAAAAATAGAAATATTTAACAGCAACTTCCTGAAAGGAAATCCAAAAGGAGAAATCTCAAGAATGTTATAGCCAAAATCCAGTGTTGCCATATCAAAGGAAAAAAATACTATAAGTATTTTTTAAAATAAATCTTTACCTTCTGTCTTGGAGTCAATATTGTGTATTGGCCCCAAGGCAGAAGAGTGGTAAGGACTAGGCAAATCAAGTGACTTGCCCAGGGTCACACAACTAGGAAGTGTCTGAGCCCAGATTTGAACCTAGGACCTCCCATCTCTAGGCCTATCCACTGAGTCACCCAGCTGCCCCCACTACAAGTATTTAGAAAGAAATAATCCAAGTACCACAGAACTTCACAGTCAGGATTATACAAGATTTGGAAGTTTCTGCTATAAATGAGAGGAGATCCTGAAATAGTGTATTCCCAAAGGCAAAACATAAAGGCTTACAACCAAGAACTTATCCTGCAAAGCAGAGTAGAGAAAATGAACCTTTAATTAAATAAAGGGTTTTCACATATTTCTGATGAGAAGAGCAGAGATAAATAAGAACTTTGAAATACATATACAGTGAGAAAGAGAAATTCTACTTAAAATAATTATAAAATACACAAAAGCCTTTGTAGTCTAATTACCAAGATATAGACAGGAATTATATAAACGTGACTGCAAAAGCAACATTCATAAAAACATTTTTATTGCCTATATTATTATTTTTTTTAAACCCTTGTACTTCGGTGTATTGTCTCATAGGTGGAAGATTGGTAAGGGTGGGCAATGGGGGTCAAGTGACTTGCCCAGAGTCACACAGCTGGGAAGTGGCTGAGGCCGGGTTTGAACCTAGGACCTCCTGTCTCTAGGCCTGACTCTCACTCCACTGAGCTACCCAGCTGCCCCCATAAAAACATTTTTAAAAAGCAACATTGTAAAAACAACAATAAACTCCTTTTATAAATAGCCATGTAATTGGAAAAATATTCATTGTCCAGATATAGACTTAGCTTGTATTATAAAACTGACAGTATCACCTAAACTTATTTACTTATTCAGTGCAATATCACTCAGTCTATCTAAAGATTACTTTTTAAAGCAAGGGGAAAAAAAGGAATCCATTTGGAGGAACTTATGGTCAAGATCACTGCAAATCGCGAAAAAAAAATGAGAAGGAGCCATGACAATAACAGATTTAATTAAAATTGTTGATCAATTGTTACTTAGAAAAATAAATTAAATTTATGAAAGAAATGCAAACACCAAAATCAAGAGAAACCCAGAAAGGTAAAATTACTTGAGCAGCTGGAAGCAGCCATATGATAATGTAATGCTAACATTGCCTGGTATTTTCTCCCTCCTCATCTCTACTTCCTGGCTTCTCTAGTTTCCTTCCAATCCCAGCTAAGTTCTCACCTTCTACAAAAAGCCTTTTCTGATCCCTCTCAATGCTAATGCCTTCTTTCTGTCAATAATCTCCATTTTATTCTGTATATATCTTGTTTGTACATAATTACTTACATGTTTTCATATTGTCTTCCCTTCTAAACTATGAGATCCTTGAGAGCAAGGACTGTTTTTGTTGTTGTTTTTTGCCTTTCTTTTCTTAGAACACTTCTGGCATGCAGTCGGATCTTAATAAATGCTTGTTGACTAACTGATAATCTAATAAACAAAGAAGGAAAGAAGTGTCTTTTTCTGAATCATAATGCTTTCAAAGGGTATTGAGGGAGATTAAATGAAAGAAAAACAGGTCTTGGTTCTATTCTAAGGTTTGAAAGAAAAGAAACAGAAGGAAAGAAATACATTTGTGGAGAAAGAAGGAAAAAGAAGTAGAACTTATAATTTCTCATAATTGGGATGTATGAGAAAAAGAATACATACATTCAGAGTGGGAGTCAGATGAAGTTCATTCTTATCTGAAAGGTTAAACATCTACCAAGGGTTAGGAATAGAAATACACCAAATGCAGAAGGAAAACAAAGAGGGAAAGGGAGGGAAATGGTTAGGACGGATGATAATATTGACAATAGTGGGGAGGGAATAGTTGGAAGCAAAACAAACTTTCTAATTCTGAATGAGGGAGTGAAAGGAAGGGGACAGAGAGAAAAAAAGAAAAGTATGAACCTTGATCAATGCAATTTCCAACCCTATCTCCAGAGGACTTATGATGATGCATGTTACCAACCTCCTGACAGAGTCAGTGGAATTAAAGTTGGTAAAAGATATGTTTGTTGGTTTGTTTTTAACATGGCCACTATGTCTGGATTTATCTTCCTTGACTTGTAAGTCATTTGATCTCAATAAGGATTTATTAAGTACCTGCTGTATATCAGACACCATTTGGCACTAGAGATGCAAAAACAAAAATGAGGCAGTCCCTGCCCTCATAGAATGTACCTTCTCTACTTCTCTGCTCAGAGCTTACAATGACTCCAAAATGTGACTAGGATAAACCACAGACTTTTCAGCCTAACATTTACAAACCTCTATTATTGCTCCCCCCTGTATCTTTCTAGACAATTTAATATTAGTCTCCTTTAGACATTAATGCATTGCTGGTGGAGTTGTGAACTGATCCAACCATTCTAGATGGCAATTTGGAACTATGCCCAAAGAGTGCTAAAAGACTGCCTGCCCTTTGATCCAGCCTTAGCATTACTGGGTTTGTACCCCAAAGAGATCGTAGATAAAAAGACTTGTACAAAAATATTTATAGCCAAGCTCTTTGTGGTGGCAAAAAAACTGGAAAACAAGGATATGCCCTTCAATTGCAGAATGGCTGAAAAAATTGTGGTATATGCTGGTGATGGAAGACTATTATGCTCAAAGGAATAATAAACTGGAGGAATTCCATGTGAACTGGAACGACCTCCAGGAATTGATGCAGTGAAAGGAGCAGAACCAGGAGAACATTATACACAGAGACTGATACACTGTGGTAAAATTGAATGTAATGGACTTCTGTACTAGTAGCAATGCAACGATCCAGGACAATTCTGAGGGATTTATGGAAAAGAATACTACCCACATCCAGAGGAAGAACTACAGGAGTGGAAACACAGAAGAAAAATGACTGCTTGAACACATGGGTTGATGCGGACATGATTGGGGATGTAGACTCTTAATGACCACTCTAGAGCAATTATCAGTGATATAGAAATAGGTCTTGATCGATGACACAAATAAAACTAGTGAAAATGTGCATTGGCTATTGGGGGGGGGTTGAGTGGGTGAAAGGGAAAGTAAGAACATGAATCATGGAATCATGGAAAAATTTTCTAAAAAATAAAATTAAAATTAAAAATAAAAATATTAGTCCCCTTTACACAGTGTATGTTAAACCTGGACTAATTTTCCTCTAGATTTATGCTTCATCTCCAGCATGCTTTGCACTGACTGTGCCTTCTGCCTGGAATCATTTTTTCCTCTCTCTTGCCACTTAGAATCCATAGATTCCAATCAAATGCTCCTACCTCCAAATTGGCTTTCTTAATTGCCAATAGTTAAACATCCTCTTCTTTCTCAAAAATTACCTTAGTTTTTAGTTAACTGCATACTTACTATATCCCTACCAGTTAAATGTAAGCTCTTTGGTTTTTATTTTATTTTATTTTTTTACCAATTACTTATAATAACAACAAATTTCCACATTAAGTTTGCCAAAGTTATATGATCCAAATTGTCTCCCTCCCTCTTTCCTTCCCCTCTCCTGGAGCTGGCAAGCAATTCAATCTGAGTTATGCATATATTATCACACAAAACATATTTCCAAATTATTCATTTTTATAAGTGAATAATCTTATAAAGTCCAACCCCCAAAACATATACCCCCCAAAACAAGTGAAAAATCATGTGCTTTCATCTGCATTCCACTCCAGCGATTCTCTCTCTAGAGGTGGATAGCATTCTTTGTCCTAAGTCCCTCAGAATCATCCAATAGTAAATAAGAGTAAATGTAAGCTCTTTGAAGGCAGGGATTGTCCCATTTTTGTCTTTGTTCTAGTATTCCTAGTGTGTGGTACAGTATTTTAACTACAGCAGGTGTTGGGTACATACGTGTGGGATCAAATGCAATAATGACTCGAAGCCTGGGCCAGCATAATACGCGGGATCAGTATAGAACCATTTCAAAACTGATACCAGGAGGAGGAGAAGGACGAAGAAGAAAAGAGGAGTGATGAGGTAATGAAGTCCTCATTAAAATCATCCACACATGCCTATTCAAGATGCCAGGCCTGGCCCTTCCACTCAGAAAGGCTCCTTGTCCCAGGGACTTGGCTGTTTCCCACTGTGACTCTTTCATGTGAGCTGAGCCGGCCCCAGTGCTTTGCTGTGGCAGATAGAATAGTGCTTTGCATTTCTATAGCCTTTCAGCTGAACACAAATGTGAACCCAGGAGGCCTTCCAGCATGCTGGGTGAGGCAGGTGAAGGCGCTCCCATCAGTAGCTGGCTGAATCTTCCACAGGGGCAGAGGAACCCCAGTGTGGATTCTTGAAGAAGAGGGTCTTCCCAGAGCTCTAGATAAGCAAAATGAATCTCGGACCTGGCCCTATAGTGGCCATCTCCTTTAGGCTTTTAGAGTACAGAAAGCAAACAGGCCAACCAATGGACCCTGGTGGCATGGAAGACACCCTGGATTTTTAGAGAGGACCTGGATCTGCTATTTGCTACTTGTGGGGTCTTGGGAAAGTCAAGGTACCTCTTTGAGGCCTCAGTTTCCTCATCTGTTAAATGGGGGGAGGGATGGACTAGATGACATTTCAATTCCTTTCTAGCTCTACATCCTAGGATGCTTAAATAACCAGAACTTGGATGTGAAGTTAGTGGCAAATTGTGGTAATGGGGGTGAGGTCCTGAGTCAGGGAAAGGGGACAGGTTGAAGGCTGAGCAGTGTCTGAGCTGTCAGACTGGAGAGGAGGCTTCTCTGTCCAAGGCAAAAAAAAGGGAGGTTTCTGTGTGTGAGAAAACCCTATAAAGTTCCACCCTCACAAAGGCAGCAGGAGGGAACTCTCCTGTGCCTTGATGGGCCCTTTTAGGGTGTCTTAGCCCTTTTAAGGTTGCCCTTGATACTAGCCTGTTTTTATCTGGATACAGAAGTTGATGGGAGAAGTCATACAGGATGCTCTGTAATTGGCTCACCCTATAGGACCTTGCCTGCTCGCCTGCTTGGGTCTGGGGTACTTAGGGGACCCTGACTTTGAATAAGGGGTGACTTTAATGAATTCCCCGTCCTTTTCCCTACAGCCCCTTGGGGTCCTCTGGAGGAGTCCTGGGAGATGGATGAGAAACCACCTTCTCAGAGTTCCTAGTAGGAAACGGGTGACTGAATGAATTCTAAGATAAAGGACAGAAGAGAAAAAAGACTGAAAAGAACACGTGAACCGCCCCTCCACTCCTTCTCCCTAGAGGCCACAGTTTTTGCTTGTGCTTTTGGGCTCTGGGATGCTCGGTGATGGCCGCATCAAGCGTAGGGACCGGAACTTGGGTGCTGAGAGTCTCTCTGTGCCTGGAGCTGAGGAGCCGGGAGGGAAGCACAGTGTGACCCCCAAAGTGCGGCAGGGGAGGGGGGAGCTGGCAGCCTCAGCCTCGCCTTTTGTGCCCCCTCTCTCTGGGGCTTTGCTCGTGAATGAGAAGGCAGCCAGAGAAGAAAGGCCTCTTGTCCTGAGGCTCGAGGCCCTAATCCTCTTACGTGTCCGCAGCGGAAAAGCAGAAGCAGGATCGAGAAGGGCAACCCTGATTTGTATTCCGACCCCCATTTTTCATTCCCGCACGCCAGCGCCAGCTCCTACCTCAGTACAAAGGACAGACTACCCTGCCCCCACCTCCCACCCC
The DNA here is from genome assembly GCF_016433145.1 of Gracilinanus agilis. Lineage (NCBI taxonomy): Eukaryota > Metazoa > Chordata > Mammalia > Didelphimorphia > Didelphidae > Gracilinanus > Gracilinanus agilis. Next base: position 97,847,294 of record NC_058130.1, read on the forward strand.
CCACGTACACACCCTCCCCCACCCCTCTCTAAAGCCTAGTCGACTCTCCGCATTGCTTGACCATCCCCGTCATCTGGGTTTGAAAGCGATTCAACGTCGAAGGGTGTAGACAAGCGCCCAAACGGCCCAGGAAGGTCTCTGCGCGTTTGTCTGCCGGGGTGTATCGCGCCTACTCACAGCGTGAAACTACCCGGCCCGGTCCGACAGCCCCAGATGCCTGCGGGGTTACTTATTTACTTCTGAAGTCAGCTTAGCCTCCTTCCCTCCCCCGGGAGAGGATGGTGACCTCCTTTGCTGCTGTAAACGATCAGAAGCGACGCTGCAGAGTCTCATACCTGTGCTTAGAAAAAGCTTGGCACACAAATCCCACATTGTCTCCGTTCTTCAAGCCCCAGAACCCTAAAGCTCAGATCTGAATATACACCTGCAGGCAGAGAAACACAGCCTCGGGCAGCTCGTTACTGTACCGGGAGACACGCTTGCTGTCAGGGAAGAAGAAGTCGGCTTTAGAATCCTCCCCAAGAATTTTCCTGGCTCTTAAAGATGAATACTGTGGCTCTGTGTTCTTTCTCCGCTATTCTTCCCCCCCTGAAGTACTGCCAAGTTTGGCAGACACTGTCTCGTCCTTTCTCCTCCGTTTTAGATGAAGAAACTGAGGCCAAGAGAAAGGAAAGGATTTCTCCCGCATCCCAAAGCTAATGTGCAGAGCTGGGGGTAGAATTCAGGCCCCCCTTTCCCAGGTTAGCAGTCTTCCCGTGAGACTTCTACACTGTAGCTAACTCCTCTAAAGTAACAAGCTTCGCATCTCTGCCTGGAGAGATGGATACAGTTGTGTATGAAGGAAGGAGCTAAGTATCTCTAGCTATTTGTCTTCCTGTAAATATAGCTATATATGTAGATACATAGAGTGTGGTGCCATGATATCTATAGGCTGTATGTTAAGCAGTGGGGTATATTTATACATATACACGCCAGTATTACATAAATGCAGCTTCATTTCCTTCCCTTCCCCATTCTCCCTCCCCTCAGAGTCGTTTGGAAAGGAAAGTACTCCAGAAGAAGCCTGGAGCCCGCAGGGCAGCCTCTCTAGCCAACTGGAAAGACAGGGTTGGAGTCTGCAGTGTAGACTGCTTTAATAGGGTCACACTTCCTAAATATTAAGCTATATATGTATATATGCACTGATGTGTATATATCTTCTTGCTATATATGCCATTCAATGGATTTTGTTTTGTTGTAGTTCGATTGTTTTAGTCCTTCCCCATCATTTTGGTGACCAAGGGAGACGTTCAGAAGTGGTAAGATTTGCCCAACATCACATCAGAGAGGATTTTAAACTAGGTTCTCTGACTCCAAATGCAATGCTCTTTTCACTGTACTATTTCTTACCCTATATTTCTATATTTGTACATATTATCCTGCCCTACTCAGCCTACACACACACAATTTTTAAAATATTTTTATTTTTATTTTGAATATTTCCCCATAGTTACATGTTTCATGTTCTTTCCCTCTCCCCAAACCCCCCCTAACCCCGCTTAGCCTGCACACAGTTCCACTGGGTTTTACATGTATCATTGATCAAGACCTAATTCCATATTATTGATAGTTGGACTAGAGTTATCGTTTAGTGTCTACATCCCCAGTAATATCCCCATCAGCCCATTTGTTCAAGCTTATTTTTCTTCTGTGTTTCTCCTCCCACAGTGCTATTACTATTTGGGCACATAGAGATTTTCTTCCTCTTTCTTTGCTCTCTTTGGAGTATATAGGTTTTTTCTTACACACATACACACACACACACACACACACACACACACACACACACACACACATACACATGCCCTTTCCTGATCATTCCAATAAAACACTCCATCTCCTGACTCCAGGCATTTTCTCTGGCTGTTTCTCATGTCTGGAAGGCTCTCCCTCCTCTCTGCCTCCTGACTTCCTTCAAGTCCCAGCTAACATTTTACTTACAGGAAGCCTTTTCCTGTCCCTCTTCATTCTGGTGCTTTTCCTTGCTAGATGAGTTCCTATTTATCCCTCCTTAGATTGTGAGTTCTCTGAGGGCAAAGTTTTTAGCCTTTCTTTGTAAGTTCGACCCTTAGCACAGTTCCCAGGACATAGCAGGTGCTTCATAAGTGGTTTTTGACTGACTGACGGACCCCAAGAGTCCACTGGGTCTCGACTATGTCACTTCATAGCTGTGTAACAAGCATAAGCAAGTTGCAATTTCTTTGAACCTTAGTCAACTCTCTAAGACAGGTTTTTCAATACATGGATGGAGATCTGTAAAAATTCCCACACTGAGGGTTCTCACGCTGTCAAAGCCACAGATCCTCAATGTATCTACACGCAGACAAGCATGAATGCATCCATGTAATCATATGCATGGACATGATTATGGTACAGAATCAGGTTGTTTCATAGAAATATTTGTCTGCATCCTCTTTGTAATTCAGTACCTAGCTTTATGATGCTGGACAAATAACTTGTGTTTCCCTGTTCTTAGTTTCAATATGTAAAATAGGGGTTCTTTACCTAGGGGTCTGTAAAGCCCCAAGTGATTATATGGAAGGATTTCAGGTGTTTTGCTTACTTAGCTGGGAAAAATTTATATATTTATATACATATATATGTATACGTACACACACACATATATACATGCAGATATGTCTTTTAAAAAAACTTTTATCTTCTGTCTTAGAATCAATACTGTGTATTGGCTCCAAGACAGAAGAATAGTAAGAGCTAGGTGATGGGAGTTAAATGACTTGCCCAGGGTCACACAGCTAGGAGGTATCTGAAGCCAGATTTGAACCAGGACCTACAGTCTCCAGGCTTGCTCTCAATCCACTGAGCCACCTACTTGCCCCCCAAATATATCTTTATACACATACACACATATATTTATATAATTTAGATAGATATACACATATATCTTTAAGCACATATTTTTTTTTACTCATCTCTAACTACAATTTGGTATTTCCTTCAAATTAAAAAATATTATCCTGGAACAGCTAAGTAGCACAGTACATAGAATGCTAGGCCTGGGGTCAGAAGGACCTGGATTCAAATCTGGTCTCAGACATCTCTTAGCTTTGTGGCCCTGGGCAAGTCATTTAATCCCAACTGTCTAAAGCTTACCTTTCTTCTGCCTTAGAATTGATAATAAAACAGAAGGTAAGGGTTAAGAAAGTTATTCTGAGAAGGGGGCCCATAGGTTTCACCAAAAAACCAAAAAACAACAAAATCCATAAGAACCCTTGAACTGTTAGATGGGAGGGCTGATTAATATAATTTTTATAGTATTGATGTCTAACAACCAAACTCAGGTTACTTACTATATGTAAACTGGAGAAATTCATTACCAAATTCATTGATCTGATTCATGTCTTGTTCAAATTGCATTTTCCTTCATTTATTATAGTTATTTTTACCACTCACTCAAAAAGAAATTGATAAGTCTGTGTGGATTACAGTGGGTAGGGGGAAAGAGCTTTCTACATTATTATATTATAGAGTTCAGGGAAGTTGAAGGGCCTAACTTCACTAATAAATTGTTCTACACAATAGAACTGAAGATTTGAATCGAAGGAATTTAAAAAACGAAGTCATAGGATTTAGGACTATAAAGGACTTTAATGATCCTATAGTTCAAATTCTTCATTTTACCCAGTAGAAAACTGAAGCCATAGGGGCTTTGCTAAGATTTCATGAATAGTAAGTAATAAATCCAGGAGAGATATGGTATGAGGTAGCAGTGGGAAAAATGTTGAACCAGCAAAGTCTGGGAAGAAGCAGTCCAACAGGAGAACCAGGAGGAAATAGTGTCACCCAAATCCACAGAGGAGAGAGAAGTCAGGAATACAGAATGGTCAACAGCGTCAAATGCACAGAGAAATAAAGAAGGCCGAGAAAAGACCATTAGAGTGGGGATCAAGAGAACTTTAGGGATGACAGTTTGAAGTGGGTAATGAGGTTGGGAAGAAGTAAGTGAGAAGAGAAAAGTGAGTATGAACATTCTTTTTTTTTTTTTAAACCCCTAACTTCTGTGGCTCTTAGGTGGAAGAGTGGTAAGGGTGGGCAATGGGGGTCAAGTGACTTGCCCAGGGTCACACAGCTGGGAAGTGTCTGAGGCTGGATTTGAACCCAGGACCTCCCATCTCTAGGCCTGACTCTCAATCCACTGAGCTATCCAGCTGTCCCATGAACATTCTTTACAAGGAGTTTTACTAAGAAATGGAGGAGAGAGAGAGGTTGATAGCTTGAGGGATGGTGGAATCTAGTAAAAGTTTTTGCTTAATGACAAGGGAGACTCAGGCACATTTGAAAGCAATAAGGTAAGAAACAATGGATAGGGAAAGGTTGAAGATCATAGTTTGCAAAGAGTTAGATCTCCTTGCCAAGGCCAACCCTTCTATATATGGACCTGATTCCTTCTCCTTTCAACTCTCCAGTAGGTTGCATCTTCCACCATCCCCACTCTCTTGAATCTTCAACGTGTCCTTTCCCGCTAGCTCTTTCCCTACTGCCTTCAATCATAAAGAAGGTTCCCCTACAGGGTTGGATGATCAAATGAGATAATATATGTCAGGCTACTGAAAACCTTCAAGCCCCACATAAATGTCAGCTCTTATTATTATTCTCACTACAACACACTGCCTAAAAGTAGGCCAAGTTTAAAAATGTGACATATGTTCAGGAATCGTATTAAATAGTCAGTATAAGTGCTCCTTTTTACCCTGGTGTATTTATGGAAGCCATGCAGTAAAGTGGGAGAAAGAGTATTTTCTTTCACTTAGCAACAATGCTCTTAATGAGAGTTGTGTTACTAAGAACTTGGCACTGAATTAATCAGAGTGACCAACAATAAGTCCTAAAAGCAAATGTACATTTATATGATTCTATTTAAAGTAGCAAAAGTCTTCTTAAACTCTATTAAATGTTCATAAAAGCACTTCTCATATTTATGGCACAAGAGATTCAAAAGCACTTTACACTATACCCACAGCAGATTAAAAAATCCAACTTGATTGCATCATAAATTTAAACTAAAAATAATAAATTATTAGTTATGTCTTAATGTATATTCCCCTTTGATGCCTCACTTGATGATATTTATAGAAAAGTTATCTCTGTTGGTACATCTGGTTTTTTTTTAAACTCTTACCTTCTGTCTTAGAATCAATACTAGATATTAGTTTCAAAGCAGAAGAGCCGTAAGAGCTAGGCAATGAGGGTTAAGTGTCTTGCTCAGGGTCACACAGTTAAGAAGAATCTAAGGCCACATTTGAACCCAGGACTTTCCATCTAGCTGTCCCCTCTGTTATAGCTTTCATTATGATCCTGACAAAGACATATGAGATCTCTTGGAGAAGAACTTTTAAAGTGACATCATTCTCTTTGCAGATTCAAATACTGTATGACCCTGGATAAATCCCTTAGCCTTTCTCAGCCTCAGTTTCTTTATCTATAAATAAAAACATTTAAAAATATAATATTATAATACATTATAATGCACAATATAATAATATAAATAATATATTAATATAACATAGAAATATAATATTAAACTATAAAATATAAATAGAATAATAATTATTAAACTACATAAAAAATTAAACAAATATAAATATCTATAAAATGGGGATAATAATGGCACCTGCCTGCCAGGCACTGTGAGGATCAAATGAGATAATGAATATAAAGTATTTTATATTCCTTTAAAGTGCTATATAAATATCATCTATTAGTTAATCAACTCTAAACACAATGCATTGTATTTTCTGCTCCTTTATGTCAATTCTGGGCCCGCAAAGTGTGAACATTTAACACTAGCCTATTAAGACAACTTTGGATTTTAAAGCAAAGGATCTTCCTTCTAAAAGCTTTGAACTGTATCTCTCTGAGGTGATGGGGAGAGTCCTCCCGACTGTCCTGGTGCTGGGTAGATGTTCTAAGGATGGTGTGGCAGCTCCTGGCATCTAGAAGACCAGCCTCTGACCCAGACTGAATCACCAAATCAGAGGGGCTCAGAAAAGCCACATCACACAGAGCATAAAATCTGCCTGGGAAAAGGAATGGGGTCTCTTTTGCCTTGGAACCACATAGAGAAGAGGTGGCTAGGAGAGCGCTGCTGTGCCCATAGTACAGCCATGCAGCTGGCTCAGGGGGAAAGAGCTGGTCAGGAGGGTGCCAGCATGGGCAAGATCTGGTGCCCACACATTGTTGGGCTTGAGGCTGCCCTGGCACACCTGAGAAGCCAGCTGGGGGAAGAGGCTTGTAAAGAGAATGGCTGGCCACATAGGGCTGGTGCCTTTGCTTTCTCTGGCTCACTTTTTATTATTTAGTAAATCATAAATTGAGATACAGTTTCTAGATAATTTTAATCTTAACAAAAAATATGGTCTTCTGTAGAGTATTGCTTGCTTAGAAATGACAAGCAGGCTAATTCAAACAAAAAAAAAACAAATATGGAAGGGGTAACTAGTGGCTCAGTGGATACAGTATCAAAATTAGAGTTAGAAGGGTTCAAATTTGAACTCAGACCCTTCCTAGCCATGTGGCCATGGACAAATCTCTTAACCCTAATTGCCTAGCCCTTGCCACTTTTCTGTCTTTGAAATGATACTCTTATTGATTCTAAGACAGAAGGTAAGGATTTTAAAAAAATGGAAAGACCAACATGAAATTATGAAGAGTGAAACGAACAGAATTAAGAGAACATGATGTATAGCAACAAAAATATTTTCTGAAGAATAACTTTTGAAAGTTCACCTCCATAGAAAGAACTGATAAATAGAAACATGCAAGATATAGTTTTGTACATATGTACAAATATATACGCACTCACATATATCAGATGATGACTTCTTTAGTATGGAAAGGGGAGAGAGGGAGGTACAATTAATTATTTTTTTAAAAATTAAAAGACAAATTAATTAATTTAAAAAAAGAATATGCTCAGCATATGTATAGATCATTCTCATAAAGGTTTTGTAAAGGTGGGAAAGTTGGGATTGGAATCAGTAATTTTTGGTTACTTATTTGCCCTTTATTTTAGAATAGTAAAAATGTCTATGATTTTCTTCCAAGTATTTTAGTATCTTCTTTTTCATTTAACTTGAGAATAGGTCCCTTAATGATCTCAAAATCGTCTTATCTTCTCTGTGTGAATTTATTCAAATTCAGGTATTTTCACCATCTTCCTTTACCTTAGTGACATATGCTTTCTCAAGCAACCTAATGGCAGACTATAATATATAATACAAATGTGTTAGCTCCTTTCTCATTTATTTATTTGGGAGGGGGCAGAATTCATTTATTTATTTATTTATTTTTGAATAGTTTTCCATGGTTACATGATTCATGTTCTTTCCCTCCCTTCCTCCTTCCTCCCTCCTAGAGCCAATGTAGCTCCTTTCTTATTTATGGAAAGAATAGTTTGTATTTTAATAATCTTGAAAGACCTTTCTCATTTTTTCATTTCTTTGTGATTCTCTTTCCAGTGTCATACTTTCCTGGATCAAATGCTTTCAGGATAATCTAGCTTAATTCAGTCCTTTACCAATCTTCCTGTAAACTCCTTTTTCTCTGTTTCTTGATATTTAATGTGATTCTATTGCATAGAACTTTCCCTCTGTAAGGTTTTATAAATGAGTTTATATTGTGTTTGAACTTAAAGAGGATTTATTACAAGACATATAAGGAGTAGAAAAAGGAATGGAATGGGTAAAGGAATAATACCTTTTATATAGAGCCTCCATCCTACAAAGACTTAGGATATCAGTAGGTGAAATCCCAAGAATCTGGGTATGCTCTATTTCATGTCTTGCCATGATGTTAGCCCTTCATCTTTGCCACTGTTTTTGAAAATTCACTTGGTATTCACCATTGCTCTCTTTTCTATAGCCAGTTGGTTCTTAGGCACTTTTGGCCTCTGCTTCCTGTTTCCACTGGCTCATGGCTTCTTTGATCACTGTCATCACTTAGAAACTATTCCCTTCTTTGTAGTCTTCCTCTTAGCCAATCCTCACTTTGTGTCTCTGGGTCTCATACAATTATGAGAAAGCAAATCCTTTCCTGTTAGCACTTGCAGAATAAGCTCAGTCACTCAATACTGATTCTAGCACATCTAGCACATGCTCTACAAGCATCTGAGATTTAACTGATGTGTGTATTATTGCCTAAGAGTCAGATCACAGCTGCTCCATACCTTAGTAGACTTTATGGGTTGCTATGACCAAAGAGCATTTATCATTTGAATAGCAGCACATAACTGACCTTTGTTCAAAGTCTGTCCATCTCGGAAAAATCTTTCCAAAGTTGGAGCCCATTGAAAGAACATTTAGGAGTCTAGGATCACCTCAATCTCATAATGAAGACTTGGACTTTAAAGAAAAGTAAGAAGGTAGCTATGATAAACATTAAAACATTTAACTATAGACCCAGGAATTTATTTTAAGAACTTTCTAAGCCCTCTGATCCTTTAATGTAGAAGACCCTGAATCTTATGTGATACTCACTGTGGCTTCACAATATTTGAATTATTTCTTTTTGGCTTCTTGTAATATTTTCTCCTTGACTGGGAACTCTAGAATTTGGTTAAAATATTCCTGGGAGTTTACATTTTGGGATCTCTTTTAGGAGATGAGTGGTGGATTCTTTCAATTCTATCTTACCATCTGGGTCTAGGATATCAGGGAAGTTTTTCTTAATAATTTCTTGAAACATGCTTTTTAGGATTTTTTTCTTATCATGGCTTTCAGTTAGTCCAATAATTCTTAAATTATCTCCCTTGACCTATTTTCAGGTCAGTTGTTTTTTCCAAAGAGGCACTTCATATTTTTTGTATTTTTTCATTCTTTTGATTTTGTTTTATTGTTTCTTGGTGTCTCGTGGAGTCATTAGTTTCTTTTGCCCAATTCTATTGTATAAGGAATTCTCTTTTTGCATTTGACCAATTCTACTTCTTAAGCAATTCTTCTCTCTGTTGGATTTTTGTGCCTCTTTGAACATTTGGCCTATTCTGGTTTTTTTTAAGGTACTATTTTCTTTAATATTTTTAGTGTCTCCTTTGCCAAGTTGTTGATTCTTTTTTCATGATTTTCTCACATGACTCTCATTTGTTTTCCCAGTTTTTCTTTTACCTCTCTTATTTAACTTTTTTAATCCTTTTTTGAGCTTTTCCAGGAGTTCCTTTTGAGCCTGTATCTTTGAGGCTTTACCAGTAACTACTTTGACATCACTGTCTTGTTCTGGATTTGTATCTTGATCTTCTCTCTCACCATAGTAATTTTCTATGGTCAGCTTCTTTTTTTTTGTTGCTGTTTATTCATTTCCTCAGCCTGTTTCTTGATTATTAAGTTTATTTTTACATTGGGCTCTGCTCCTGGGATATAAGTGGCACTGTTCTAAGTTTCAGGCTTTTTTTGCTACTATTTTCAGAGATGGCTCTGGGGATCTATAGGATTTCAGTGCTTCCAACATGGTATGATCTAGGGAAAGGGGTGTTTACTTCTATCTTAGCCTTTGCTCTGATCTTTATCTAGGAAGGGATCTTTTTCCCCTGTAGCCACTAGCACTAGCACTCTACCTGGGCCTCCCATGAGTGATCATAAGTATTCCTCTTCACCTTGGAATCACTACCAGGGTCCCCCCTCCTCCCCTCCATCAATGGTATCAGGACAATCTCACATTCTGTATGTCCTGATGCATACTTTGATATGGAAGAAATAGATGCATAAGGATGATCAGTTTTTGAACAAGAGATTATAGGGATAGATCTGTACTTCATGCCACAAATCTCCAGTATATCTTTGATTGAACCTGTACAATGGATATGATCACATTTCCAGAATAAGGAAAAAGGAGCAGTAGAAGTCCACCAGTTTGGGCATATACCCCATGAATTCTGAAGGATATAGACCACTTTTCAATGACTTGTGTAAAAGGTGGTTGGTGATATAAACGATCTAGATGTATTAGTGTATCTAAATGACTTCACTGTATTTAGAAAGATGTTGGAAGACCATGAAGAAAGGCTAACAAAAATAATCAATTGTCTAGAAGATGCAGGCCCAATCCTGTAAACTGGCAAATGTCAGTTCTGTAGAATCAGTCACATACAATTCTCTATGAAGAATGAGTACTGATCCCAAAAATATAGACTCTACATATCAACTAACCATCAATCAATCACTCCTACTCACCTGCTGCTCAAAGGAGTTAGAGGAAATCACACAACTATGTTGACTGGGTATACTGTATAATCGCATTATTCAACCATTATCCCAGGCCTTCACTGCAACAAGGCAATCCTGTGATTCCTTTCTGACTAATTCTCTATTTCATTTCTCTTGGGGGAACTAGTCCAAAATTTCTTTTATTTCTTCAAATCTCCTATACCTCCTCCTCCTTTTTCTTCCTCAGCTGAGGACCTTAAGTTTTTTTTTTTTAACCCTTACTTTCTGGCTTAGTATCAACTATAAGATAAAAGTGGCAAGGGCTAGGCAATGAGGGCTAAGTGACTTGCCCAGGGTCATACAGCTAGGAAGTGTCTGAGGCCAGATTTGGATCCAGGTCCAACCAACTCCAAGCCTGGTACTCTATCCTCTAGGCTACCTAACTGCCCCTGAGAACCTTACCTCTTGCCTTACAGATAAAATTGTGGCCATTTCCAATGAGTTACCTCTTCTCCCTGTAATATCTTGTTATACTAATTAGTTCATTTTAGTCATGGGGGATTGATAATGGACCCTCAAGTCCATGTGCTGCCCTTCTCTGCAGCCTTAGAGAATTTATTTTGGCTGAAAAGTTATGAGATTAGTCACAAATGCCCCAAACTTGTAGTTAGAAAAATTCCTAGCATTTAGGCAGGGAGGTTGGGTTCTCTGTATTAATTTATATTAATATCTCTAGTTAGCCCCTGGCTTTTTGAATGTTGAGGCAAAATTCAGGTTACTGAATATATGTGGATAAAGAAACTACAGATTATATTAGTGTTTGTGGAGAGACAGACACTGAGAATAGGGAAGTTGGGGAAAGAGAAAGATTTTTCTTAGAAATTCCCTCAGTCCTTGAGTAAGTGGAATTTACTCACTAAGTATTTTGTTCTGACAGGGCTGATGGTCTTCATATTTCCTTCTATGCCCAGAGAATTCTGGTTCTTGCCCAAAGAATTGCGATTCAGACCCCTTCATCTGAAAGTGTTTAAGGATTGTCACAAATAGTGTGGCTAGAGTGATGGAAATAGCCCAAGAGGTAGAATGGCATTGCAGGGATAGAATTGAAGCCTCCCCCAGGGGAGTCAAGTTGCTAGATTTATTGAGGGTCTGAGGAGTCCCTCCATGCATCCTTGGGAATTCTCCACCCTCCCTCAGATTATTCCTTCCCTAGGTATTCCAGGGGGCATTCTAGGAGAAGGGGCAGGGAAGGAGTTCAAAGATCCCCAGTAGGCCTGTGTGATATTCCCTCCCATGTCCTCATTATCATCATCTGTCTGGCCCTTCATAGTTGTTCGGATGTTTGGGTGTCTTTTCCCAGCCTTGCAAGCTCTTATCAAAGGGGAGAAAAATCATAACATAGCTCAGGTGCCTCCACCCCATTGGGCTTGGAATGTCAGGCAAACTCAGCTGGGAAAAGGACACAAGGTTGAAGTCTACATTTTATTTGGCAATAGCAGCTAACTAGTAAAAAGCATAAAATCCAAAAGTACCATGAAAGAAAAAGGATTTCAAAGCATTTCTAAGATTTTAAAACACCATTTCTCATTCTTCCTCTGCACAAACTCCATCAAAATTCCAGTCCTACCTTCTCTTCTTCTTTCATTTTGTGCCTGGGGGCTGTTGGTTCTTTCTGGTTTAGTTGTATATGACCCCTCTCTTTCCTCTTCATTTCTAGCCCCTCTCCATGTGTTGCTCACCATGTGATCTTGAATTCAGGACATTTTTTTCTCCTTGTCTCTGTGGTATTTATTTTTCCTTAACATTAGGTGAATAAATATAAAAAGGTTCTGAATTTTAAAAAATCAGGTCAGAGCCTTCCATAGGTTCAACAACAGAGCCTGATAAGCAAGTTCAGCCTGAGGAGGAACCTTCCTGAGCCAGTTCAACATTGGATTGACCTGGCAGTCAAGATGCCAAGCAAGAGGACGGCTTTGTATTTGGCTGTGCTGCACCCATTCATTGGTGATGCTTCAACTAGGTGGGAGGAATGCTTTGTAGTTTGTGTCTGCTCTCTTAGGGACAAAAACAGTAAAAGAGAACGTGCCAAGAGGAATGTTTTGTAGCAACCACACTGAATTCGAATACACAGTCCATAGGGATCAAGGTTTAGATGGGGAGAATTTGCTCTTATTTAGGAATGAGTATGTTTATGAACTTTGGTTCTTACTGTATCTTCTCCATAAATATCCCTTTGTAATATATTGTTGATATTAATTATTTTTTATATTGGGGACACTAATCAGAGGCAACTGTTGGAATAGTGGATTGAGTGCTCAGCCTGGAATCAGTGAGTCTTGAGTCCAAATCTGATCTCGGGAATTAGCTGTGTGATCCTGGGCAAATCACTTAATCTTTGTTTGCCTCAGTTTCCTCAACATTAAAATAATAGCACCTACTTCTGTTACAAGGAAGAGAGGGTTTTAGGTAGTTGATTTAGTATTAGGATTACCCAAAATTCCCATCTAATCTTTCCCTGTTACAATAAATACAAAATCCATCCCTGTTACTGAGTAGTCTGTGTGTGTCATCTCAGTGTCTGGCTCAGCCAAAACTATAAGAGGGTGGTTATGGGGATGGGACCAGACGGTTGAGAGAGGGCCAGTATCAGAAGATTAACAGGTTTGGGAAGGCCAACCAAGCCCAGTGCAGGCAGAGCCTGACACTGAGATGACACACACAGACCACTCAGTAATGGGGATAGATTTTGTATTTATTGTAACAGGGAAAGATTAGATGGGAATGTTGGGTAACCCTAACACTAAATCAACTACCTAAACACCCTCCCCCCCCTCTAAATGTTCCATTGCTGGGAGTTTTCATAGAGTTTGAGCTATACTGATTCTAACCTAACTGTCTAAAGATCCTAGTTCCTAAACTAGCTAAGCCTATACTAAATCAACCCCTCATTGGATGGTAATAGAGAGGTTATCAGGACCCATGGAGAAATCTTGGATCCACTAGGACCCCAGACCTGATCTTACAGACGGATGGCTCAGGATCACACTGAGAAACTCAGTAGATCACAGCAAGCAGCAGGTAAGCAGGTAGGATGGGAAATCAAGGTAATGCAGGGTAGTACAGCCAACAATGAAAAGTAGCCAGTCCCTCCAGGTCAAACCAGAGAAAGATCCGGCTCAAACCTTAGTTAACTACCTAAACCCACTTTCCCATTCCAGAGTTCTCTCCCTGTTAGTCTCATGCCTTTGCCCTCTGCAAACTTCCTCAAACCCTCTCTTTCTTATAACACCTCCCATGGTTGTGAGGATCAAATAAGATAATATTTGTGAAAAGTACTTAGCATAGTACCTGTCATAGAGAAGACATTTTATAAATTAGTCGGATGATTTTGAGGAGATGTGGTAACTGATTAATTGATAATGGGGTGATATTCTGACTGAAGGCTTATGAATGATAGAATTATAAAGATGCCTTATCTTTCAGTGTGCCCTAGAACCCTGAAGGGAAATGTAATCAGACTTGTTCTGGGGACCCAACCTGCTAAATGGGGTACAGAGTGGGAGAGTACTCCCAGAGAAGTACTTCATATTACTGATAGTGGCTTAACAATCATATATTCCAGGTCTTTTAGCACCCGAGGAAGTAGTTCATTGGGGTCAGTTGACCTGAATTCTTTATAGGTGTCTTGGTGCCCTCTTATGCCATCATTAATTATTTTGGCTATCAATTCCTTGTCAGTTACTATTGTTCTACCATTTTGAAAGGATGGTGCAGTGCTGGCTAGTGGAGAACCTCTGATTTCTCTGTGTTGATTATCAGCCCCAAATTAGCATAGAAAGCAGAGAATCAATCCATGCTCTCTCTCAGTTACATCTTAGCTTCAGGTTCCCAATCATCTGTGAACAAAAAGCTCCCTCCACTTTAGTATTGACTTGTAGCCTTTTCAAGTTAAATAATTTATCATCAGTACAGTAGCTGATCTTCAAGCTGTTTTCATTCTTTTTAAAGGTGTCTGGCAACATCAAGGAAAACATCACACTAAAAAGCATAAGAGCAAGCACACAGCCCTGCTTTACTCCACTGGTGACTGGGGAAGTATGAGAGCATCATCCTTCATCTGGAATCCATGCAAACATGCTATCGTGAAACTGGCATACAAAGTTGACGAACTTCGGCAACCAAATTTTGCTATGATCTTCCACAAGTCTGCACTATGGACAGTATCAAAGCCTTGGCCTCAAAGAACACTGTATACAGACCTCTTTTCTGCTCCTGGAATTTCTCCTGGAGTTGTTGGGCAGCAAACACCATGATGATCATTCCTCAGTCCTTTCTAAATCCACACTGGCTCTTGGGTAGATGAACATCCTTCAGGTGACAGATCAGCCAATTAAGGATCTGCTCCTGATCTTATTGGGAAGGTTTTTTACTTATCCGCATTGCAAATGATACTTGCTGATGGTTTTAAATAAATAGTACCTATTTTAAGAAGAAGCCCTTTTATTCCTATGCTTTCTAGTGTCTTCAATAGGAATGGCTATTTTGTCAAAAGCTTTTTCTGCCTTTATTGATTTAATCATATCATTTCTGTTAGTTTCATTATTGATATGGTCAATTATATTGATGGTTTTCCTAATATTAAACCAGCCTTGCATTCCTGTTATAAATCCCACTTGGTCATAGTGAATAATCCTTGTAATATATTGCTGTAGTCTCTTTGTTAGTATTTTATTTAAGACTTTTTTACATCTATGTTCATTAAGGAGATTGGTCAGTAATTTTCTTTCTCTGTTTTTGGTCTTCCTAGTGTATTTATCAGCACTATATTTGTGTCATAAAAAGAACTTATTGGAACTCCTTCTTTGTTTACTTTACCAAATAGTTTGTATAGTATTGATATTAATTGTTCTTTAAAGGTTTGATAGAATTCACCTGAATCCATTTGGCCCTCGGGATTTTTTTCTTAGGGAATTCATTGATGGCTTATTCAATTTCTTTTTCTGAGATGGGATTATTTAAGTATTCTATTTCCTTTTTTGTTAATCTAAGAAATTTATGTTTTTTTCCAAATATTCATCCATTTCACCTAGATTATCAGATTTATTGTCATATAATTGGGGAAAAATAGCTCTTGTTTTAATTTCTTTTTTATCAAAAGTGAAATCAATCTTTTCATTTTTGATAGTGGTAATTTGATTCTCTTCTTTCTTTTTTTAAATCAAATTAACCAATACTCTATTTTATTTTATTTTTGACAGAACCAACTCCTAGTCTTATTTATTAGTTCATTCATTCTTTCATTTTCAGTTTCATTAATTTCTCCTTTGATTTTTAGGATTCACAATTTAGTCTTTAACTGGGGATTTTTAACTTATCCTTTTTCTAGTTTTTTTAGTTGCATACCCAATTCATTGATCTGTGTTTTCTCTATTTTGTGGATATAAGCACTCAGGGATATACATTTTCCACTGAGTACTGCTTTGGCTGTATCCCATAAATGTTGGTATCTTGTTTCCTCATTGTCATTCTCTTCAATGATATTAGTGATTATTATTATGATTTGTTCTTTTACCCACCAGTTTTGAAGAATTAGATTATTTTGTTTCCAACTAATTTTTAATTTGCCTCTCCATGTATCCTTATTGATTATAATTTTTATTGCAGTATGATTTGAAAAAGTTGCATTTATTTTTTCTGCATTTGGTTATAAAGTTTTTATGCCCTAGTACAGTGATGGGCAACCTTTTGAGCTTAATGTGTCAAAATTTGCCAAAAAAACGAGCATAACTTGAGTGGTGTGTCACTTTGAGAAAAAAAACATAATTTCACAATATTTATAGTTTAAATAACAAAAATGTATAATTGTAATATATAACTGTATTTAATAAACCAAAATAGGTAAATTAATATAGGTAGAATTGTCACCTATAGTGCACAGAGTGTCTATACTACACTACAGCAAATGTTTCATCCTTGGCATGTGGTCCCATATGTCTCTGTATGTGGCCGCATGAGGCCACGTGTAATCAAAAATGGCTATGTGTGTCAGTGCTGATACATGTCTCATAGGTTTGCCATCACTGCTCTAGTACATGGTCAGTCTCTGTATATGTACCACGTGCTGCTGAAAAGAAGGCATATTCTTTTTTGTCTCTATTCACTTTTCTCCAGATATCTATTAACTCTAGTTTTTCTAAAATTTCATTCATTTCCCTTACTTCTTTCCTTTTCATTTTTTGGTTAGATTTATCTAGTTCTGACAGGGGAAGGTTGAGGTCCTTCACTACATTTTTTTTACTATTTCCTCCCTAAGATCCTTTAGTTTTTCCTTTAAAAATCTGGATGCTATACTATTTGGTGCATATATGTTAAGTACTGATATTTCTTCATTATTTATACTGCCTTTTATCAAGATGTAATTACCTTCCTTATCTCTTTTAATCAGATCTATTTTTGCTTTATCTTTGTCTGAGATCATGATTGCTACTCCTGCCTTCTTTGTCTCAGTTGCAGCCCAATAGATTCTGCACCAGCCTCTTACTTTTCCTCTGTGTGTGCTTACCTGCCTCAAATGTGTTTCTTGTAAATAACATATGGTAGGATTCTGGTTTTTAATCCACTCTGCTGTCCACTTGTTTTGTGGGTGAGTTCATCCCATTTACTTTCACAGTTGTGATTACCATCTGTATATTCCCCTCCATCTTGATTTCCTCTTTTGATCCTTCCCTTTCTCCTTTCACTCTTTCCCTCAACACTAGTGTTTCACTTTTAATCATATCCCCTCCCTTATATTACTCCCCTTCCCTTTACACCCTTTCTTATTCCCCTTATACTTCTTCATAGAGTAAGATAGGATTTACTCCATCAAATCTGACAGTTCTTCCCTTTCTGAGTCAACTCCAAAGAGAGTAAGGCTTAAGTATCACAACTCTCATCCTCCCCTCCATTATAATAGTATTCCCCCTCACACACTCCTTTTTTTTTTTAAATCCTTACCTTCCATCTTGGAGTCAATGCTGTGTATTGGCTCCAAGGCAGAAGAGTGGTAAGGGTAGGCAATGGGGGTCAAGTGACTTGCCCAAGGTCACACAGCTGGGAAGTGTCTGAGACCAGATTTGAACCTAGGACCTCCCATCTCTAGATCTGGCTCTCAATCCACTGAGCTACCCAGCTGCCCCTCCCTCACACACTTCTTTATGTGATAGAATTGACTTCATTTTTACTTCTCTTTTCCCATTTCTCTTAATATAATCCTCTTTTTTACTCCTGTTTTTTTTACATATCATCCCAAACAGCTTATTATCACATCCTCTTTCTATGTATACTTCTTCTAGCTACTATGATAATGATAACCATTTTTAAAAGTTATAGATATTATCTTTCCATATAGGAATATAAATAATTTGACCTTATTGAAGCCCTTTAATTTTTTCTCTTTCTTATTTACCTTTTTATGCTTCTCTTGAATTTTGCATTTGCGCATCAAATTTTCTGTTTAAGTCTGGTATGTTTCTTCAGAAATGCTTGGAAATCTTCTATTTTACTAAACAACTGTACTTTCTCCTGAAAGGATATCATTCGTCTTTATGGGTAGGTGATTCTTGGTTGTAAATCCAGTTCTCTTGCCTTTCAAAATATCATATACCAAGTCTTCTGGTCCTTCAATGTGGACACTGCCAAATCCTGTTTAATCCTGCCTGGGGCGCTATGATATTTAAATTGTTTCTTTCTGGCTGTTTGCTGTATTTTCTCCTTGGCCTTTGAGCTCTTGAACTTGGCCATAATATTCCTGGGATTTGTCATTTGGGGATTTATTGCAGAAGGCGATGTGTGGATTCTTTCCATTTCTATTTTACCCTCCCATTCAAGAGTATGAGTGCAGTTTTCTTGGAAATTTTCTTGTAATATGATTTCTAGGATTTTTTTGGTTTGACATTCAGTTAGTCCAATAATTCTTAAATTGTCTCTCAATCTATTTTCCAGGTCAGTTGTTTTTTCAATGAGATATTTCATATTTTCTTCGATTTTTTCATTCTTTTGATTTTGTTTTATTGTTTCTAGATGTCCTTTAAAGTCATTAACTTCTATTCACCAAATTCTGATTTTTAAAGATTGAATTTCTTCCATAATCTTTTCATCCTTTTATATAAGATTCTTTCCCATTTGTTCCATTCTACTTTTCATGGCACTCTTTTTCTTCACTGGATTTTTTTTTGCCTCTTTTTGCTTTTTAAGCTGTTATTTTCTTTTTGCATTACTTTCATTTCTTTTCGCCCATTTTCTTCAACCTATCTTATTTGATTTATGAATTCCTTTTTGAGTTATTCCAGAGCTTGAGACCAATTCTCATTTTTTTAATGAGATTTTGCATTTAGTTGCTTGGAACTCACCATCCACTATTGATTCTGTTCTTTGTTCTTTGTCCCTGTATATATTTTTTAGTGTTGTGTTTCTTCTGCTCTTTGCTCATTTTCCCAGTGCTATTTTTTTCCCTTGTGGACTGGGAATTCTGAAAACTGCTGGCTGATTCTGTCTCCTTTGCTGGCTTGGAAGGTTAGACAATATGAACTATTTTGCCCCAGAGCTAGGTCTTCACCTCAGCCATGGAGGTTTGAAAGGACCCAGCTCTTTCACTGAGGGCTGGTGCCAGGGCCTAGGACTTCTAGGGGTAAGTTTGAGGCACTCTTTTGTTGGTGTAGCCCAGGTCCCAGGATCCTGAGGTTGTCCTATGCCCAGGTTTGGAATCTGGCACAGTGGAGGGACTGGGGTGGGGAGTGACAGCACTCCTCTGTGTGTAGTTTTGCTTCTGGTTTCCCTTTATCCTATAAAAATTAATTTTCTCTGCCTATCTTTCAAGTTGTGTTCAGTAGGAGAGCTCCTTCACTCCATCTTGCCCTTGGATTTTGACTCCTGTCATTTAGAAGCACTTTTTAAAGATTGGTTTGGAAAGATAGAACAGTTTTGGCTTTTGTTGTTACTAAGCCACTATCTTGGTTCTGTCCTACCACCTCCTCTAATGAACAGGCAGTTTTAAAAAGAAGAAATCTTAGGTGTCTATAGGCATATGAAAAATAACTTCTAAATCAATTTATTGCTTAAAAATGTAAATCAAAACAATGTAAAGGTTAAAATTAATGGTTGGACAATATTTATATGAAATTATGTGGTCACCAGTATTTATTATATCTTAAGTCAGAAATTTACTTACAAATAGAGAGGAAACAATAAAGAAGAGAAATGTGAGGGTGATAGAGAAGTTATCTATCTTAAATGAACCACAAGACCTCCTCTAAGATGGAAGCTAGTCTCTCCAGAAACTAGGAAAGGAGTTAGTCTTTCACTCACCCAATGAAGTAGTTCAAGAGTCAGAATCCAAGTAGAAGCTGAGCTCTGAGCCCATGATATCTAAGCCTATTTCCAGAAGACAATCTTTTTAGACTATCTTCTCAAAGACAATCTACTCTGAAGGAATTCAGGGCTTGCTTTTATGGTGACTTCTTGTCCCATCCACTCTTCACAGGGGCCAATCACAGTTTCCATATTGTCTAGCACTGCCCAGGGGACAGTGTCTGTGGGATCTATTTCTCACTTTCTGAAGGTTAAGTTCTCATAAAAAAGATTCATAGATTCCCAGCTGATTGAATCAAAAAAAGTTCAATTTCCTGATTGATTGAATTTCTAAGAGTGTGAATTCTCTAAGTACCTTGCTAGCTTCTCACCTAGTACTAAGTAGGGTGTTTAATCTTTTGTTGATTCAATTTAAAAGTAGACAAAGGAGAGTTAATCCTGTCTTCAGTCTAGTGAGGTACAAAGTAGGGGTACTTAAGTTAGTGTTAACTAAGGATAGACAATAGAATAAAGAATTCTCTTTCACAACAACTCTGAGTTATCATCTCATATCTCAGATTGGGTAATATGACAGAAAAGGAATATGTCAAATATTGGAGGGAATATAGGAAAATTGGGACACAAAGCACTGTTGGTGGAATTGCAAACTGATCCAACTATTCTGGAAAGCAATTTAGAACTATGCCTAATGAGCTATAAAACTGTTGTATACCCTTTGATGCTGCAATACCACTAGTAGGTCTGTATCCCAAAGCGATTCTTAAAAAGGTAGGGGAAGATCTATTTGTACAAAAATATTTATAGCAGTTCTTTTTGTAAATTGTAATTGGAAATTGAGGGGATGACCATAAATTGAGGAATAGCTGGCCAAAATGTGGTATATGGTTGTGATTGAGTGCTATAAGAAATGACAGGCAGGATACTTTCAGAAAAACCTGAAAAGACTTACATGAAGTGATGCAAAGTGAAGTGAACAGAACCAGGAGAGGGTTGTACACAGTAACAGCAATACTGTACAATGATCAACTGTTAATGACTTAGTAATTTTCGGTAATACAGTGATCCAAAACAGTTCTGAAAGACTTAAGATGACAGATGTTATCTATCTACCTCTAGAGAAAGAAGTGATCTAGTCTGAATGCAGACTAAAATATACATTTTAAACTTTCTTTTCCTGGGTTTTTTTGGGTCTGTGTTTTCTTTCACAACATGACTAATATAGAAATGTGTTTTGCATGACTGCATATGTATAATCTATATGAAATTGCTTGCCTTCTCAATAAGGGGGAAGGGATGAAGGAAAGGAGAGAATTTGGAACTCAAATTTTAAAAAAAGAATGTTAAAAAGTTGTTTTTACATGTAACTGCAAAAAAATAAAATATTCAAAAGTCAGAATTGGGAACAGAACCAAAGGGAAGAGGTTTTTAAGACAAGCTAGACTAGTATATGTATGAGGACAGAAAGAAAAACCCAGTAGAAAGGAAGAGCTTGAAGATACCAGAGATAAGGTGAATAAGTGAAGAAGAAAGGTCCTGGAGAGACAGAGAAGGGATGGGTAAAATGGCTAGTCCTAGAAATGGAGAGGGGGCATGTGGGTGGCTCAGTGGATTGAGAGCTAGATCTAGAGATGGGAGATCCTAGGATCAAATCCAGCCTCAGACACTTCCTAGCTGGGTGACCTTGGACAAGTCATTTAACCCCCATTGCCTAGCCCTTACCACTCTTCTGCCTTGGAACCAATAACATAGTATTGCTTCTAAGATGAAAGGTAAGGGTTTAAAAAAGAAAAAATATAAGCAATGGAGAGGGACATTCTTCTCTGAGATAGGAGAAAAGAGAAAGAACAGGTGAAGCCCAATGTGATGAAATACAATGAAAAGAAGATGAAGATGTTGGCTCCTGGAGATCTTGATCTTCTCGGTGAAAGAAGAGGCCAGTACATTTCCTGAAAGTAAAGGGCAAGGAAGGGTTAGAGGCTTGAAAAGGATAGAGAAAATTTGAGATTGCCTTTGGGGGAACTAAGTGCTGTGCCAAGTGAATCATATGCATAGTAAGGGATATAGGAATAACAGTTGCTGAAAAAATTAAAATTCAAGTCTGTTTTTTTCTCCCTCAGGAAATACTGTCTGAACAACATAATTGCATTTTTTTTGGTGACACAATCTCAGGATCATAATAACAAACATTAACAAATTCTCATTTAGGGATATAGAAGTAGTGGCATGAAATAGAGGAGACTAAGTTGAATGATTACTGACCTCAGAACATGCCTTGAAAGTATTATTCATAATCAATCAAAAGAAATCCTCATATTTGCCATATCTAAAAAAATGTATGTCTCATTCTTCACCTTAGGTCCTCTATCCCTCTGTCAGTTGTAGGGGGGTAGCATGTTTCATTATTGGCCCTTTGGAGTCATGGTCAGTCATTATGGTGATCGGAATTCTTTCCAAGTTTTTTTTTTTTTATAGTGTTGTTACTGTATAAGTTGATTTGCTGGTTTTTCTCACTTCATTCTAGAAACAAAATAAACAAGTCCCTAAAAGGATCTATTCCAAATAAATCCTTGATACCTACTTATTTTCTTGTCTTCAACATTTTCCTTCTAAAAACGACTTGCAGAAAACTTCTGGTTATTTGAGGAGACTGTTAAGTTAGGTTTCAGTTAGCTGAAGTTTCTCTGTCTTTTGTATATAAGAATGTCACTATTGATTCCCAGTCTCCCTACTGTGAGGATGGATCCAACCATATTCCATTCCTCAATTTTCCTTTATAGGGTAGGCTACTTGTTCAGATGCAAGACAGCTGGATTAGGGGCACCATCTGTGGCTGTAAAATAAAGCCAGGCTACCTGGCACCCAAAAGGATCACGCTAGGCAACTCTGACATAATTACCAGCATGATTAGCACTGATAACCAGCACAGAGATAGAACCTAATATGTTACTACGGAACGGTAGACTTGCAGAGCTCGAAGGAACCTCAGAGATCACCCGCCCCATCTTCTCATTTGATAGACAATGAGGAAATTGAGTCCTGAGGGAATTAAGTGACTTTCGTTTGTGGCAGATTAGACTTTGGATCCAGTTAGATAATAATTATAGCTGACATTTATATAGCACTTTACGAGATAGAAGTCAAATATAGTACTTCCTAACTCCCTCACAGCTAAAGGTCTAAAACCCTTCTGAATCCGGGCTAATTCAAAGTCATCTGCAGCATCGCCCCAGCTTAGGCAGTACTTGAGATTTTCAGAGAAGAAAATTGAGGCATAGAGAAGGGAAGTCCCCCTAGTTGGATTGTGATTGGGCAGAACAAGAAACAGCTCCCAGTAGCCCCCTTTGCCGTTCTCCGTGGCAACTACCCCACTAAACTCACTTTCTATTATTAATGAACAATGTTTAAATCCATTATTTTGTATTTGGGGCCAGGGGAAAACAGGAAAACGTGTATCTCCCCCATTTTTTATGTATTTCAAAGGCATGAGTGATGGGTCTGCTTGCTGGCAGATCTCAAGTGGCTACAGAAACTAAGGTTAATTCTTTTTTTTTTTTTTTTCCTGTGGGAACTCGCTCCAGACGCCAAGGGGGTAAGGAGGGGGAGCTGTCATTTCCCTTAGCATTTGGGTACAATACCATATTCACTCCTTACAACACTGCTTGGCCTCATGATGGCTTCGGGCAAGTCACCAGCTGGCCTCGGGACCTCAGTTTCTCCCTCTGTAAAGTGGAGGCTGAACTTCTGCCTTAGCTGGCCAAAGAACGGGGCAGTGCTGGGAAGGAAGGCGGCCTTTTTGGAGGAGAGTGGAGCAGCAGCCAGAGTAAAGAGAAGCAAATGATGGAGCCTGCTGCCCCCCAGCCTCCCCTGCAAAGGTCAATTAGAGCGGCAAACAGTTCCCACCAGAAGCTCTGGCCGTCCCTCAAAGCTGTCGGCCCCGGAGGGTGCGCGGCAGCGGCATGCAGCATGATTAATGAAAGTAGATCCGGGCTGCCCACTGGGCCTGGACTTCAGGGGCCCAAAATAAATAAATAAAAAGCCAAGAGAGAAGAAAGGCTGTTTCCTTTTCTTCCAGGAGTTGGAAGGCAACAGGGACTAATGGAGCCAACAGCAAGGGCCCCTGGCGATCCGGGGGAGTGCAGCAAAGCCCAGGGCTGCCCTTTGGCTGCTGTATATCCAGTTGCTCTCCCATCCCTCTGGCCTTCTGAGCGGCCTCTCCTCCTTCCTCCAGGCTGGTCCTCTGACTTAGCTTGCAGGAATCTCTCTGCTCACGGTGACTTTATCTGTTTCATGTGGCAGCTTTCCCTTGCCTTATTTCAGTCGATATCTGGGTGACTGGGCAGACCAGACAGGATGCTGGCAAGCAGTCCATCCTCCCTCCCCACCCCTACCCCAGAGGCTGAGGGGCCAGAGAGAAGGACTGAGTTACAGCATTATCTAAGAAGGACCAGCATCCACTTTCACCTTGTCTTGGGTTACAGCACTCTGCATTAAAAAAAATTTTTTTAAATCACATTTAGCAGCCACCTTTCTTCATCCAAGGGACTTACTCGGGCTCTGAGAATGCCGAGGATAACTGCCCCAGCTCCTCACCTACTTTTCGCTGCCTTCTCCTGACTTCCCAGAACCCCTGGCTCCAATAATAATCCCGTTTTATTTTTCTCTACAATTTCATAACTCAGGCTGAGGGAAGAGATCACAGCTCTGCATAGTTGTGTCATCCAGTGTAAGGAGTAGAAGCAGCACACATCTTGTTGGGGGTCTGGGAAAAGGCCTTGTT
The DNA here is from genome assembly GCF_016433145.1 of Gracilinanus agilis. Classification (NCBI taxonomy): domain Eukaryota; kingdom Metazoa; phylum Chordata; class Mammalia; order Didelphimorphia; family Didelphidae; genus Gracilinanus; species Gracilinanus agilis. The sequence continues at coordinate 97,871,612 of NC_058130.1, forward strand.
CAGGAGTTCTTAATCTATTTTGTGTTACAGACCTCTCTGGCAGTCTGGTGCAGCCCGTTGTGTTTTTAAATGCATAATAGCAAATACACAGGATTACAAAGAAAACCAAAGGTTAGTGAAAAGAGAGATATAATGTTTTCCCCATCTACATTCCCAGACACTCTTTAAAAAATTCTTTTTTATATTTTTTTTTACCAGACACTCTTTAACCTATCCACAAGCCCCTGGTGGAGTTTGTGAATCCCAAGTTTAGAACCTCTGACCTAGTTGGTCACAGTTTCTCCCTTGTTGTAAACAAGACTTCTTCATTTTTCTCTGGTCTGTTATAAACAAAGCTTTAGCAAAGAATTCTCTTCCTGACTAGTTATCGGGATATATTTTGTTAAATGTCCAACAGATCGCTGGGTTATTGTGAATCACTCATTAAAATAACCATGAAGAAAAAGCGCAGGAGGCCAAAGGAGAGAGAAAGACAGAGAGACACACAGAGAACAGAGACACACGTAGAGAGACGGAGAAATAGAGGAAGTGCAGAAGGGGTACAAGAGATATTTTTGGGAGGGAATTTATGGCTCAGTACAAACAAAATTCTAAAATAAATGACATATACACTGAAAGTATAATATTTAACAATTACCATAAGCATACAGAGGAATGCATTTCAGAAAATAAGATGGAATTAAGTTTCAAATTAGTAGTTAACTGAGATCTTTGCTGACATTTTTTCCTACAAAGTCATTTGAACTTATAACCATGAACCCAGAAAAGAGAGGGGAAAGAAGAAAAAATAGAGAAATGGAGACATAGCCAGTCCAATAGCCTGGCAGAAAGAATGAGAAATGAAATGATGGTTTGGACTGGGGGCAGGTCAGATGTCCTGGGCTAGCAAGAGGCCAGAGAAAAAGGAGAAGAGGTATTGGGGCGAGGGAGAGAAAACCCTGTGTGTCTCCAGTCTACATCCTTCTCACTGTTTGTCTTTCTGGAGAATCTATCACCTGCCCCTCTTCTTCTCTTCAGAGTTGACGGCAAAAATCATACCTTTTCCATTCCATACTCTATGCTAGCTTGAGGATCCCCGGGTATGCTGTCCCCTAAATCCTTTGCTAGAAGCTGACAACCATTAATGAGGCATACATGACTTGAGGCATTCTGAAAGATAAATTTGGGTTAAATGACAGTTAAAGGTAAGAATAGCCTTTTAAGACAAAGCCATTCTGTCACAAACCAAAGTCAGGAGATGAGACAGACACAGAGGACCAATGTCAGGCTCTAAGAGTCACATTGGCACACTGGCAGATTCCTTTTCACTTCTACAGTCTACATTTTGGGTCTCACACATCTAGCAGCTCTATCATGCCTGCCTCTTCCCCACTTTCTCTGTCCTCACCTCCTTCCTGATAAGGTTTTTTCTTTTCCAGGCTCCTGGGAGAGTTTGTTGGACTCAGGTATCATGCAGTACTTTAATAAGTCTCTAATGTGGTGAATAAAATGGCCACAAAGGCACAGTCTTCTCCAGTGTAAGGTACAGAAAATTAGAATTCTCACCAATCATACTTGAGGAAAACGATTTGTGTTAATAGTGGCCCCAAATTTGTCTAGAAGGACAGAGGACAAGGTAGGGGGTGGGGAACACAAGCTTTCTGGTGTTTTAGTCCTCTAAACCACATACCGGCTTCTCTTGTCACCCTAGTCTGTGAGAGAGTGAGGGATGCATTCCAGGATGCTGCTGCCAGTCAGCATACTCTCTAGGTATCCACTCCCCATCTCAGAGTGAGAATGCAGAAATTCAAACATTTTGAAACAGGTAAAACTAGAAGGCTGGGCTGGGGTGGGAGAGGAGTGGACAATGCTAACTGAATCTGAACGACAGATCAGCGGTAGTGATGTCTTCACTTTTCACCAAGAAGAACAGATGGGCGGGGAAGAAAGACAACAGCCCCCAGAAAGCTGGGCAACTTTTAAAAAATGTTTTATTTCAAGAACTTTCTTTTTTTTGCTTTTACTTGTATTTCAAAAAAAGGTGGATCAAAGTACAAAAAAAGTCAGTTGAATAACAGCAAAGGTTTAGAAATCACAGCAGCAGAACTAACCCAAGCAATATACAGACAGCACAGATCAAACACCCCAATGCACGCAAGTCAGCTTAGGCTCTTCACATATTTTGTGGGTTTTCCCCCCCTTTTGTACAAAATACATCAAAGCATGCCATGAAATCAGAAAAAGGAAAATTTTAACAAATGGTTACAAGAAATGGAGCTGTACAATAGATCAATTTTCTTTCCTTCCTCTTCTCCTTCTCCTCCTCCTCCTCCTATTCCTTTGCTTCATGTTAAATTATTCTGGAGACAGTTCACTTCCGAGTCATCTTGGTCACCTTTGTTACTCTCATTTTTGGGTGACATGGAATTCTGAATGTTAAATGACTCCTCCTCTTTTAGGCAGGACTTCAGAACATCCTGCATTTTATGGGATATGTTGGAGTCATCCTGGAAGAGGAAAAATTTGGGGAGGGGAAGAGGAGAAAGAATGAGAGAAAAAAAATCAGAATAAGTTTCCAACATCAGATCTGTGATAGCAGATCTGAGAAAGGAAAAAAAAAAGAGAGCACTAAAATTGGCAGAAACTCTTGATGAGTTACCTTGAGGAAACCAAAAGGTTTGATGGGATAAAGGTTAGATTGAAAAGGAATGGTCAGTTATACAAGTATTCTTCTGGGACAGGGAACCACAAATTTTAGGTTTGCTCATGCTGCAATCTTCTAGCTAAGTGGTTTCCAAATGGTTTGAATTAGTGGTAACTCTCAGATGTTTCATCATCGTTGGAGGCACTGTCATGAAGAGCCTTGGATACACAAAGGCCTTTCCACTTGTCCTCAACTAAGCTAAAGACCTTCCACATTAAGAGGTTTACTCAGGTCTGCCTACTTCCTGTTGACCTTATTGCTACCAGGAATTTCTTACATACTGTTCTGTCTCTGAGAGGATACTTCACTGAGCACAGGGGATATTTTTCTACTTGCTAAACCCAATTAGTAGGGTAACTTTGAGAGCAACTAATCTGTACAGCGATGATTCTCTTTTTTTTTTAAATAAGAGAATAAAAATGTAAACTCCTTTTTTACCTACTGGTCTTTATTATCAGACCTGGACCAATGAAGAGATTTTAACTAATATGGCTTCTTTACTGAAGGCAGTTCACAAGAATGATTTCTGTTGCCTGAATGGTCCCTAGTAATCTGTGCTAGAGTCAGGTCCAAATTTCCCACCTCACTCTAGGTAGGCACCACATTCCCCCCCCCCTCCCCAGATGGCCTCCAAAATGGGACAATTGTCTTTTTGGTTATGATATCTTCAAAGGGACCCTACACTTGTACCAGATAACTAGATACATGTCTTTTAATACAACTGGTGCTTTCAAGATACTTTTATTCACTTCTCACATTCCACATCGCTGAAACTTGAGGTGTTATTTCCTTCCTCGTTTCCTTTTTTCCTTTTCCTCCACAATCCTCTCTCTCACCTGCCTTTACCCACTTCTGGACCAATTTTGAAGTCAATGACCAAACAGACTCACTAAATTGTGATTTTTCTTCTAAATAGCCAGCAGGGCTCTCAGAATCACCATATAAACTATTCACAAGAGTTCATAGGATCACCTGAACATTGGACGATAAGTAGCAACTAGCTGAAGTTATCCTCCTCTTTCAAGCTGCCATTTCTTTTATAAGCATTTTAACTTTCAGTGCTCCCTCGACCCAAGCATATGCACCAATTCCCATTGCTAAGGACACAAGCATGCCTGCCGTGCAATAAGTTTTGGAGTTTCGTTGTACTCTATCTGCTGCTCATCCCCTTCTGTAGCTGATCAGTGTGACTGAGTGAAATTTGGGAAGTCTTCAGTTGATGAGGAAGCTGAGAACATTCATGTTATGGATTTCCCTTTTCTCATCTTTGAAAACAAGTGTGTTTCCCTGTCATCACTATAAAGCAAGAAACCACTGGATTTAATGTCTTTAAGATGTTGGGTTCCATACCGACGAGTCAAGTTGGCATCACTTTTCTGGTAATCTTATCATATCACCTCCTATGAAATTATTTGCTGTTATTAATCCAAGATGTGTTTGTAATATTTTATCTGGGCCCATTAATCCAAGTTTCATCTTAACCAACTCACTCCTTTACCCTGTGACCTAGTTTGACTTTTCATGCCTTAAGCCCTCACTGCTAGAGGGATACTAAAGAGAAACCTTCCAAACTGCCATGCTGTGCCAGATACTGAAAAGCATCTTCGCCTGACATTTACCATGAGCCAGACCCTTACCAAAGGGCCAAAATCGAGTCTGGGGCCCCTCCGTTTGAGAGATATCATAAACTTACAGGAAGTTCCAGGAAGGGCAATGAAAAAAAGTCAAAGGGTTAAAAAAAAGGGACTAAGAAGAAATTTCAAATGAACTAGGGTTATTTAGTCAGGGACTAAATTTGGTTAAATATAGTTAAGCAGAAGTGAATAGATTTAACAGAGCTCTTCACACATGGGAGGAGTGTCCCTTTGTATCCACTGTAGTGATAATGAAGAAGAAATGGACTTCAGATATTAATAAGCAAGACAGCTGACTGAGGCACGAAATAGCTGTGACATTTTCATTTGCTTTTTCATGGAGAATTTTGGAAACTTTCTTTTTCAGGGTCATTGGGGGAAATACACACAGGAGACTGACCTGGTGCATACTCCTCATTTTAAGCCTTTAGCAAAACTGGTTTCCAACCACAGCAAAAGTCCTTTGGTCTTTAGGGGCCTCACAGCAAGTTACTATCTTTTCTACATTCCAGGGGTTTCCTTTGATACCTCTTCTCATTCTTTGGGATATACTAAAGCCACAGGTACATTGTTCTAATACAAAGAAATTTTGATTGATGAAGCCATGGTGTGGGAACCAAACTAAACTTAGCCCCTTTGAACCTTGCAGGAATAGAGATCAGGAAAAAAAAGAGTCCTAAATTTTGGGCTAAGTGGAAGGGGAAACACATCCTGAGACATGAACAATTACTAAGCTGCCACTCAATATTTCTGTCTAAATAGTAGCAATAGAAGCATTTTATATTAGTACTACCCTAACCTCACAGTAGTTTTGATCTAAAAAATGTGCTAAGCTCCCTTCTGAGAAGGAATTATTTCATTCTTCACACTTATACCCTCAGTGCCTAGTAAAGTGCAGGGCATGTAGTGGGTGCTTAATAAATAAGTAATTGGTGATTGATTGAGGGGCCAGCATGTAGAACACCTTTCTCCAGGAGGTGATCCTAGAAGACTAGTTAGCTGAATAGTCAAATAACAGGAATCTTTAGAGCTATATCGCAATGGGCTGCTCAGTTTTTCAGCGAGAATGAAGACCCTACATTTGGGAAAACAAAGGACCAAGTGATTCTCCCTGGCTATGTGTACCCCAAGACTTATTCCAACCCTACCAGCACCCTGTAGCTTAGAGATTATTGGGACTAAACTGTAGTTTGGGATCTTTTCTGATCCAGACCCACAACTCTAAGAATTATAGCTTTCATGAATTTACTTCTAGAATCCTGCATTTTATTAGGAAAAAGAAAGATGTCTGGCAAATTAAAAATTTTAAAGAAGTAAAAGCAGAGGTAGCCAAGGGACAGATTTTGAAAAGACCTATCCACAAAGGAAAGGTTGTGAGTATAAGGAATGGGAGAGCTGAATGTTGGGTAAAAATCCTCTCCCATTTGAGGGTCCTGGGTTCCATCTACGACTTTCTCCTTGATACCTCTGATGCCAGGATGATGCACGGCATCCAGGACAGCTGACCTTCGCTTGTGTCCCACACACGGGAGAACTGCTGTTGCCCAGCCATTTTTCCAAAATACTCACCATTCCACTTGGATAACCCACAAACCTCAGCAGGCAGGGGGAGGAAGGTTGCTGCTGAACAATGGACCCTTCCCGCTTCTCCTGATCCTCCCTTCCAGGTTTGCTGCTTAGCTACACAAAAGACTTACACACGGACTTCCATACGATGGCCCCCCCAGCTACAGTCACCTCGCATCGGTCCAACAGGGCCAATGTGAGTGTTAGCACAAGGTGAGGTGAGTGACAGAGGACGGGGAGGGGAAGTGTTATTTGCACATAGGCGAGCAATATGTCCTTCCCACCTCCCCCCATATTAGTCTTCAAAGCAGCAGATTTTTATTTTTTTTTTTGGTCAGAAGCTGTTTCAGAGTGTGCCTTTGAAAGGACAATGTCCCTGGAGAGGAAACTGACCCAGTAAGTAATGCGGGGGACCCCAGAGTTTATTTGTGGAGTCCAAGCGCCCAACACCACGGCTTGCTCAGAGCAGGTGCTTAATAAACGTCTGTTGATTGTAACTGAATTGGAAAGAATAATGAATTAGAAGACCTGAGTTTTAATCCCAGATCCACAATTTACTTGTACGATGTTAAAAAGATCACCTCACGTCACTGGGTCTCTATTTTTTCATCTGTAAAATGAAGGGCTTAGGCTAAATGGCCCCCTCTTTGGTCCCATTCAGTTTTAGAGAATCTAAAGAGGAATTCGTCTTTTGTATGCCTTTTTTGTGGGGTACGATTTTAGGAGGATTTTTTTAATGCCTAGATTATAAATCTGGACACAGAGATGAGTCAAGAACAAAAATAAAATGTTTAAGACAGTGTCAGAAATCATTACTGATTTGGAAAAAAACACCACCTCAATCTTCAATTAAGGAAGGCTTTCCTGACTCCCAGTCTAAAGCACCAAGGAGAAATTCAGGATTTCCACGGGGGACTGATGATGATGAAAGCAAGTGGGCAGAGGAATGAAAATTAAGTAACCTGCTGCAGCAAAGATTTGGGGGCTCAGTGTTGGAAGCTCTTTCGTCTCAAAGGTTTTTCTTTGCAAAGCTGAGTGTGTTGTGGATTAAGTTTAAAATATTTTGCTTCCTATGGATCCCTTTCCACAAAGGAGGATCACATAATTTCAGAGGGAAACATAAAACCTTTGTCCCACGATGATCAGACTATCAAACCCTCAACAGGTGGGAGGTTACCTTTTCTTTCTCCATCAAGCAAGTGGTGATCTCACTTAGTGTTTAAATATTTAGCTGGAAATGCAAAAGATCCCTGGTATGCCTTTTTTGTAAGCATACAAATAAGTAATTGTGAAAAGTTCATCTTTAGAACCCAAGAACTGTCATTTTGGCCAAGGACCATATAGTCCAGCTGGGCCAGGACCAGCTGTCTGACAATAACAAGCCCCAAAGGGATAGCTCGGAGAAGCCTTTAGCAAACTCAGACTTTGCCTTTGTGGCTGTCAGGAGACAAATTCAAACTGAAATGACTGAATGGTAGGGTAGTTAGGTGGCACAGTTGAAAAAGTGCCAGGCCTGGAGTCAAGAAGATCTGAGTTCAAATCCAGCCTCAGACACTAGCTGTGTGACCCTAGACAAGTCACTTAATCCTTTTTACCTCCGTTTTTTTCATATGTAAAATAAGCTGGAGAAGGAAATGGCAAATTACTCCAATATCTTTGCTAAGAGAATTCCAAAAGGGGTCAGACAAGACTGAAACAAATGAACAAAACAAAGCAAACTCAAAGTTTAGCGATATCCCCAAATATCCTTAGTTTTCCTTAATGAACTACTATAGGGCTATCATTTATGAATTTATCTAAACCCTTTCTTAACCCATGGAAATTTTTAGCCACAAGTTTCTGATGGTTAGTGTCAAACTAAACCTTTCTTTTTATTTGTGGACAACCATTTTATCCCAAATTTGATAAGGATGTGAGGATTGGAGCAGATAAAAACTCAACATGAGACAGCAGTGTAACACAGCTAATCTAATCTTAGGCTGCATTAAGAGAGGCAGAACTTAGAGGAATGAAGAAGCAATAGGTCCCACCACAGTCTACCCTTGTCAGATCTCCTCTGGAGTACTGTGTTCCTTGGGGGAATTAGAGGTTAGAAAGAACCCTGATAGGCTAGTGAGGATATAGAAAAGAGCATTCAGTATGGTGAAGGGCCTTGGGTTCGTGTCATAGAAGCATTGTTTGAAGGACTATGGGTGTTTTGTTTGGAAAAGAGAAGACTCAGAGGAGACATAATACCTGTCTTAAAATATTTGAAGAGTTGTCATGTGAAGGAGGGATCAGATTCATTCTGTTTGGTCCTAGAGGGCAGAAGCAAGAGTTGAATAGAAGTGACAAAAATGCAAAATTGGGCTTAATCTCAGGAAAAAAAATTGTAACAAATAGAGCTGGCATTACAAGATGTAAAATGAATAGTTTTGACTGTATTAAATTTAAAAGTTTTGTACAAACAAAACCAATGCAACCAAGATTAAAAGGGAAACTAGGAGAAATTATTTTAACAAATTTCTCTCATAAAGGTCACATTCCTCAAATATATCAAGAACTAAATCAAATTTATAAGAATACAAGTCATTCTCCAATTGACAAATGGTCAAAGGATATGAATAAGCAGTTTCCAGATAAAGATGTCAAAGATATCAATAAGCCTATGAAAAATGTTCTAAATCCTTCTTGACTAGAGAAATACAAATTAAAAGAACTCTGAGGTACCCTCTCACACCTATCAGATTGGCGAATGTGACAGTAAAGGAAAATGATAAATGTTGGAGGGGATGTGGCAAAATTGGGACACTAATGCATTGCTGATAGAGCTGTGAACTGATCCAACCATTCTGAAAGGTAATTTGGAATTATGCCTAAAGGGCTATAAAAATACAAGTCCTTTGATCCAGATAACACCACTACTAGGTCTGTATCCCAAAGAAATAAAAAAAATTAAGGAGAAAGGACTACTTGTACAAAAATATTTATAGCTGCTCTTTTTGTGGTGGCAAAGGATTGGAAACTAAAGGAATGCCCATCAATTGGGGAATGACTGAACAAATTGTGGTATATGAAGGTGATGGAATACTATTGTTTTGTAAGGAATGATGAACAGGACGATTTCAGAAAGAGCTAGAAAGACCTTCATGAACAGAAGCAGAGTGAAATAAGCAGAACCAGGAAAACATTGTACACAGTAACTGCAAAATTGTGGAAGACCTACTCTCAGCAATACAATTATCCAGGTCAATTGTGAGGGACTTATGACAAAGAATGCTATCCATATCCAGAGAAAGAACTATTGGAGCCAGAATGCAGATAAAAACATATGATTTATCACTTGTTTATTTAGGTTTATGTTTTGGGGTTTTGGTTTTATAAGATTACTCACAAAAATTAACAATATGAAAATGTTTTGCTTGGTAATACACGTATAACCCAGATCAAATTGCCTGCTAACACAGAAAGGGAAAGGGAAGGGAGGGAGATAACTTAAATCAGTTAACTTGGGAAAACTTATATGGAAATTGGTTGTTATATGTGATTGGTAAAAAAAAAAAAGGATAAAATGAAATGGATTGTTTGAAGAGGTTATGAGCTCTCTCCTTTTGGAGGTCTTCAAGGAGAAGCTGAATGGGTTTGTTCAGTATTATAGAGAGGATTCCTTTTAAGTATGGATTAGACTAAATGAATGCTCAAGTCCCTTGCAAGTCAAAAGTTCTATGACTAGAATTTATCTCTGAGGTTCAAGGATGATAGTCAGTGTCAGTCTTATTACTTCCATAGGGAAGTCAGTTTCCCTTAATTTCCTTCTCTGTAAAATGAGGGAATTGGACTAGTAATCTTGAAGGAAGGCCCTTTCTGAATCCAATATCTTGTAATTTGATTTAGGTTTTGCATCATTTTACAGACTTTGATCATATCTCCTCTCAGCTTCTATCTTTTTAATCTGAAAAATTCTATTTTTTAGTTGGTATTCATATGGAAAAAAGGTAGGATACTATTTCCTACCTTCCTTCCTCGGTCCCTGCTTCTCCTTCCTTCTTTCTTCCTTCCCTCCCTCCTTCCCTCCCTCTTCCTTCCTTCCTTCCTTCCTTCCTTTCTTTTTTC
>NC_058130.1:97891564-97964605 GCF_016433145.1 Gracilinanus agilis
CACACCCCCGCCTGGGCTGTGTAGAGAGGAGGGTCGCGTTCTGCACCTACCTGGCGCTGCCCCGACGAGGCGGGCGGCTAGGACCAGCACGACCCCCAGAAGCAGCAGCAACCACCGCCGGCGGACCGATCCCCCGCCCCCCGCGTGCCCCACTCGGCCCATCCTGCTGCTGCCAGTCCAGCTCCGGCTTGACCAGGCTCAGCTCCGCTCCCGCCGCTGTCTTCCTCTTCCTCCGGCTGCCGCTTCCCGCCGGTGCCGCCGGCGCCTCCCCAAGACTGCCGCTCACGCTTCAGCCCGCAAAGGGCAGCAAGAGCCGCATGTCGCCCTAGTCCTTTCTCCGGCGCGGCGCCGGTGGCTCCGTCCTCTTCCTGGAGCCTCCGCCAGGCTCCCGCTCCCGCTCTCCCTCTGCCTCCCCTCTCAGGCACCCGCACCTCCCTCCCTCTCTCTCTCCGGGGTCTCCCTCCCAACCGCAGCTGTCGGCGCTCAGTACCGCCCCTCCAGCGCCCCGGCGGGCTGCATAGCCCCGGCTCCGGTGCCGCCTCCCTCCCGACTGCACCAGTCGCGGCTCCTCCGCACGTAATGCTGACGCCTGGCTCTGGGGGCCTCCTCCTTTCCTCCCCCTCCCCCCAACTATCTCCGCCCGCAGAGGAGGGGGACTAAAGGGGTGCCTCGGTCCCTCTGCCGCACCCCTTCCTGACTAACTGACCTACAGCTCTGTCCCCAAGAGAGGAGATAGACCAAACAGCCAGCGGGAGAACACGCCCTCTCCGTCTCCCCTATGCCCTAGCGAAGGGGGTAGAATAGCTGACATTGCCCAGGACAGGGGAGACCCGGCAATGACCCACAGCCTCCGCCCCTGCAGGGACCAGACTGGCAAGCATTGATTGTCTTCCCTCACTTCTCCCCCGCCTCCCATTCAAGCGACTGGCCAACCGACTGCAGGGACGGAGTGGTGGTGTCTGGGGAGCTGCCTTCCCGCCTTCTCTCCCTGGAGCCTAAGGGGGCCTCGAGGGGCTGCTAAAACCACCTCCCTCACCCTCAACATGCACAGGCTGAGGGATGTAATGACACCCCTTCCCAGAAGGAGGGAATGTCAGAGCCCACGTCCCCAGGGGATGCAATACCCCGACCTCCTCACAGCAGCTAAAGGACTGAGGATTCGGACCCATGGAGAGGCTCTGCAAAAACAGCTTTAGGAGGAAGGAGGGCAGCTGGGCACACACCAGCTTTGGACACGTCCCTTTGCACGCAGATTTGTGTGGGGGCATATTTTGGGGGTGAGGGAGAGGATGCAAGCCCAAAGGGACGGGGGCCGACTTCAGTTTGTGCACAAAAGGTCCCGTGGGCTCCAGAATGAGGAGTGGTAGAGAGAACGTTTGAGAGACATCCACAAGCTGTAAGAGAGACTTTGACCTTAGACCATGTGGGGACACAGGAATTCAGACACTGGGATGCAGACACACATGCTCACACAGACACAGACACCACGCAGACTCACCATAGCATAGACAATAACCTGTGCATTCCTACGGAGACTATTTGCATACTGGGAAGTCTTTCCCAGAATCTCATATCTAAGTTGAAAGGAACCTCACAGGCCAACTGAACAGTGAGGAGAGTCCATCCTTGCTCCCCTAGAAGGCCTTCCAAAGTCCCCAAAAGACAGGAGAGTTCTCTTCCTAGAGATGTTGTGCCATTTTCCCATCCCCCTCTTTAAACTCCACGCGTTTCCCTCTTCCAATCCCCAAGGTACAGAGGAGAGGAGCTTCTGGAGGGGTGGAGGAGGAGCCTGAAAAGGCATGTTTATCTCTAGGGAGATCACAGGTCGCCCTACTACACCCGCCCAAATGGGGCCCTGGCTCAGCAAGGAAAACGGTTGGCAGCTGCCAAGCCAGAAGCAAATAGGTCTGGGCTTTAATCGGATCAAATCTAATCTAATCTGAGTGGTTAAACCTACCAGCCTAAACCAACTACAGCCTAGAAGACTGTGAGGTGGACTGAAAAGTCTACTTTGGTTCATTTCATCAGGGTTGGTGGTCCAACAAGCTATGGAGTCTCTTAATCTGTTTCGGGCTAGAAGAGGACTATAAGGAAGAAAACGTCTTGATTGGGACCACCACCCCTGATTGACAGACAGTTTTCTCCAGGAGTGACTCCAACAGGGCAAACCTATAAGTAGCACTGTTTCCATTTAATATGTGGGGAGACAACCCAGGAAAAGGATTTCCTTGTCATAAACACATGACTAGCTGAGGGGAGAATTACTTCTTTAGACCCTAGCTGGCAGCCTAGTATGTAGCCTGGTGATTTCTGGAGTATTCCTCTCTGAAAAGATGACTACAGTCCTACTCCCTGGATCTTGTCTCCTGAACAAGTTTGAGAACTCTTCAAGGGCAAGCAATGCTATATGCACCACTTCATAAAGTGAAAAGTAGGGAGTGAGAATAAGGAGAATTGCTTAATTATGTAATGAAAAGAACTCTGAAATTAGAATTAAGGATGCCTTGGGGTCAGGTTCCATCTCTGTCACAAGCCCTATGGCCTTGAGCAAATCACTGTCTCTCTGAGCCTCAGTTTCCACAAATGTGAAAGGATGAAGCTGGATTAGATACGCAGCTTTACAGTCTTGTTCAACTGTTTCCTGGCATGAACTCGTGTTGGTCTGCAAATTGAACTGCTCACCTTTCTCTTTTCCACTTGAGCCTAAAAGGTCCCTTTCACTTCTTAATTAACCAGCCATTAAATAGCTTTGTGCCTTAAGGCAAAACACCAATCTAAGCACATCCTATAGGATTAATTTCCCTAAAGTAGCTCTTTTTTTACTCAAACATTTAATGGTTCTCCATTATCTACAAGGGGGGGGGCAGGGGAAGCCCTAAACTTGTTAGCCTGGTATTCAAAGCCTTCCAGAATTGGTCTTACCTAAGACATATCAGCTTTATAGTCTTATTTCCCAGTCACTCTGTGCTCCAAACAAATTGGAGTGCCTACTGCCCATCATTTTTCTTACCCCAAATCCCGAGAACTCAATTACTTCAGGTGGAAGAATGACCTCTCCTAAATTCCATGGAATATTTTGTATCACCTTAGAGCACTTATCTCATTCAATACTATTTATTAATTATTGTGTCTTATCTTCCCTCCTAGACTCTATGCTTCTTCAGGGTTGGGACTTACTCATTTCTATAATTCTCATAGACCTAGATTGTAGTAATAGTGTTTTGCACTTAGAAACTATTTCATTCATTCACTCACAGATTTTCAGTAAATATTTTACTCGGAGATTTTGGTCTAGGAATGAGGGCAACAAAGATCAGGGGCAGTAAGTTAAGTCTGGGTGACCAGAGGAGCACTAAAGACAGCAAATGTCCATCCACTCTAATATTTCTGGCCAAGAAGCAGCAATGCTTATGGAACATTTTGGGTTAAAGAGAGATATTCAGAAAGGTGAAGGTAGAATAGGGAGAAACCACAGAATCTCAACCTTGAAAGAAATCTGTCAGGCTACATCAATCCACAACTGAAAAGAAATCCTTCACAACATTCCAATCAATCAGCCAGCCAGCCTTGGATCAAAAACCTTAAGAATTCACTGCTTCACAAAGCAGCCCATAACTTTTGGACAGATCGGATTGTTAGAAAGTTTTCCCTTTAAATACGTACTTGAAGTCAGTCACCTTGTCTAGCCGTCTTCCTAGCTGCCTCCTCTGGCATCTCTTCATCTCCAGTTGCTTAAAGTGCCCCCTCCTACATCACTAACATGAAGCCATCCTAGTTGTCTTCTGCACTTGGTTTATGAACAAACTATGAAGCACAGAACTAAACACATCAATCTAGGCATTATCTGATCTGGACAAATTTCGAGAGGACTATCACTCCCTTACTCTCAGATGCTGTTTCTCTTTTAATGCAGCCTAATAATAACAGCTCACACGTATATCACATATATGGTGCTTTACAATTAGTTCTGGACATTGCCCTTCAGCCCAATTTGTTGACCCTAAATTTACTCTGTAACAATTTGCATTATATCTACCTCACAGATTGTTGATTGTATTTAGCACAGTGCCTGGCACATGGCAGGTGCTAATTCTCTCCTTCCATTGGTAGCCTCCATGAGGTAATATATGTATAAAGTGCCACAGGAACATCAAATTATTATCATTTTCCAAAAGAGGTGTCCTTATGGGAATCCCCCACTTCTCTCAAACCAGTAACCAGATGCAGGTATTGAAACACCCCTAGGTGTGCGCATATGGTGTACACAGCTATATACCATCTGACTGGAAGTCCAGGATCAGATTTACATGCCAGGTCGTATTAATCTCATCTGGGTTTTTAATTGGGATGGGGGAGGGAGGATGTTGTATTGCTTTGGCGAATATTGAGATGCCAACTAGTCCACTGTCATCAGAGCAACTGTGGGGAACCTGTGCTGCCCAGAGGCTTTGGCTGAGTGGATTGGGATAGGTGAGAGTGGGGGTTAGGGGAGGTTACAGAAGGTGCTGTAATAATATATCTGCAAAAATTTCAACACTGACCCTCAAACCAATATCAATACACCATACTTCTCACCCCGCTTTTGTCATAGTAGAAACAAGTCTGGGTCATGTTCCCATCTTAAAAAACTACACATTCTTCTGAAATCAGGAAACTTTAGTGTGGGGATCATCTAAGGCAGTGATTCCCAAACTTTTTTGGCCTACTGCCCCCTTTCCAGAAAAAATATTACTTACCCCCCTGGAAATTTTTTAAAAATTTTAATGGCAATTAATAGGAAAGATAAATGCACCTGTGGCCATCATTGCCTCCCCTGGATCGTTGCAGCACCCACCAGGGGGCGGTAGTGCCCACTTTGGGAATCACTGATCTAAGGGAACCCTTCCATTTTATAGAGAAATAGCCAGAGAGAAAATTCCTTACTCAAGAGTTGCATCACCCATTCAATGGTTAATTTTCCCATTAAATCACTCTGCTTCTCTCAGGCCTTAAGGCAAATTGGGCTGTGAGGTTTTTGGGGTGCAAGCTATAGCCAGGTGTTTCCTAGAACACTGTAAAAAAAGTCCAGGGTCCTCGGTCTACCACCTACCAAATGAAGATAGAGCTCAAGACCCATTAATCTCTAAAGCACTTCTCAAATTTAAGTACAACAGTGCACTAAAGGAAATGTGACAAACTGGACTATGATGCAGAATACTTGGCTCTCAATTCCTAGATGCGCCCTTGGACAGTGTAAAATAGGGAGTATATTTCATGCTTACTTTTTAGGATTACCAAGATTAAATTCCATTGTGATTTTTATTTGCTCACTTCCCTATGCCTATTACCTCACGGTTGGCATCTCTCCTGACTGGGAGGACCTAACCAAGATACTGGATGTCCTGTTTCATTTTTCTCCACAAAGACTTCCTAAGCCCATTTTTAACTTACTTTCTTATTGTATTATGCCATATAGTCCACGAAAACTGGGTTTTTCGTATGAACAAGCTAGGTTCCAGTTCTGACTTGATCGTGTACTACTTGTGATCTTTAAGCAAGCTCTACCCTCACCTGTAAAATTGAGTTTAAATAGACCCTAGGATCCTTTTCCAGTTTTCATTGTAGAACTCCACTATATCAATACCTTCATTTCTAGTTCCTTGTATGACATAGACGACTATGGATTATAAGCTTTCACACATAAAAAAGACTCTGTAAACTATACAGAACTGTTTTTCTTAAATAGACCACTCCCATCTTATCCTAGTGCATCCTAGGCCAGTCATTAAGGGTAAGAGAAAATCAGGAATAATGTACAGGTGTGAAACACAGCTTCCTCCTCTCTCTGAATGGAGAATACTAGCCATGGCTGCAGACTAAGTATCCTCCAAGACAGAATTAATGTATATGCATATCTTTTACTCCCTCCATCTCCTCTATATGCATGGCTCACACTCAAGGCTCCTTTCCCGTCAGTGTGCAGATCTTTCTTCGGTTCCCTCCTCCTCTTTAGGAAATATTGGTCTGTTTTCCTGTCTTCCTCCCTGTCACCCCTTTCAGTTGCTGGGGTGGGACACTGCAGGGAGGGAAGAGAATAATAAGCCTGTCTCTCCCTCCTTTCAGTAGGGCGTATATTTTGTCACTTGTTTCTTCTGTTTGTGGTGTGCAGACACAATCTCCAGCTCTTAGTGTGGGTGGTATTTGTAAGGATATGGTCTGGCTGATGCTGGAAAGCAGGTCACACTGCTTATACTCCTAGAATCTCGAGCAATATCTACCTCAGTCATCCATATTCCACCCATAAAGGGCTGTTAGACCAAGGGAAGGCCTGGCACCAACCTGGCACTTGAGATGCTGTTAATTAGGAGAGGTCTGCTAGGATAGCAAAAAGCTTTGGCTAGTATAGAGGAAGCCAAGGCATCCTTTAGGGCCCCATAGCAAAGATAAGCAAGTAGACAGGAGAGGTCAGAGTTCTGTCTTCAAGATCCGATGCATGTTTTGTACCCTATCCAGAGCACAAGAGCAGAGTTTGGAAAAACACAGGGATCTGATTTTTTAGAGATAATACTTTTATTGATATATTTTCTCCTTTCCAAATCATCTGAATTCAGTAAAATGGTCCAATACAATGAAAAAGTCACATATGCAATGTTCTATACTTGTCGACCACCCACCTTTACAAAAGACAAGTGTCTTCTCATTTCTTAGATACTGCAATGAATAGAAAACTGCACTTGTAAGATCTCAATTCAAATGTGGCTTGAAACACTGCAACTGTGACTCTGGGCAAGTTATTTAACGTCTGCCTCAGTTTTCTCATCTGCAAAATTGGTATAGCACCTACCTTATGGTTTTTATGAAGAGCAAATGATACATTTGTAAAATGCTATACGAATTCCAGCTATTATCTCTGAGGCCAAGTATACATACTCTATACTTATGCAGCCATTTGTTTTGTGGTGACTTTTTTCCCATTTCCTATATGTTCATTTCCAAGATTCCAGTCATGGTGTATATTATTTTCAATACTCTGCTTGCTTGACATTTCATCATTTTCAAATACTTCACTGTAATTATTTTTACCATTTAAATCATTTAGCCTTTCCCCAAATAGAATCCACTATCTCATTTTTTGCAACCACGAAAAGTGCTACTATAAGTGTTTTGGTATATATAGAGCCTTTATTTTTTGCCAATGACCTGGTGGGGGTATAAACCTAGCAGTGGCTTCTCTTGGTCAAAAATTATGGATATTTAGTTATTTGCATTTTTCCAAACAGCTCTCCAGAACAGATGTACCAATTTAAACTCCACCAAAATTATCTTGTAAACCTCCCAAAAATTGTTTGTTTCCTATCAATCCCACCAATTTTCTGAATGTGCACCAAAAACATAGGTTTTGACTTGCATTATTGAAGCATTTTTTCCTTAGATGATAGTTCGCAACTCTTCTGAAAACCTTCATATTCTTTGACCAGCGCTCTTTTCTTTGGGTCACATTATTTCTCATTTTACATATTCTTGACTATCAAACCTTTAGAGATATGACTCAGTTGACCATTTCTTATCTTGTCCTATATATATATTTTGTACAAAAGCTCTTTAATTTCATATTTTCAAAATAATCTACCTTATTCTTTGTAATTCTCTTTAGTTAAAATCTATCCCCAATAGCAGTAAAAGGTGTATGGTAGGCTATTTTTTAAAAATGGTGTCATATACATATTTTGAATTTATTGTAGATAGGCGTTTTTTAAGATCAGATGTAGATATCTTCATCACACTTCTCTCCAATTCATCTGGTCTTTAAAAAAAAATCAATTGTATTAATATGTCAAGGAACTTTTGGCATGGACTACAAGCTCAATCATATTTTACAGAGGCCAAAAACTCCATACATGTTCTTAATCTCCATTAAGACATAGTATTGAGACAAGAGCTAACAATTTTGTTTAGAACTTATCTGGCATAGGGTGTTCAATTTCCAGTGAAATAAAAAAAAAAAAACACCTTCTTTATCTTCTGCCCTAGAATTAATATTAAGTATCAGTTCCAAGGCAGAAGAGCAGTAAGGATTAGGGCAATTAGGGTTAAGTGACTTGCCCAAGGGTCACACAACAGCTAGAAAGTGTTAGAGGCCAGATTTGAACCCAACACCTCCTGTGTCCAGATCTGGTTCTGTATCCATTGGAGCTGTCCTCCAATGACATTTCCACATCAGCTTAAATGGGGATAATTAACCTGTATAAGATTAGAAAATGTATATAAATGGATGGAGGAAAGAGAAGGGAACAAAAAATAGCTATCTTTTGAATATTTCATAGATTTCATACATAAGTATTAACCTAATTCTGTTTAGTTCCTTCCAGAGCAGAGAACTAAATACAATGGATGGAATTTACAAAGGCAGCTTTTTGGCTTGATGTAAGGAAAAATTATTTAAAATTGGGGCTGCCCAAAAGTGGAAAGCTGCCTCATAATAGGTCCCCAACCTCTGGAGATTTTGAAATAGAAGCTAGGATGCTGAAGAAGAGTTAAGATTAAATGGCTTAGGCAGCAGCTAAATTGCTTAATGGATTGAGAGCCAGGCTTAGAGGCTGAGGTCCTGGGTTCAAACCTGACCTCAGGTACTTACTAGCTGTGTAACCCTGGACAAGTAGGTCACTTAATCCCATTGCTAGCTCTTACCAATACAGAGTATTGATTCTAAGAAAGAAGTTAAGAGTTTTACTTAAAAATAATACAAATATGCATATAAATATATGCATAAAAATATATGTATATATGGCCCCCTGCAACTCCAAGATTGTTATTCTTATCCTTAGGTTTAAAAGCTGGCAAACTCTTTCCTGCCCTTCTTAGAGGTATCATGAACAGATTTTGCTGTATTTAGTGGAGTTCTGTAATGATGGAGGGGAAAAGGAACCTAGAAACTAAGAGATTATTGTCCTGGTCTCTCAGTATAAAAGAGCCACATCTTACCCTGCCTATGCTATTCTGTCCTGAATCCCTTGCTGAAGTCCTTGGCTCCTCCTCTGGTCACCCCTGGACCTTCTGCTAGGATTCTATATTTGACCCTGAATCAGATTCATTTCAAAAAGGAATTCAAGTCCAGATGTTATCCTCTATACAACTGCCAGAAATTATTCACATGGAAGCTGCTGAGACTTACCATGACCTCAATGACTTTTAAGAAGTTGCTTCCAATCAAACTCTAGGAAAAGTAACGATGGCAATGTGAAGACCATCTGCTTTCTTAGCATGACTGTTCTCAAAGAGCAATTCTTTTTGTTAAACCGTCAGTGGCTATACACAGTGTCATACACACATAAGAAACAAACAAACAAAAAATGTGCTTATTCGAAGAGTAGAAATAATGCTGAAATTGGAATTATAGTACCTGGGTTTAAATCCTGGTCCTGCTATCAAAATCTGTTACCTTGAACAAATTATTCTGGGCCTGTTTCCACAGTTAAATGAAGGGGCTGGGTTATAGAATTTTTAAGTTCTATTTGACCCTGTTAGTGATTAATTTCAAAAAGGAACCAAACTCCAGACTTCTAAGGTTCCTTCAAGCTCCAGATCCATGATTTTAACATGTCTTAACTTGGGACTATTGGGATATTACGGGAAAGGCAGAGTCTCAAAGACAGTAAGTTAGCTCAGAGATAACTATCATGTGCCAATCACTTACACATACTATCTCACATTTTAGCCTCACAACTCTGAGTTGTAGGTACTATTATTCATTCTACTTTAGAGGCGAGGAAACAGGAAAAGGTTAAAAATGAATTTGCCCAGGGTCTTCCTAACTTTAGTCTTGGTGCTCTATTCATTGCACCACCTAGCTGTTCTAGTAATACACAACTATAGAAATTGCACATCTTCCAAGGGGGGGGGTATGAATTTGGACATTATGATAAATGCTTTAAGATAACAAGCCCCAAATGGTCAGTCATAACTTAAAAACAAAGAATAGGCCATTATCTGAGGCCTGAGGGGAGGCTGTTACATTGTTCCAAATATTGTTTGAATAAATTTTCTTCCTAGGCATTCTACATACGAATTTAAAAATCAGAGTGGGTATAAAAGGGTGGGAAGGATGTAAATATTAGACCCGAAAACAAAGATCCATGCTAGACAGAAGATAAGTTGAAGACACATAACCAGTGGTTGAAGAATGGCTGAACAAATTGTGGCATCTCAATATAATGGAATATTTTTGTGCCATTGAAACGATAAATGTAAGGAATATGTAAAGATATACAAAATAGTGGAAAACCATGAACAAAAACTAGGGAAGCAGCATGATTATAGTAGGTACACCAGTGGATTTAATGTCAGAGAACTGAGGTTTGAAATTGTTGAGCAATTTCTGATGATCTGTGTCCCCATTTTCAAAAAAAAGGAAATTAAATGGTTTCTTTATTATTATAGGTATTTAATGTAGTAAAAACTGATGTTTACATAGCATTTTGACAAGGTTCCCAGCCTGGTAGATCAGAAGAATGCTGAGGATATGACATGAGGTCCTCATGGATAATTTTAAGGACATGTGGGTTGAGCAACACATGAATCTGAGATCAAATCAAACCTAAAGAACAGTGATTAGCTGATTTCTGTTGGACTGAAGATAGCACTCTGAGGGACTGTCACTCAGATTTGGCTTTGGTCTTGTTTTGCTCAACATTTTTTATGAACGATGTGGAAAGCAAAAGAACTAGTTTAGTTTTACGCAGAAGTATAATGGGGATGGTGATAATCTTTGCTCTGGTCAGACTACACACGAAGAACTATATTCATTTCTGGGTACCACAATTTAGGAAGGAGGATGAAAAACTAGACTAGGTACTCTAAATATCTGCAGTGTCAAAGTGGAAACAAGACTTGTTTGGCCTCAAAGGAGACCAATAGGGAGAATTTCCAATAGGAGAGCTTTTAGTTCAATATTGGGAATGGAACCCTAAGTCCTCCCTTCAGTCTATCATGAGTCTATACATGATTTCTCATTTTAAGTTATCTTGGCATTCCAGTGTACAAATTAAGTCTCAGATAAATTTGGTTACTATGATTTAATTCCTCAGGAATTTGTCATTTCTTTATGAATTTATATAACTAAGTTATTGAACCTATTAAGATAAAAGATGCTTCAAACCTTTGATTATGACGACCCCAGGATTGTACCATGTGAGTTTTCTCCTGACCTGATTGCTCATATAGTTAAATCTAGGTTTAATTGCATATATAGCTCAAGAGATTATAAAAAGACAAATTTCCAAGGTTTACCTTTTCTATGGGGTTAGAATGGTTCTGGTAATGGATAGTATCTCTATATCAATAGTATATTACTGGGGCAGTTAGATGGCTCAGTGGATAGAGAGCCATGCCTAGAGAGAGGTCATCTTAGGTTCCAATCTGGCTTCAGTTCCTAGGTATGTGTCCTTGAGCAAGTGACTTAACTTCAATTGTCTAGCCCTTACCATTCTTCTGCCCTGGTACTCACATTTAGTATCAATTCTAAGAGAAGGTAAGGGTTAAAAAAAAGTATATCATTCACACCTTTATCCATTAAATTGATCCCATATCATTTCCAAAGGAGGGCCATACATATAAACAGTGATAAGGTACCCTCTTCTCTGGGACCTCGACACTTACCTTCTTTCATTTTTACATGAAAATTTGGAGAATGGTTCATGGTGATAGGGAGGAAAGGGCTTCAGCTCACACCTTCTATTGGATTTTCCCAAACATCTTTTGTTTTCAAGAGAAAAGTCCCAGATACACATGAATTCACTGCATTTTTGCACACGATGGCAAAGTATCCTTGTATTCTATAGCATAAGTGGAAATACAGGGTCCTATTTTAACACAGAGATAGGAGCAAGAAGCTTTCCTTCATCCTGACCCAAGTCCCAGTCTTTATTTTTAGAAATAATCACACACAAAGACACAGGCTTGTACAAAAACCGTATTTTGTTTTTCTCACAAAATTGGGTGGCTGTATTGCAGGAATAAAACTGGATCATATACACAGGATCAGATGAAAAAAAGTCACCACATGGTTATTTATACAGAAACACAGCAGTGTTAAGAATTCAGGTACTTGGTAGGACCATCACCAGTACAGTAAAAAATAACTCTACCTGGATCTTTGAAATTTGAAAGTATTCACCTGAACAACCTGAGGTTTACATGGGACTATAATCTGAAACAAAATTCCATGTTCCTTTAAAAGTCCTAGATGAAAATGTATCATCTGGAATGAATTTTCCTTTAGTAGGGCAGGAGGGTGGATATATGAGAAAAAACCCTGGATGCTTTCACAAGGCACTGGGGGCTCTCTGTGGAGTTAACTGCATTAAAACTAAACTCCAGTAGAGGCAAGCTCAAATCCAGTGCTTTAAGAAATGGCCTTGAGATACTGAGAGCACATGTTTAGCTGAAGTCCACACCTGAAGCCTTAAGAAGGCAAATCTGGATGGTGTTTTTTTTTTTTTTTTTTTTTTTTTGTTGTTGTTTGTTTGTCTTCCAGAGAATAAGAAAAAAAGAAAGAAAATGTTCCATTATGTTCAGAATGTATGTCTTGTCCTTTATATGTAAAGCTTTATAAATGAGACAAGAAAACAAAAGCAAAAACTTCCAACCCTGTACTTGAACTTGATGGAAATGCAACATGGAAATTAAGGTAAGGAGGTCATAAGCTTTGGAAACAAAGCTTTATCAGAAAAAACAAAACAACAAAATCCTCTTTCCTAGGGAATTGGAAAAATGAATGCTGAATGGTCACTAAGACCTATCGAGTAACTAACCATTAGTACTAGAAAGAGTGTGGTGGTCCAAATTGGGCTCATATTAAGGCATTTTCTGTCTTCCTATAGAATGTACCCCTACCCCTGAAAAACAAAAAAACAAAAACCCCCCTAAATACCAACCCATTTTCAAAAATAAAGATTAAAACAGTAACCCATCTCCTAAAAAAAGAAGAGAGCTTATTGCTCTAGATGCTGAGCCCTTTCCCTGGCATCCCCTCAGAATTTTTTACCAGGTTATTTCCTATCAAAATCCTGATGAAGGATGGAATGTAAGAGATCAGAAAATAAAGTGGAAAGGTGTAAGAGTGGGTATAGCACTACTTCACCTCTCTAATAATCCTGTTTTAAATTCAAAGTACCGTTTCCACTGAATTCTGCTCACTCTGGCTGTCTGCAAGAGGTAGTTTGGGGCCTCACACCCCTAGCCATCCCAACCAAGTTCCATTAATTAGAACTTCAGAACTATTCTCCTCCCCTCTTTTTTTCTTTTTCCTTTTTTTTTTTTAAGCTTTTTATAAAACGGGAGGGCAAAAAGAAGAAAAATGCATCCAACAGTGACTATTAGGCTTGATTCCTCAGCTGGCTAGTGCCTTGGACTCCTGAAACTTTTCTGGGTGTCCTGGGGACCTGAAAATGTTTCCCAGTTCCAAACCCATCCCTTATTCCCACCCCCAACCCCAAAGTTTCCCTATATCTCAAACCATCCCGACAATAACTATCTGCATAGAAAGCCAGAACCAGTGAACTGGGGGAAGAGAGCAATTTTATTCTAATTATTGCACTCTCAGCCACCATGGATCAATGAAAAGAGTATGTTTTGTCAACAAGGCATGAGAGATGGGTCAGGTATTGAATATACCTTATAAAATACCTTGGATTAATAAAGAGGCACATGTATTCCTCACAGGGATGCTTCCCTTCACCACTGTTTTCCCTTATCTTCGAGCTTGTATGCATGTGCCAAGGCTTTGTGTTATCTTCTAAATATTTGCCCTCCACCCCATCATGAACCTAAAATGAATGCATCTGCTATGCCTCAAAGTTCAATCTCTTCTATACTGGTGGTCCATCTCTCCGCTTGCATCTTTTGGTTCCTATTAACTTAGGATTCTTTTCTTAAAAAATACTAACAATAAAAAATTACCCATGGAAGCACCAAGACAAAGAAAGATTGCAAGAGCAAAGCTTGAGATGGGCTTACTCATTATATTCCCTATTTGCCCCTTATTCAGCACAGGGAAGACCCAAGGTGTCCTGTCTAATGTACACTGTCACCACCAGCCCCCATGAGCCCTGGCAAAGGAGCACCACCAAAAGAAATACACCAGAGTAAAGAGGCACTCAGATGTAAAAGAGAAAAAATCCTGAAAGAAACAGAAGGAAACTGAGGAAAAGGAGTCTTGTCACCACTACTTGGGCTCATGGAATCAGATCTGGAAGTCCCTTGAATTGTTGCTTGTTAGGGAGCCGAGGAGGCTGGTGCTGCTGCAGGAGGAGGAGTGACGCCATCGGTGGGTGGAGGTGGTGGGGGCTGCTGCTGCGGAGGAGGGGGATCTGAAAATACATCCAAAAGCTAAACATCAATAATGGAAGCACAAGCAACTGGGAGAAAAAGAAGCTAGATTAGAGGAAAGGATGGAGTTTACTTCCTGAAAAGACTTTCCAACAGGTCACTTTGCAAATAATGGATTTCTACAGAATAACACAAACCCTCTGTGCTCACACATCACACTCATCTCTGTCTTATTGCTACAACTTCTGGTGCTATGACTTGTCTGGAATACTCTGATTCTCTACATCTATTTACATCTTACTCATTCATCAGAGTCCAATTTAACTTCTATCACGACCAGGCAAGCTTTTGATAAGCCCTATAATCTCACATCTTTGTATCCCAAAAGACCTTGAAGGAAGGGGGCAGCTGAGTAGCTCAGTGGATTGAGAGCCAGGCCTAGAGATGGGAGGTCCTAGGTTCAAATCTGGCCTCAGACCCTTCCAAGCTATGTGACCCTGGGCAAGTCACTTGACCCCCATTGCCTAACCCTTACCACTCTTCTGTCCTGGAACCAATACACAGTATTGACTCCAAGATGGAAGGGTAAGGGTTTTAATTTAAAAAAAAAAAAAAAAAAAAAAAAAAAAAAGACCTCGAAGGGAATCCTGGAATATAGTCAATGTTCAACAAATGCTTGTTGACTTACAGCAGAGAAAAGATGAGGAAAAAAAGATCGCTGACCATCTCCACCACCACCACCCTGCCCCCGCCTAAGGGTGCTCTCCTTCCGGGCTTTCATCATCATGTAACTTGTATATAATATTGAGGTACGTAGGTACATGAATCTTCTAGGAGACAATAAATTCCTTATGGGTAAGGATCATGAAATTTTTACTTTTTGTATCCCCGGTGCCTTACAAAATTATCCTTTAAATAGTTCATGCTTAATGTTTATTAGAATGTATTCGGTGAATGTGATAATTATTTAAGAGAAGAATAAGTATTTTGAAAGTTGAAACGGGTGAGATCAGTTGTGGTTGGATAGTTCATGAAAAGGTTTCGTGAAAGATGTAAAGGAGGGTTGGGGGTATTCTAGGAATTGAAAAGGCATTGAAGTCCTTGGTAGGCCTGATCCAATTTTAATGCGAACCTCTAAGACTAGATTTACAGTCTCCAATTCTGCAAAATAATTTTTCCTCAAGCATTTGCATTTGTCCAGGGTGAGCTAGAGTCAAAATAGTATTAAAAACTGATGATTTTATTTCTGATCAGAGAGAAAGGAGCTTAGTTGTAGGAGAGACTAGTATGCTTTTTTATGCTTGTCTGGAGGGTAAATAGCAAACTGGCTCTCAAGAAATGGACAAGGTAATCAAGGGGCCTTTTCTCTATTGTGATTTTACCCATTCAGCTGTAGCTCTATTAGTGTTCTCCTTGGAACTCAATGCACCAATAATTGTCTTATATGTCATACTTGGTAGTGAGGAGTCATTCAGCAAATGATATGTGAATCCATGGATGTATACACCACATACATACACGTCCCCATGTATTATCCATATATATGCACACATTATACACATTTGGCATCTTAGGAAAGGATTCAGCCATTTGGGAGTTAGTTTTCTAAACTAATTATTTCATTTTACAGATAAGAACACACAAGTCCAAAGAAATGAAATAATTTATATGAGACTATAAATTGTTAATGTTGGAGCTGAAACTAGAACTTGGTGTCATGATTCATAAGTCAAGGGTCTTTTCCAATATAATACAATTATATGCCTTCTTGAGTTTTTTCCCCCACTCTTTTCAATTTTTCTTATATGTATATATGTATTTAATCACCTTAATTAGATAAAATGCATAAAGGCAGAGATTGTGCTTCATATTTCTTTGTATACTCCACAGTGTTGTCTGTAGTGCTTGGCACACCAAAGATGCTCAGTAGAAGATGCTAGTAAAAACTTACATGTTAGGAAAAACTTCCAAAAAGTTTTCTAGAAATCTGCCCCAAAGCAAGTTAATAGACACACCAATGATTCCCTAACAATGACATAGTCCTGATTTTGAAGTAAAAAAGGCAGGGTCACAGCTCTTCTAGTCTAAGTTCCTACAGGAAGCTGGTCCATATTTCCTAATATGGTAAGTGACATAAGGGAGAAATATTCTTTCTTCTTTCATAGGACACTAAAAACTCAAAGAACAGATTGCTTACAAGGCCTGTTATTCGGTCCTTTAATCATCTGATTGCGCTACAGTCTAAAACCTCCTAGATTTAAAAGCCTTACATTCATACCCATTAAGGACTACTGTACAAATAAGATATTCTACAGCCCCATCAAGGACTTAACTGGAAGACGGTAAAGAGGAAGAAGTTAGGTGAACAGCATCCTCTGTTTCCTAAGCTCTCAACTCATCAGAAGTGCAAATTTATTGAAGTCATGCTGGTTAATGAGTTTGAACAGAGAGAATTTCTGTGTCAAATATTGGGATGAATCACTATGCTACCATAAATAAAAGGTTCATCCAAAGCTGAATTTTTGATATATGCTTACCTTCTCTCCAGTTCTGGGTAACTCAAATGTGTCTGGTCTTAGACCTCGGAAAAACTAAAGTACTTAACATTTATTCTCCCCTTTCGTAGACCCAGGAGTCAGGAGGGTAGTGGGCCATCCCCAGAATTCTACTTACACATGCCATTAGGTGCTGCAAGGGGTACTCGTGGTCCAATGATGTTCCCAGGCATTGGTGGCATGACAGGTTGGGGAGGACCACCCCCAGAAGGATGGATATTGGCTGCAACAGCTGGAATCATACGGCCTGGCATGGGCTGCCCAGGCATCATGGAACCAGGACCTGGCATCTGACCTGCAGAAGGGTATTTAAGGGAACTGTCATAAGTGTACTATGAATAATAGGTTGGCTAGGAAGACTATAATGGAATCCCAAGAATCCCATTAAATTTAAAGCAACATATTCCCTGGAGAATAACTTTAGATACTTGCAACGGACTCAGATGAAAGATGTCTCCAGTAGCAACTAATACACTGGGATTATTTCAGGAGGGGTTTGGGAACTAATGATTGCTCCAAAACTTCTACAGAGACAGGCAACAGTGAGAAGTTATTAAAAAGAAACCTTTTCAGAATTTTTTAAAAAGCTCACTTTGTTGAGAGGAGTTAGGGTAAAAAGAGGGATTGTTAGCTATCTTCCTGAGGATAAATGATACCAAGTATACAGGCTAATAAGGGAAGAAAGAAGAGTTTTAACACCAAGTGTGGACTCAGTCTGTGCTAATAGTTTAACTGGGACAAGACCAGAGCTGCACTCATGAAATGGGGGATGGAGGGGAAGGGAGAGTTTCCAGATATACAGGTAGCATCATTCTTCATTCATCTTTAAAGAGTGAACCCTGGCCTAAATCTCCAAATTCTGTTGAAATAGTGCAAAGGGATGATCTAATCCAAATAGGACTGTGTGCTTAAGTGTTTGAAATTATAGAAAACTCTATAAAAGGAAGAATTACCAGAGGTTTTCTGTACTGTTTTACAACAGCTTTAGTATATGATGGCTGACCACTGATTAGCTTTTAACTCCAAGATTTTTGTTTTGGGAGCTGTTGTTTCTTTTAAGTGGCTACACCATGAAATGTATACATTTCATAAGTGATAAGCTTTTTCTCCCTCAGTTTGAGAGAAAATACATTATCCTGGTCTTCTCCCAGTGTTAACTCCTTAGGCCAAACATAGTGCTTTACACACAGGCTTTTCTTATAAAAACCAGAAGAACTTTTATCCAAATGGATGCAAGAGAATAAGAATAAAGTATGCTTCAAAATAATTACTGACTCACAATTAAGACCCTTTAGAGTAAAATTTAAGAAAATTCAGGCCAAGTAATCTGCTAATGAAATTACTTGAAGGTTAACTGATGATGGGAATATATTTGAAATGCAATTTTTGACTAATAAAGAAAAATAGGGGAAAATGCTATCTGGCAATTCTATTATACCTCCTGTATCAATTCATTAGCCCACTCCCAAATAGCAGTACTTTCAAACTTTTTCATGTTTCATCAAAGCTTTCAGAGCTTTTCCTCTCCCCACTCTCTCAACTGAGAACTTTGCCTCACATTTTACAAAAAAAATTGAGATCATTCACCAGAAACTTCCTTTTTTCTTCTCTTCCTCATCTCCTATCACTCTAGTGCTTTTTGCCACTATTTCCTTCTTCACTGAGTCTTATACGACGATATGGCCTTACTTCTTATTTATCTCTTTACCTGTTCAAGTGTTCTCATTCCATCCAACTTCCTCCAACAAAACTGTCTCCTCTGTCATACTAACTCTTTCACTTATTTTCAATCTCTCCTCTACCAGCTCATTTCCTACTGACTACCCATGTCCCTCTTAATTCTAGTGCCTTCCTTCTGTTAATTACCTCCTATTTATCCCTTATGTAATTCTCTATATATTTGTTTGAATATAATCTCCCTCATTGAACTGTACAGTGCCTGGCACATACCAGATGCTTAAAAATGCTTTATTAACATATTCCTCATCACCACTTAGAGGGAGAGCAAAAGGATGGAAAAATACAAATTTGGAATATACTTAAAACAACTGGTGAAGGAGGCAGCATTGGTTAGAAGGTAGTCAAAGATAAAGGTAAGGATGACATAAGAATGACTTGTAAGTTTTTCTATTTGGGAAACTGTAGATAAGGTGATGTTATTCACTGTGGTATTTAGATGTGAGAAATAAAAACAAGAATTATTGACATTTACAGAGAAAAAAGGAGATAGATATATAATCTCATTTAAATTTCATAATAATATGAGGTAGTTATTAAAGTTGTTATCCACACTTAAAAGATGGAGAAACAAAGGCTTTTAGAAATGAAGTGATTTGTCCATGGCTAGTCAGCATACGTGGTAGGATTTGAACTCAAGTCTTCCTGATTCCAAGTTCAGCACTCTGTCATGTAAGCATAGGAATAAAAAGCCCTGAAATGTTTGAGACCAATGTTGTTACTGATCAAATGAAACAGAGAATACAATATCTCCAGGAACATGATAAATGCCAGGAAACAGTGGTATGAACAAGACTGGTTTCTTAAAAAAACCTGACTTAAGTCATTAACAAGCAATTCCATTAAATTAAATTCCTCAATCATCTGTTAAGTCTCCTCTCTTGTCCTCATAGTGGAGTTGGAGAATAACAGACAGAGAAAAGTAATCACAAAGTAATTCTGAGAGGGAACAGTAAGAGCTGGGGTGATTAGGAAAGGCTTCCTGAGCTGAACCATAAAGGGAAATGAGAGAGCTGAGAAAGGCATGCATCTGAATTGCATGATAATCACATGAACCTGTGTGACATGACTTTAGAATCATGGAATTAGAAGGGTTGCACAGGCCAACCTTATGATAACGAATGGCATTTCTGTATCAAATCATACCAGTTTGCTCTTCCTGTCCCCCAAGAATTTAGAAGATACAGAAATAAGCTAATTCAGGAAGGAATCTGAAAAGTAATTATCAAGTAATACAAGAGTAATTTCACAATTATTTACAATCTCAGCAGGAACATTTTCAGGTCACTGAGTCAAGAATTCAAGTGTCTTTGGCTGGCTACATAATCCCCTACATTGATGGCAGCAAGCCTTGCTGCTAGAAGTCTGCTCGCCTTGGCCAATCTGGCTTGTTCTCACAAAGTCAGCATAGAAACGTCAGTTGGCCAAGGTCAGACTTGCTCTTCACACCCTTAAGCTAAGGAAATATTTCCTATCCTGTTACCAAAATCAGTCAGTCAACAAGCCATTTATTAAGCTCCTACTATGTTACGTACTGTGCATAAGTGCTCAATATGTAATGAAAGGCAAGAGTCCAATTAAGAACTGAAGTTCCTTTATCCTGTTGCTGTAAAAAGAACCATGAATCTTGTTAAGAATTAAAAATTTTTAAAAATACATGAAAGGGTTCCTTGGGTATTAGAAGAAGAGCCAAAGATAGGAAAAAAAGTAGAGGGAGAAGTTTTTCACATTAGTGTTCTAGTTTGCTTCTCTTTTCAAAGGAAAAAGACAATGTTGACACTCAAGGAACTTGCCTATCTACAATTTATTGATCTTAAAATAAGGGCTACATTTAGGACATGTATGCACAACCCCAAATATCATTATTCATGAGTCTCAGCTTGTCCTGATCCTGGGATATAACCAATCAGTAAATCAAACCAGTAACTAGCCAGATCTATTCTAGAGTAAAGATTAGCCATAAATGGCTTGTTCCCTGCCTCTTGTCCCACACCTCATTTCATTCCCTTACTTTATTTCTGAAATGGAGCTATGATTTCATTGGAAGAAGGAACTACCAGTGAGGAAACTCTCTTTACCAATGAACATCAGCATCTACTCTGCAACTTAATGTTAAAGAGTTGCCCCAGAGCACAAAGAATTAATCTACCTGCCCAAGATCACAAAGTCAATGTGGGTCAGAGCCAGTTCTCTATCTGCTATATTATGCAATAACTCTTGTTCCTTTTTAACTTGAGAGTAAATGAGCTATAAGTATGCTTTACAAACACACTAATCTAAGAAAATCTCAATTACCTATTAATTCATCTATCAGAAGTAAATCAGATATGAATGCACACAGCTGGATTAATATTATTTTCTTTTATTATGTTTTGCTTATACTAGTAATTTTAGTTGTTTCTAACAATATTCTTGTTTCAACCAATCAATCAAACCACTCCCTAAAGCATGGACAGGACAAGGATGACGAAAACCACATCACTCTGCTTGTAGGATGTTGCCATCTATAAATACTTCTCAGGAAAACTGCAGACTTCCATGAAAAGAAATTGCATTGCCCTCTAGAGGCTAGAGCTGTCAGGTTATAGATGGATATGATAGCTTTTAAATGCTCAGGAAATTGATAGTATACCCAAACATTTTAATAGTAGAACCTTACCTAGGAAAGGATAAGGACTTAAAGTCCTTAATGAAGATATTATTTTTATAATACTAAGAGAGAAAACTGGTTCTATATTATGTAAGGGAAAAGTCTTTAATCTTACAAATTTTGAAGTCACCTTGATGTCTGTCAATGCTTGTGGGCTTAACCATTAAAAAACAAAAAACAAAAAACCTTACCTTCTGAATTAGAATTGATACCAAGTACCGGTTCCAAGGTAAGGGGTAAGTAATTAAGAGTTAAATGAGTTGCCCAGAGCCACACAGCTATGAAGTATCTGAGGCCATGTGTGAACCTAGGCCCTCCTGCCTCCAGGCCTGGTGCTCTATCCACTAAGCCATATAGAAGTCCCGTTTGATCATCTTTGAAATGGAAGAGTAAAGGTATCTTCACAAATTGTTACTCAGTCTGCCTGCCTGGCATATAACTAATGGGATAAAGCACACAAATATTACACGATGATGAATAACCCATATCAATCAAAATGAAATTGTTCTCCCATCTTCTTCTATCTTCAGGGGGAAAAAAATCAGATATCTCTTTTAAGATGGGGGGGGAGGAGGGGGAGAAACAAGACCTGAGAATAGCAACATGAAGGCACAAAATATTGGCAATAATAGTTAACAGTAGACATGTATTAAAAGAGAAAGTTATGCTTAAAATTAGATTCAGACTACTGAAAGACTGCTAATATACTCTCAGGTTTATTACTTCTTTTATTAAAGTGTTACTCTCATCACACCATGGAAACAGAGATGAATGCCAACCAAGGATTCTTTCTTTGCTTTGTGAGAGTAGAAAGAGCAAGAATGTAGCTGAAAAGGACTTTCAGAATCTCAAATGCTTGGTGCAATTCATTATTTCATTTCTAAATCATTCACATGTACAGTTCTTGGCTAAGGCCCCAGTAGAACAAAAATAATGGAATCCATCCTAAGTAAGAAGTCTAGACTCCTGAGTGACCTGCTTTTTCCAGAGTACTTTCCTGAGGATAACCACAACTTGTTGCTCCCCCCACCCCCCTTTAGGACAGAACTCTTATTGTTCTCTCTTTAAAGGTAACACTGGAAAATGATGTGAAAGTTTTGGTTACATATTATAAAAAAAAGACAAAGGTAATAGATAAAAACTTGGTTGACACGGAAGGCAAATCCTTATTTGATAATTACGACAAAAATTTTGAACTAATGTATCAAAACAGTTGCCCAATGCCATATGCAGTTAATAGTGGTTTGATTTTTGGCTTTTTACATTTTTAAAATTTTATGTAATGTATTTAAATAAGGTTAATTGACTTGCTCAGTCACTTATTAGTATAATTCCTATTAAGTGTCTGAGGCAGCATTTGAACTCGTCTTCCTGTCTCCAGGCCCAGTACTCCATCCACTGTACCACATAATTTACATTCTTCCAGGCCTAGGAGTTATTAAATTCATAAATTAGAGTTACTTTAATCCTAGTGAGATCCTAGTTTCCAGAAAACAAAAACAGCTTTCCCATACTACCCATACCCAGGAAAAATCGCATCATTCCCCAGTCCTATCCCTCATAGGAAGAGACACAAATACTCAACTTTCCATCCTGTTTCTTCCCTTTACAAACTTTCTATCTGACAACATGCCTCTGGTTATACACTCCAATGTTGTTTGAACCGTCTCTCATGTTTCCTCATTTAGTTAGCATACTCCTTTCATTATCACTCAGAAAATTAACTTTCTCTAAAATTTCTCTATTTATTCTTCTTACTCAGGAGTTTACTACCTAGTTCATGATCTGTCTTCGTCTTTCTCTTCAACATCCTGGTCTCCAAGTATAGCAATATCAACCTAATAACCCTCAGGGAATGCTCATACCTTTGTAACCAATTGATTCTGTTACAAACTCACCTCAACTAGATCCTTACTATACTATTACAAAACTTTTATTCTTTATATGCTGATTATCTCATTCCTTCCAGAAGGAATGTTCTAAAATTTCTTCTATCTTCCAATATCCAATGCTGACTCTTACCACCTGGCATCTAAAAGAAATCCTTATCTCCTACTTTACTAAGGAAATTAAGGCCACCAATCATGATGAGGAGTAGCCCTTTACTTTTTAAATCCATACCTTGGGTGGGGGCATCTGGGTAGCTCAGTGGATTGAGAGCCAGGCCTAGAGACAGGAGGTCCTAGGTTCAAATCTGGCCTCAGACACTTCCCAGCTGTGTGACCCTGTGCAGGTCACTGAACCCCCATTGCCTAGCCCTTACCACTCTTCTGCCTTGGGACCAAAACACAGCATTGATTCCAAGATGGAAGGTAAGGGTTTAAAAAAAAAAATCCTTACCTTGTGGCTTAGAATTAATATTAAACATCGGTTCCAAGGCAGAAGAGCAATAAAGACTAGGAATTGGGATCAAGTGATTTGCCCAGGGTCACAGCTAGGAAATACCTGAGGGTCAAAGTCAAACCCAGGAACTGGGATCTCCAGGCCTAGATCTTTATCCACTGAACCTCCTTAAGTTCCTCTCCTTATGGCCTTGATCTTACTCCATGCCTTTCTACCTCCTTTATGAGATTTTTTCACCAATAATTTTCTTTCACCTGATATTTCCCTATTACCTGAAAAGATGATTAAGGTTACCCAACTTCTTTAAAACAAACAAACAACAATAACTTATCTCATGAGAACCAAATTATGATCTTTTATGACCCTTCCTTTTCACTACAAATTTCAAGAAATCACCCATCTTTGTTGCCACCACTTCTTCAATGATCATTCTTTTCCTCTACCCTCTGTGTTCTGGCTTCCAATCCTACCACTCTATTAAACTGCTCTCAAGTTTTAGCAAAATTTACAGATAATAAACTTGATGCCTTTTTCAGTCTTCATTCTACTTAACTCCTCTGCAGTTTTTGATACTGTTGACTTTAACACTGATATATTAAGGAACGTTTTGAGTGTAATGCAAACTCCTATTTTGCGTCTGCTTTATTTCTTCCTCCAGAAACAACTTAAATATAGAAAACTGCAGCACTCCTGGATTCATTCATCTCTCTTTGCTTTCCTAGTTCTCCTACTGTTCAAATAACCTCTCTGTGTCTATCTCATTTGCTTGGTGATCATCATTCATTCCCTCCGTTACCATAGAGGATTCCTTAAAGATCTCTTTTGGGCCTTTTTACTTCTCCCTTTCTTTAATCTCATTAACTCCAAGGAGTTAAAGTGTCATTCCTTCTCAGGTGACTGTAAAATATTTTTCTATTACTATATCAGTAAACATATCTTTAATCTTATGCCTGAATTCCAGGCTCATATCAACTGTCTATTGTAGTTCTCCACTTGGATGTCCTATAGCCAACTCAGACTCAACATAGTAAAACAGCACATATTTGACCTTCCCTAAACTAAACTCTCTTCCAACTTCCATTTTCTATTCTTTGAGGCTTATAACCATGGAGTCATCTTTGGCTCTTTCCTAGTCCCTAGAAGAGAGAACAAGGAAAAGGGAATAGAAACTACAGACAAATTTAGACTAATCAGTTAATAAGCAGTTATTAAACGTCTACTGTATGCTAGGCACTGTACCAAAAAAACACCTTCCAATAATTAGAGCTATCTAAAAAAAGAATGGGAAGTCAGATAGCAAGTTGTTAGGTATACTTTCAATATGATTATGTGTTGGATAAGACAGCTACTGAGGTCTCTTGAAATTCTGTGATTACCTTACCTCTCCCCACCCATAGCCCATTAAGTTGCTAAGTCATATCCACACTAACTATAACAGTCAGTTCTGTAATAACACATTTCAATAACAGAAATTTGTCCCAAAACATGTATTAGGGAACATTTTGAGTATAATGTGTGTAATTAGAATCTGTTACCCTAAAAACTAAGATACCCAGCAAAACTACAATTCCCAGTACCCTACTCACTTCCTGGCATTATATGCTGATGTTGACAGGATATAAATTGGGTGTAGCCCCAACTCTCACTCTCTTTCTTTCCTGTCTCAGCTTTGGTGGAGGGGGAATTTTGAGCAGGTAGAAAAACTTAGTCACGTAGTTCTGTTTTGTCAGATAACAAACTTTAAAAAATAATACTTGAAATATTGGACATCAATTTTAAATCTTACATTATGGCAACTAGAAGTGGGGTTCAGAACACTTAATTCTCTCTGAGTAGATCAGTTTGAAAAGAAACCACCCCTCCCCCACTCTTTTTTCCCCCTCCAGTTGCTGACCCTGCCTCCTGCTGGTAACTCTTTATGTGGTCCCAGCTGCCTCCTCCTGCTCCTCTTGCTGTTGCTGCTACTGATTGCTGTGGAAAAGCTGGTAAAGTATAAATCCCTCTTTCCCTTACATTGCCAATACCTGCTTGCTGCTTGCCTTGGAAGACCAGGTGTTTCCTTTAGACAATAATTGGCCTCATAAAAGGCTTTTACCTGAGTAGAGTTTCTACCATCTTTACTCTCTGTTCACATGGCAGGGGAAGCAAGCTGCTCCCCAGCGATTTTTTTTATCCCTAGGGGGACAGGAAGGAAGGTTACTCTTCCAAACAGGAAGTAGAATTGCAAGCATGGCCCACTCTATTGAAAAGAGGTGCATTACCTATCTCAAACAGTTCTCAGTTTTAGGATGTCTTTTCTTCCTACCATTCCTGGGTGCACTGATCCTTGTGATTAGCTTGGTAATCCTGAGATTTAGGGGAGAAATTCATCTCCCTACACTCCCTTACCATTCTGGTCTGCCCAGTCTTCTAGAACACATCCAATATGGGATTCCTCCACACTTTATTCAGTGTGGAATTCTCCTTCACTATGGGAGATTCCAGAGGGGAAGGAAGTTTAAAGAATCTAGAGCTGGATTTTAAGTTTTTTTAGACTCCATTGTTTTATGAAAAATCCCTGTATCGGAATTGAAAGAAAAAAAGAACTCAAAATCAGTGCCTGTATCCTGTCATCTCTATTGTATTTGCTTATTGCTTATTTTAAGATTTTATTTTATTTGTTAAGTTCTGTTACACTGAATCATTTTAAGCTACTGTGTTTTGGCTATTAGGCATATGTGCTGTAACAACATTGTCTTTATTTGTACCTTTCCCCTATAACTGGAGAAGATACCATTATAAAAGCACCTTTGAGTTGTTTGTAACAAGAGATAAGGGTCCATTTAGTAGCTGAAGTGAACTGTTATAGCACTATTCCCCAGCTCTACATTTATAAAAATGTAATTGATGAGACATATAAAGACATGCCTTATATGGCTATTACAGTCTTACACCAGAGGAGCTGGGAAGGTTTTCCTAGGGGGCGTGGTACCCCTGGATGGTTCCAAAAGAGAGCACTTCCCATGAAGCCTAGTAGCTTCTGGATGGTTTTTAACTCTTCAGCATACTCTACCTCCACCAGAATGATCTAGATTCTTGGTGATGTTTTAGACTCAAAAGGTTTTCTTGAATTAGCTGCTATACTACTGTTTTTTATAAACCTGTTTTCTTAGTGAAAATTAATGTATCCCGAGTTGATCCTTGTGTTTGTCAACACACTGGGGGGGGGGGGGGGGAGAGAAGGAATTGTATAATTGTTATAAAATTCTAGTTTTATAAAAGTTAAGTAACTTGTTATCTCCCAGAATCCAGGAAGTGAATTGCTCAGAGAAGGTGCCATGGAGATGCCTGCAAAAACCTCACAATGCACCAAAAGATCTAGAACGAACTTTGAGATGTAGTGAAATTGAACTGTGGGGGTGGGAGGTGGTGGGGGATGGTGGAATGCCATTTATTTTGTATGCTTACTCTTATGCCAAAGGGAACTGCCCCCCAATTGACTTTTAAGTCAATACACCTAGCAAACATTGGTTTTGTTCTCTTTCCCTTTTATTCCCAAAATATTGTAATTTATAAGTAGGTTATATTTACATTATCCATTGGGGATACCAGTTTCCCAAAAGATGCCGGGGATGGGGGGGTGTTTGTAATTTGAATGTTACCCTAAAAACTACGATCTCCAGCAACCTACTCACTTCCTGTCATTACGTGCTGATGTAGACAGTATATAAATTGGGTGTAGCTCTTAGTCTCTTCCTTCCAGTTGCGGTAAAAAAACTTAATCCCTTGGTTCTATTTTGTCAGATAACAAACTTTAAAAAATAATACTTGAAATATTGGACATTAATTTAAATCTTACAAATGCAAATTGCAATTCTGTTTCTGCTTAATTTCTTCCTCCAGAAACAAATTGAGTATAGAAAACCACAGCACTTTGCAATAATTCATAAACTTCAGCCCTTCCAATGCCCACCTCCAGAAGCAAACTTTAGATCTTTGTTGAGATAATGTCATATTTATTGTATATCTTCTGGTATAGTAGGTGCTGGGAGCAGAGAAAGGCTTGCCTGAACCAATCCCATGGCCTCCATGGTTTCTAGCCTCAAAATGCAGCTTGCCCAATGTCTTGCCAACCTAGCCTCAGGGGAAACAGGGCCAAGGCTGACTGAGCAGCCATCCCAAGGTTACAGATAGTGCCAGTATTTACTATAATATTTATGTATTTCTTAACTATTTAACATGAATAAAACTGTACTATCATTTTTATTGGGTTCCTATCACTTTTTTGGGGGTAATGTGTCATTGATAAAGATTTTTATCTCTTAATTTTGCAAAGGATGGTGTTTTTGAGGAACACATATCTTTTTATAGCAGAATTGGCTGTACTCTTTTAATGACCCCCTTCTTCCCATCAATGCAATCATCACCTTAGTCCAAGCTCTCATTCACTTCTCACTTTGCTGAATTGCCTTCTAAATCATCTCCCTGAATAAAATATATATTCCCTTTTGAAATTTATCCACATAATTACTAAATTAATATTCCTAAAACACTGGTCTAATCCTAATTATGCCACTTCCCCAACCAAAAATATTTTGTGCTTCTTTACTATTTAATACAAACTCTTCAGCCTGGAATTTAAGATATCAAATTCAATTCTGCTGACTTTTCCAGGCTTTTTAATCTTCTTAATAAGCTTGAGGTTTTATTGCTCATCTCAACACGTTTGTATTGGCTGTCTTTCAGGCCTGGAAACTCCCTCACTATTCTTCTTTAAAACATAAACAACAACGAAAAACCCGTATCTTCTCTCAGTAACAATTTTAAGACAGAAAGGCATGAGCTAGGCAAATAGTTATGTGACTTGTCATGGGTCGCACAGATAATGAGGCTTCACTCTAATTTACCATTTTCTCTTTTGTACTGGTAGCCTCAACTCAATCCTAGGGGAGGATTTTATCCAATAGCACAAATGTAAGATTTTATTATTTCAAGTTTGAGAATAGAATTAAATGTGATATAATAATTCTTTCCAAAACAATAAATGATTATCTAAACAACCTTAATAATCAAAGAGCATTCTATAATGAAGCCTTCTCAGTAAAGTACCACTGCATATACCATTTTATCTAAATGCACTTTAGATCATAGATTTAGAACTGGCTGGGCTAACCAAGTCTGATGTCAAATTCCAACATAGGGGCAGCTAGGTGACTCAGTGGATAGAGTCAGGCGTAGAGACAGGAAGTCTCAGGTTCAAATCTGACCTCAGACACATCCTAGCTGTGTGAGCCCTGAGCAAGTCACTTAATCCCATACCAACTGGCCAGTCCTTAACACTCTTCTGGCTTGGAACTGATATATGTTATTGATTCTAAGACAGAAGGTGAGGGTTTAAAAAAAAAAAAAGAACCTGCAATAATAAATGGAGCCATAAGGATCTCTCTGGGTATAACATAATTTTAAAATGATATCATGACTGCCTCAGAGTACACAATGAGATATATTTTTTGGACACAGCTAATGTGAGAATTTGTTTTATTTGACTGGACAGGAGCCATAAGAATTTTTAATAGATTTTATTTTAAAAGAGGAAATTTAGAAACATTTTAAAATTTAATTAATTATAATATGCTTTAAAAAAGCAAACTAATTACTGCCATTCTCCATAAGAAACAGGAACTAGTAGAAAGCTAGTTCTGTTTGCTCAGCCAAGTCAGGAAGCAGCACTAGAAGAAGTCAGGGAACAGGGCTCTTTTCATACAAACTCAACTCTAAACATTCAGATGGGAGAAAGAGGAGAAAAAGAAAGGATCGAAGAGAAAGAGTTGAGATAAAGAGCCTCAGGTAGCAACTTTTCTCATCAGTTACTTTGCTAACCTACACACATCAACTTCATTACAAAATTATGCAGGTGAACAAGTAATGCTCTAATCTGGCATATTACAAAGGTAAAGAAACACTCTATTCAAGTGTTTAGTAGACCAACAGTTGATTTGAATAGATCACCTTAGCACTGATGTAAATATTCCTGTTAATTTCTAATGGATAGAGGGAACATCAGCTGTCAGACTCATGATAGTTCCTAAATAACAAATACAGGGAATTAAGGGGATACAGAACATTATTCATTGATGGACACTTAAAAAGGTGTCCTCCCCTGACCTGGTTTCTTAATTTCTACTTTGCTGACCTCCAAAGTATGAAAGTGTTTGTCTTTTAAATATTTTTCTTTTGTTCTGAGGATGGATTTTTTGATACAACTTTTACTAAATGCAGCTTAATTTGCTATTATGTTACTGTCACTTGCCTTCATTTTACACTTGAATCTTAAAGTAATTTCAATGGCAAAAAGCAATATGCCTCTTTTCAGAGTAAGTATTCATCAGCACTTTCTCCTAGCTTTAAATATTTACAAAACCCTATTCTGTTTCTGTGTGTGAAAAAGTTTGTTTTGTAA
Source organism: Gracilinanus agilis (assembly GCF_016433145.1). Taxonomy (NCBI): domain Eukaryota; kingdom Metazoa; phylum Chordata; class Mammalia; order Didelphimorphia; family Didelphidae; genus Gracilinanus; species Gracilinanus agilis. Next base: position 97,921,593 of record NC_058130.1, read on the forward strand.
ACATTTGATTATAGTTGCACCCACATCAAGGGAACAATTTTGTCTGTCCATTCTGAGGAAGGATGGCAAAATGGAGGACCACCTCTTTGTCCATCTTTTTATAGAAAATAAAGAAATGGCAACTACTTAGGAAATATCATGTCTTGTGTTACTGACAATTATTTTAGGCCTTGAATTTTAACAACCAACACCATTACCTAATACCACACTGACTAAAACTGAATGAAAGCATGAGTAATTTATTATAGAAATCATCTAAAATGACAGAACCATCTAAAAATTTTAATGAACTTCATATCAAACCCAAATTTAATACGAGAAGATGTATCAAGTAATAAATCTCAACAAACAACATAATCAATAGATGATGCTTTTCCACAAAATATTTGATACAAAAGATGTGAGATTTTGAACTTATTCAAATACTTTCCTCATAACTTCTTCCATGGAGCCTGTATCTTTTGAAGGCTTAATGTGTAATTTATGACAACAAGGAAAAAAATATATGCTTTCATCAAGACTGCAAAGTGGTATAGGGAAATCATTTTGCTTAGATCCAAGGATGCCAAACATTTCAGAGAATATAGCAAGTCAAATAGTTTGGAGGATGTTATGATGGCATATCATAATATATAATTTATAGGTCTATACATGAAAATAAGTGTTGACAATTGAGAAAGAAATGTTTTGAGTAAAAAATATTTATTTCAATTTTCTTTTAACGAATCCAATAATAAGCATCACCACTCTCTTTTTATAGACGAAGGTAAAGATTTAGTGAGGTTAAAATGATCTATCCAAGATCTTAAGTATAAAAGCAAGTTCTCAATATTCCTCAGCTTATTTTAGCTTTTCTCTTCATCCCAAAATCCAATATTCTTAACATTATCTGATGATACCTCTCATTTCTGCCTCTTAATTTTCTTTATAATAATAGCAAGTGTCATTTTAGTCTCTGGGTGACCAAAATCGATATTCTGAATGTCAACAAGTGCAAAAGCAGCCAATCCCAAAGTTTTAGCTATTTTACACTTGAGGATTATACAGATGGTTGTCTTGAGTATGCTTACTGCTAAGGTGATACTCAGTATACCCTATACCCATACCTGGTTGAGGCGGATGAGGAGGGGGCATCTGATGGTGCATCATGGGATAAGGAGGGGGTTGCTGATGAGGCAACATTCCTGGATGCCCTGGTGCTCCAATTGGGTTCATACCAGGCCCTCCAGAATGCTGGTGTGACTGCTGAGTGTTCTGCCCGTGTTGCTGTTGCTCCATTTGCTGGCGAGCCCTTAATTCAGCATATTTTAGCTGCTCCATGTGGAAGTTCTGGCGTTCAGTGAGTAACTGCTGTCTTTGCTGTTCTAACTACAATGAGAAAAGGACAGGGAAGAAAAATTACATTTTAAAAAGTAAAAAAGAAATGTTCTAATGTAAGTTTTTCTAACCACTTTATTGCTAATAAAATGTGTTAAATTTCCTCCAGGGTTCTAAACATCCTGTAAAAGGAGTCCAATGTTATACTAAATGGCTTGTGCCCCTGCTCCAATTCACTTTCCCTACATTCAAATCCTGCCTTCCTCTTCCAATTGTTTAGCTGTGTGTATACAGTTGCACTCAAGCGGAAACTGAATACAACAGACACTTTTCTATAGCAAGACCTCACTGAGACCTAACGCTGACACAGCTGCAAATGCAGCTGAAGTTCACACAAGGTTCCTCCCCAAATCGACATTTACAGAGAGTGGGAGGAGGGGTGGGAGAGAAAAAAGAGAGAAGCTGCCAAACTCTAAATGCACTGCCAAGATTTGAAAAATCCACTCAAACTGGTAGCCTTTAACCTCCTGTCCTCAAAATTTTCAACAAATGATTAGGTCCTCCTTGAAAATGTTTGATGTCTCAAAAAAGGAATCCTTAGATAAATATGAAGCAGAAATAAAATTTCTTGCAAATCTCTTACTACCTAAAACCTGTGATAAAAATGTGTTTTTTAAAAATATGTCTTTTGGGAGCAGTATTCTATATATGAAAACCAGGCATTGTTCTTGTTGTCACCTTTTTTTCTGCATTGTTTCACACGACTGTGTTTCTCTTGCCTTTGGCCAACTTCACCTTTTATCGTGTATGACCTATTTGCATCACAGAAAAAAACTGCAACTGGTATAAACGAGGCTTGTTTGAAAACAGATTTAATGAGTGGTTAAGGACTACTGATTCCGGTACGTACAGATTGTCTCATTTGACCCAGTAGGAAGGGAGGAAGGCATTATTACCTGCATAAGTACAGGATACACAAAAACCTATATGAAAAGTAGAGAATTCAATTGTTCTTTGAACAAGGTTTAAAACAATCTCCTGTGTCACAACATACCCTTCATCATTTCAATCTTTCCCCCTTATTAGTCTAAAATTCATTTTTCACATTTACATACAGGACATTCAAAGGGACCTATACTCTGCAGCCTCACTTGATACTTCCAACTATACTGCCTCCTAAGTACCACACAAAAGCACTGCTCCATTCACATCATCAGCATGCCATTTCCAATGGTGTCTTTATACTATCTCTCTTATAAATTTCTTTAATAGCATTTGCTTTTCATATCAACTATTTTAATTATATCACCTTATATTGTAAGGTTTAAAAAAATTGTCTATGGACCTCCAAATAAATTGGAAGCTCCATTTTTAGGGTATAAGAATGCTTTTGTAGTCTTCAATGAGTATTTTAAGGCCCTGTAATTTTACAGGTAGGATATTTTCCTTTGAACATTTTACCCCATTTACAACTTGATAAATGATTGATGCTGTAAAAAAAAAAAAAAAAAAAAAAAAAAAAAAAAAACAAGAAAAAAACAAGAAAAAGAGGCTTCACAGTTCTTTATCATAAAAATTGTTAGAAAACAGAATTATTGGTGAATAAACATGGTAAATACAATACAATACCATTAAAAAAAATCAAACACATATTTTAGCAAATGTGAAAGGATTTATGCTTGATATGGGAGTTCTCTCTGGGTCAGATGTCTGAAGATGTCTTCCCAGGTCTATATGAATTTTTTATATTTCTTGTTTCATATGGTGCAAAATGCCATTATATTCATGAATCAAAGTTTGTTTAACCATCCCAAAAGTTATGGGCATCTAGTTTGCTTCTAAGTCTCTGGTACCACAAAAAGTACTATTAAGAATGTTTTGGTATAAATAACCTTTTAAAAAAAGTTTGTTTTTTTTTTTAATTCTAAACTTAAATTTCTTAAAAACTCCAGTACACCCAAATATACAAAACATGAAGAGAGCTATATAAGGAACTATTTATTTAATATGATTTTCCTTTTTAGAAAAGTATAAAAAAATTTCCATGTTACAAATAAAACTGAGTGGCTGTTTCCTCCTTCTCTGCATTTAGAAAAGTGTTTCAACGCTCCTCACCTCCTTTAATATCACTACTGCTGGAAACACAGAAGAAAAACAACTGCTTAAACACAGGTTGATGCAGACACAATTTGGGATGTAGACTCTTAATGACCACCCTAGAACAATTATCAATAATATTGAAATATGTTTTGATCAATGACACATGAAGAAACCATTGCAAATGTGCGTCTGCTACTGGGGGGTGGGGAACAAGAAAATGAATCATGAACCATGGAAAAGCTTCCTCAAAAATAAATAAATAAGCAAACAAATAAATAAATGAAAATTTAAGAAAATATCACCACTGCTAAACTTCCATTTCCCTTCCAAAAAATCTTGCAATAAATATAGTCAAGTCAAATGAATCCATCCAAAGACTATGCACAAACCATGTATATCTCTTGTTCATGAGTCCATCATCTCTCTTATCATAAGGTGGGTAGCATGATTCATCACAAGTCCTCAGGAAACAGAGATGGTCACTGTACTAATCAGAGTTCTCAAAATTTTCATTTATTTTTCTTTACGGTGCTGTTGTCTTTCTGTAAACTATACCCTTGGACCTACTTTGTTCCTTCTGAACTTTATTTGTAATATATATAGAAATGATGATGATAGATATTGGTTTATTTTAGATATTGTGACTTTGTTGAAATTGTTAATTCAGCTAGTTTTTTAGTTAGTTCTTTAGAATTCTATATATCACATCATCTACTAAGAAGTAATAATTTTGTTTCCTCACTGCCTATTCCAATTCTTATTCTTCTCTTATTGCTATAGCTAGGATTTCTAATAATAGTGGTGATAAAGGAGATCTTTGCTTTAACCCTGAACTTACTGGAAAAGCATCAACGTTATCCTCATTAGATACTTACTGACAGTTTTAGAGATTTCTTTTTTTTTTTTTAATCATTTTAAGGAAAGCTCAATTTATCTTTATGTTTTCTACTATTTTTAAGAGAAACAATCTTTAAATTTTATCAAAAGCTTTTTCTACACCAATTGAGAAAATATTATTTTTGTTGATTTTCTTATTCATGTGAGCAATTATACTGATAATTTTCCTAATATTAAACAGCCCTACATTCTTGGTATAAATCTTACCTGGTCACAGTTTATGATCTTTGTGATATATTGCTGTCATCTCTTTGCTAGTATTTTATTTAAAATTTCTGCATCAGTATCAATAGGGTTTATAATTTTCTTTTTCTGTTTTTGCTCTTCCTGGTTTAGGTATAAGCACAGTATATGTGTTGTAAAAGGAATTTGGTAGGACTTCTTAACCAATTTTTCAAAACAATTTATATAATATTGGAATTAATTATATTTTAAATGTTTTTGAAGGTATGTGGGCTTGGGGATTTTTTTCTGAGGGAGTTCACTTGTTCAATTTCTTTTTGTAAGACAAAATTCTTTAAGTGTTCTCTTTCCTTGATTTAGGCAAATTATATTTTTTCTAAATATTCATCTATTTTGCTTAGATTGTCAGATTTACTGGCATATAATTAGGCAAAATAGCACCTAATAATTGCTTTAATTTCATCTTTATTGTCACTTTTGAGTTTTCATGTTGATAATTCAACTTTCTTCTTTATGGTCTTTCTATTTTATTGTTTGCTTTTATTAATCTCACCTTTGATTTAAACAATTTTTAATTTGGTATTTGAGAATTTTTAATTTGCTTTTTCTCCTAGTTTTTTTTTTAATTCTACATCCAATTCATTAATCGGTTCTTTCTCTATTTTATTGATGTATTTAGATATAAAATTTCCGCAAAGTACTGCTTTGGCCATGTCCCATAAATTTTGGTGTTTTGGTCCTTGTCATTCTCTTTAATGAAGTTAATGGTTGCTTCTATGAATACTTTGACCTACTCATTCTTTAGGATTAGATTATTACTTTCTAAATAAATTTCTTCCTATTTTTCCAGAGTACTTTGTTGAATAATTTTTATTGCATTATGGTCTGAAAATATTTAATAGCATTTAATATTAGTGCTGTTCTGCATTTGGTTGTGGTTTTGATGTCCTAATACAGTGTTGGCAAAGACATGGCACATGTGCAGAGCCGGGAGTTGGGGAGCTGCCCCCCAATTCCCACGGACATATTTTTGCATGCTCCTTTCCTTTGTCCAGCTGCCCAAAACACTTCCTCCCTCAGCTCTCTCTGGTAATGTGGGGGCTTACAGACAGCTTGAATTTTGCCTTCTGAACACTCAAACTCAGAAAAGATTTGTCAAAGCTGCCCTAATACATGGTCAATTTTTATGTAGGTGCCATGTACTGCGAAGAAAAAAAAGATATATTCCTTTTCTATTCTCTCAATTTCTCCAGAGGTCTATAATATATAACTTTTCTAAACTTCTATTCATCTCCTTAACTTCTTTCTTGGCTATTTTTAAATTTAAATTTATATAGCTCTGAGAGGAGAAAGTTGACATGCCTCATTAGTATAGTTTTTACTACCTATTTCTTCCTATAACTCACTTAACTTTTCCTTTAAGAATTTGGATGCTAAACCATTTGGCGTGTGTGTGTATATATATATATTTAGTATCAATGTTAATTTGTCATCTTTGGTATTTTTTAGCTTACTGTAGTTTCCCTATTTATGTGATTAGATTTGTTTTTGCTTTGTCTAAGACCATAATTGCTATCTTTGCTTTTTCTTACTTTGCCACCTTCTATTCCTCCTATAAACACTCTTCCTTCTATGTCTTTTTTGTGAAACGATTTCCTCCATTCTATCTCTTTTCTCATAGCAGACTCCCATTACTTTGGTTTTTAGGTAGTCCAATAATTCTTAAATTATCTCTTCTTGATCTACTTTTCATTTTGTTTTTGTTCGGATGAGATATTTCCTATTTTCTTCTATTTTTTTTTCATCCTTTTGACTTTGCTTTGTTTTTTGATGTCTCATAGTGTCAATAGCTTCCACTTGCACAACCCAACTTTTTAGGACATTCTTTTCTTAACTGAATTTTTGTCTTCTTTTTTCTTTTAGCCAAATCTGCTTTTAAGACATTCTTCTTTTAAGTGGATTTCTGTGCCTCTTTTACCACTTGGTCAACTGTTTTTTAAGGAGTTATTTTCTTCAGTATTTTTTGTGCCTTTTACCAAGCAATGGTACTGATTTAACAATTTTCTTACAACATACTCAAGTCTCAAAGGAGAAAAAACGAAAAAAAAGAGAGAGAAAGAGAAAGAAAAGAAAAAAAAATCTTTTGAGCTCTTCCAGAATTCTTTCTGGCCAGGCCTGACACCAATTAGCATGTTCCTTTGAGACTTTGCATGTAGCAGTTCTGAATGTGTCATCTTGGCTTCTAAGTTTGTCTTAAACTTCCCTACCACCAAATTCTTTCTGTTGTTGCTTGCCCATTTTCCTCAGTCTATTTCTTGACTTTTTGCTTTATTTTAAAGCCAGATGCTGCTCACAGGGAGGAGGGTGCCCCAAGTTTCAGGTTTTTGTGCTGCTATTATCAGTCATTTTTGGGAGGCCTGTAAGCTTTTATTCTTCCCAGCTGATATGATCTAAAAAGAGAGGAGTACTCAACTGATCTCTTGCCTTGTGCTCTAACACAAGCACTCTTTATTGGCACTGTAACAAGGACCTGCATCCAATGTCAGCAAAGGATCCCTTCTAATCTTCTGATCAGCTGTTTGACCTCCTTACTATGGAGCTGAAAAACTTACTATGTGGGCTGAAAAACTACTAAAGCAACTGTGGCTATAGTCATCTTCTGAAGCCTGCTGCTGATTTGCAGGAACTTGGCCTGGGTTGCACTCTGCACCAGGCCTGACTACCACCTAAGTTGTCTTAAGTTGGAAAAGTGTTTCACCATGACCTTTTGTTGGTTCTGCTACTCGAAACACTGATTTACAGCCATATTTTAAAACTTTTTGGAGGAGAATTTGAGAGTTCAGGTGAGTCCCTGGCTTTACTCTACCATTTTGGTTCTGCCTCTAAAGGGGAGGTTCTTAACTGGGGTCTATGGAGAGACTTAAAGGGATCCATGAATTTAAATTGGCAGGAAAATAAATAGAAGTAGATGTCCTTATCTGTGGTTTCACTTATCCATGGTTAAGTGGGAAGCACCAGACACGGCTACTGTGAAAGTGAAGCAACCCAAGGTCTAACCATGTTTTCAGTCACCCTGGTCTCTTCTACTTTCCTCTTTACTTTTTTGTTTTGTTTGGGAGAGATCAGGGTGCCACAAGTGCTGCACAGTATGAGCTGTAGGGAGAGAGCACATATGCATAAGGTAAGCAGGTCACCTATATATCAGTGGGTTCAACCACTAATGGTACGTTTTGGAATACATCCACTATGGGTATGGGGCAGTACTGTAAATCAATTCAATACAACTGGTTTCATCTGTAGTTCTAGGTATTTAACAATATTATTTTGAGTTTTAAAGGATTTCACCAAGTTACCAAAAAGGTCCATAAAACACAAAAAAACTAAGAACCTAGTTTCAGAAGTTGATCTAAGTGACTTTTAAGGGTCTCTTCCACAAAATATTTACAAAAAGACTGCATTTCTCCTGGAATTGACTTACTGTCTTTAAGACCATCTCTTTGCTTTTGTTGCTTATATTTTTATTTTCATCTATAATTTCCCAATAGCACTGTGGAGTTTTATTAACCATTCGAGTACGGTAGTATTTGGAAAGACTGGGATAAAAGTCAGGTTTCAAAAATGAATAAATATTCAGCATTTCACAGATGAAGAAACAGAGAAAACAGATTCCTTTCACAAACATGTTTTCACAGAGCCAATATAACATTAGCCATTAACCTAGCATTGAACGTTCTGGAATAGAAATGATGCGCAAAAATAGCTACTCTAACCTTAACACATAAGTCAGCTCTGTTCATTGGCAAGGTCTTTGGACTCTGTTCTTCTGCATCTCATCAGTATGCTTAACCCTGCAAGTGCTCCAGATTAGTAGTCATTTGTGGCCTCTTGGTTTTCTTTGTTGGTTTCCATTTTCTGGGTCAGTTTTTCTTCTGCCATGTTGCTAAAGTTGTGGTTTTCTTCCAATTGCTTTCTGAAGCACCTTCTTCTTATGCTCCCACTTCTCAAATAGCTACATCGAAAGATTACAGCTTAATGAGACTTGCATCTATCCTCTGCAGTTTCTGGTTTCTACTGAATTTCTTACACAGAAATATTTTTCTTCTTTGGAGGGGGAAGAGAGTCTGAGGCTGCTTCTCTAGTTTCTTCGCAAGGATTGCAGAAGTTGTCATGGTGAACAATAAGAGATTGGCCCTGTAGGCTAGAAAATTCATAGTGGAGAAAATGCTCTGTACTCAAGTGCCAAGTTGTAGTGGAAAATATAGGTCACATAACAGTAATTCTTAATACTGTATTACTATTGCTTCTCAGGGTATGAAAGCTGACAGGTGTATAGCTTGGCCAGGGGGCTGACCAAATGTCATGAAGACATAGTCATACATTTGGTTTGTGGTTCTGTGAGTCCCATAGCTCTGGGAGCCCTAGCTGGGCTTTACTTGTTTCATTCATTGAAACAAAAAAAATGCACAAAGCCTGAAACAGTGCCTTGGCAGAGTTGTAGGCTTCCACAACCGTAACTTTCTTCTGTGTAATTGGAATTTTGTACCTTTGAATTACATTACCTAGCATCCCTTTCTGTTTTTGTTCCCATGTTGCATCCTTACGCTGTATTAATAAAGAGCCATGGCGCTCTTCTTCCTGAGCTTTCCTCCTCTCCCCCCCCAACCATGGGCAGGTTATCTCTGTCTCTCTCTTCCCACTTTTTGCGGGCTGGGAAACTCTCTCTTTGCTAAGGCTATCAGTTTCCTTTTTCTTCAAGTTATTATTAATATATTCTTATAAAATATATGATACTTTAAGTATTTGGATATTAATTTTTAATCTTACACTTCCTAATTTTGGTTCGGCTCTATTAAAATCATTCTTTTTTGGTCTATAACTTCCTTTTTTCTAGCTCCCTTTAAAAACAAGAGGAATAAGCATTTCTAAATATTTCTAACACAACTCAGCAGCAAGAATTACAAAGAGAAATTACATTTAAAATCACCCTAGATCAGTGGTGGGCAAACTATTCCCTGCGGGCCAGATCCAGGTCATATTTTGCCCATCACTGCCTTAAGCAATTCCCTAATCACTACACCCGCACATCGAGATGGGCAAACTACGGTCTGGATCTGGCCCACGGGGAATAGTTTGTCCATCACTGCCCTAGACAATATAAAATATCTAGGAATTTATTTGTTAAGACAAACACAGGAATTATATGGACACAACTACAAAACACTTTCCACACAATTAAAATTAGAGCTAAATAAATGGAAAAACATTAATTGCTCATGGGTAGGATGAGCTAATATAATAAAAATGAAAGTCCTACCCAAATTAATTTACTTATTCAGTGTCATACCTATCAAACTACCAAGACACTTCTTTATAGAATAAGAAAAAAATTATAATGAAGTTCATTCGGAAGAACAAAAGATCAAGAATATCAAAGGAACTAATGGAAAAAAATGTGAAGGATGGAGGCCTACCATTATCAGATCTTAAAACTGTACTATAAAGCAGTGGTCATCAAAACAATATGGTATGGCTAAGAGACAGAAGGGTGAATCAATGGAACAGACTTGGGGTAAATGACCTCAGCAAGATAATGTATAATAAATCCAAAGATCCTAGCTTTTGGGACAAGAACCCACTATTTGATAAAAACTGCTGGGAAAATTGGAAAACAGTTTGGGAGAGATTAGGGTTAGATCAACATCTCACATCCTATACAAAGATAAATTCAGAATGGGTAAATAACTTAAATATAAAGAAGGAAACTATAAGTAAATTAGATGAACATAAAATAGTATACCTGTTAGATCTATGGGAAAGGAAAGAATTTAAGACAGACAGGGAGAGAGAGAAAATACTACAAAATGTAAAATGAATAATTTTGATTACATTAAAAAGGTTTATAGAAACAAAACCAATGTAACCAAAATTAGAAGGGAAGCAACAAACTGGAAAAAAATATTTATAACAAAAACTTCTGACAAAGGTCTAATTTCTCAAATGGAGCTAAGTCAATTGCACACACACACACACACACAAAAAAAAAAAAAAAAAATCAAGCCATTCCCCAAATGATAAATGGCCAAAGCACATGAATAGGTAGTTTTCAGATAAAGAAATAAAAACTATCAATAAACACATGAAAAAGTGCTCTATATTTCTCATAATTAGAGAAATGCAAATCTAAACTCTTAGGTACCATCTCAATATAACAGTAAAGAAAAATAATAAATGTTGGAGGGGTTGCGGCAAAATTGGGACACTAATGCACTGCTGGTGGAGTTGTGAATTGATCCAACCATTCTGGAAGGCAATTTTGGAATTATGCCCAAAGGGCTTTAAAAGACTGCCTGCCCTTTGATTCAGCCATACCACTGCTGGGTTTACACCTCAAAGAGACAATATGGAAAAATACTTGTACAAAAATATTTATAGCCTTGCTCTTTGTAATGGCAAAAAATTGGAAAATGAGGAGGTGTCCATTGATTGGGGAATGGCTGAACAAACTGTGGTATCTGATGGAAATGGAATATTACTGTGTTGAAAGGAATGATGAACTGGAGGAATTCCACGTGAACTGGAAAGACCTCCAAGAAGTGATGCAGAGTGAAAGGAGCAGAACCAGGAGAATATTATACACAGAGGCTGATACACTGTGGCACAATTGAATGTAATGGACTTCTCTACTAGCTGCAATGCAATGATCCAGGACAATTGTGAGGGACTTATGAGAAAGAACATTATCCAAATCCAGAGAAGGAATTGTGGGAGCAGAAATGCAGAAGAAAAACATGATTGATTATGTGGTTCGATTGAGGATTTTGACTTTAAATGTTTATTTTATTGCAAATATTAATAATTTGGAAATAGGCTTTGAATAATGATACACGTATAACCCAGTGGAATTGCTCGTCAGCTCAAAGAATGGGGAAGGGAAAGAACATGAATCATGTAAACATGGAAAAATATTCTAAATAAATTTAACTTAAAAAAATTAGGAATGTTCATTCTACAGTAGGTTTGTGGCCTAGTCTATCAGTTTTGAACACAGAGATGACTGAACAGGTTGGAAGGTTAGACAGTAAAGGGACAAGTAGAATATCAAAGAAGCATCTTTACTTTTATAAGATACTTCTTAAAAAGGTAAAAAAAAAAAAAAAAAAAAAAAGATAATACTTGAATCACATTAGATCTAGGACTTGGCAGGCCTAATTTTGATGCTAATGGAATTTCATTTCCACTCAACATGCTGGACAAAAAACTCCAATGCTTACGCAGCATAGATATTGAGAATTTGAAGCTCATATGGATCTATTAAGAATGAACCAAGGAGGATTTGGGAATTTTGTAACTGATCCTGGGTGACAAATACAGGTACGAGCTTATAAACTAGCAAAAAGAGAAAAGATGGCACACATTACAAAAAAGAGAAGCATGTGGTTTTCAATTTCAATTCAACAAACTAAAAATTTCTTAAATTGGGGAATATGGCTTGCATTTTACTATGCAAAAGGATGAAATTAAATAAATGACTACAAAATAAAAATAAAACTACTTACAGAGGAAAAAATCTGCATCAAATTATCTTATACAAATTTGATATCCATAATTTAAAAGGAACTGACTCAAACATATAAAGCCAGTCTCCCAAAGGCACATAAGCAGATACATGAAAAGAATTGTGAACAATTTAATAACTATGAATAAGAGAATTTAAAAGTTAAAACAACTCTAAAGTTTTGCCCGATAACCCATCAAATAGGAATGACAAAAAAGGGCAGAAATAGTCAAAGTTGGAGTAACTATGTGAAGACACTCTAATACACTGTTGGTGAAAGAATCAATTAGACCAAGCACTCCGAGAAACAACTTGATATATATTTAAAAAAAAAAAAAAGCTGCTAGATTGGAAGACATGTTAAGAGTTGATAGAGAATGAAAACTGGAGAACTAGAAGAATCAAAGCTATAATTTAAATGAAAAGGGAGCTGAATTTTGATTAGAGGCCATGGCAAATATGTAATAGACAGTTAACAAAATACATTTTCTTCTTCCCTACCTCTTTACCATGATTCAATGATTCTTTTAGTAGAGGTAGGAAAACACAGGTATCAGACTTAAAAAAAAAATGGCTAGTTCTGCTTAAGGGTTGTTTTTTCTTTTTTAGATAACTAGCACTCTGTGGGGAAGGGCATTATTAGGAAATATCTTTTGTTTTTTAAAAGATAGCATCAACAAAAGAAATCAAGGAATACTTTAAAAATTATCAGACTCTTATCTCACTTACAGCCTCCTTCTCCCTGTCCATGATTGTTTCCAGTTCCTCAAAATGACGGAGTTTTATCTCCAGCTTCTTCATTTGAGTCTCCACCAGCAGGGCTACTAGAGACTTGATCTTTCTTTCTTCTACAGCAGCAAGGTGCTAAAAGTAAAAGAAACAGCAAGAAAAGTCAAATACATGTTTCAAATGAAAATTAAATAAACTAAAAAAGAATGCAAAACTCGGGTCAATAACAACTGTCCATATTACTAATAGAGTTAAATTAAAGGACTTCTCTCCCTCCTTTCCAATAACAGATAATTCAACTATTTTGCAGGGGATACTCTCTTTTGGAAACATGATTTATCATAATTTTTTATCAATACATTAAAAATACAAAAGAAAAAGTATCCCAAGGCAGGAGTGTGCCATTCTGAGTAGAGATTATCTAGCAAGGATACATTTCTTATTTAACCACTCTGACCAAATATTTCTTTCTTTTTCAGTGTTTAATTATATATAATAATTCTTCAAGGATTTGTTAAGCTTTTGGTCAAATCCACTTTACAAATGTACAAAACACCTAAAACATTATCATTCTAAAATATCCCCAACACAACTATACAATATTGCAATGACTATGCAATTTCACTGTGCCTAAGCCTTACAGATTCTTCATCCACAAATATAAGAGTAAATCAGAGATAAAGGGTCGTTTCAAGTACACTTCATCTGACAGCTGAACTGATTCAAGAGAGTACTCCATGCTCTAGTATTTAATAATTTTTTTTATTCTAAGAGATTATCTTCTAGGCTGGCCCACACCCACATCTGTACCACCTGTGAGTTATAAATTGTTTTACATTCAAAAATTCAAATCTATTCTTAGGCCTGACACAATAGGACTACTTTGTCAATCCCTATTCTAGGATAAATCCCTAACTTTAAACATTACGAAACAAATAAGGCTAAGTGATAGAGGTGGTAGAAGGTCTTGGGTCTCATGACTCAAGGTTCAATGTTCTTTCTATTCTATCACTAATATTTCTATCTCTCCCACTGAGTTGAATTCAGGATTCTTCAAATATCACAGTGTATTTCTCCTATTGTTCAGAACAAAATTTCCTTACCTGCTTTGTTTAGTTGCTGTAGTGAAAAAAATCCATCACCCTCTAGTAAAAATGTTCTCTACATTACTGTTTTTAAGTTCCCTTCAATGGGAAATTTACTAAAGCTTTAATAGCTTGGCAAGATGCTCTAGAGCTTCATTTATGTGGGCAAAGCCTGGAGGAATGAAGGTAACTTCCTGGCCATGATGAAGTTTCAGAGGAGGAATAAATTGATGGAAAATGAAATAAAAATTCTAAAGAAATATCTGTTAACTGAGAGTGGAGGGTGACTCAGTGGAAGGCCTATTCTCGTCTGAGATCTTTTCTAGAGGTGGGATGGTGGTATTATCCAGAACCAGAGAAAGAATGGACTCTAGAAGATAGGAATCATGATGGCTAAATTCCAATGTGAAAAGTGAGTCAAGGATAAGAAAGAAAAAAATTATGGACACGTAGGCCTAAAATTTTAGGACTCCTTTGAAGTTAAAAGGGTTTGGGAGTCTTTTTTTTTGAACCCAGGACCTCTTGTCTCTAGGCCTGGCTCTCAATCCATCAAGTCTTTCTTTTTTACCCAAAATTACATCCTAAAGGTAGATCTATTTTAATGGACTTGGGTTGTATGGGTATTTGGAGGTGGTGATAAGAACCAGACAGGAAAAAAAAAAAAAAAAAAAAAAAGACTGGTCTCATCCACAAATGCTTCCAAAGTTTCTGTTTATGGAAAGAAAAACAAGGAAGAGGAGCTTATCTATACCTGGAAAGAAAGACTAGTTTCACTATTAGTGACCCCTTCGATTTTTCTTCATAGCAGGAGTCTGTCCTATTATAAGTTCATTTCCTCTATCGGAAGATACAAGGATCCTGCAATTCATAGTCTCATCATATTGTGCACTGGGGAACATCTAGATGTGTTACTCAATATGGAAAGAATAAGAGGAAGAAAGGGGGAAAAGAACTATTTTAAAGGAGTTGAATCTAGGATTTTTGTCTTTTAATGTGTCAGGAATTTGTGAGTTACTGAAGATTAAAATATACATAATAACAAGAAAAAACTTTCCATACTTTCAAGGTTTACATAGGAAAGCTTACAATGTTGCAACTTAGGTGTGTGAGATAAAAGTCTTATTAATTGTAATTATTTATATGAACTACTGACAAAGCCAAATTATGAAATTGTTCTCTGGGAATGCAGGTGGCACAGCGGGTAGAGTGCCTGGCCTGTAGTCAGGAAGACTGGAGTTCAAATCTTCACTCAGACACTTACTATGTGACCTTCAGCAAGTCACTGCTTTAGTTCCTCATCTGTAAAGTGAGCTGGAGAAGGAAATGGTAAACCATTCAAGTATCTTTGCCAAGAAAGACCCAAATAGGGTCATGGAGAGTCAAACATAACAGAAAAGACGGATACAAAAAAAACCAGACAAAGAAGCATTCTTTATTCATTTGGGTCTTTCTTATGTGATATGATAGAACTTTTGAGCATTTTCCTCATTTAGGGAAACTCTGCAAGATGCTTGATACAATCAGCCCAACAACAGGATGCTGGGGGGCAGCTTAAAAAGCTAATGCATATTATCTAAGGACAGGGAGGTAAAACACACACTTCTATTTCACCTTAGGCCATATGTAGAAATTTCTTGGGCCCCACATTTTTGGGCTGGATAATCTAGAGCTCATTTCAAAAAAAAAAAAAAAAAGAATAACCAGGATAGAGAAAAACCATGAGATCATGTCATAAGAATGTCTAGTGAAGAAAATGGGGATATTTATTTAGCCAGGAATATTAAGGACTTGAGGATGGGAAACACATTAGCTGTCTTCATGTCTCTTTAGGACTCTCATGTGAAAGAGGGAATATCTATTTTATTTGGGGGCAGGAGCAATGGACAAAAGTTAGAAAGAAACAAATTTAGGTTTAAAGTAAGAGAAAACTTCCTAACAAAAACAACTATATATATATACCTATATTAAATATGTCTGATTAGTCTTCCTAAGAAATTTTACTTGATTACATTAAAATTTTCTTATTTTCTTACTCAAGCAATTAAAAAATATATATGTGAGCAGGAGGTCAGACTACAGGACAATAAAATTTTCAGACTAAAAATACATGAACAAATTTTTAAGATTATGTAATTAGAAATTAAATAAGTATAGTAAGAGGGAAAATCAGGTGTTTTTAAGAAAAAAAATTAACTGAAAACCAATCTAAATATCTTGGTGGTACTACAGAGTTAGTTCAAAAGATCCATAAAAGTAGAACTTTAAAAGAGCTGAGAGACTAGAGTATTTCCCAAAACTGAGACAGCTCAGTGGCAGTGAGTATGACACACATACATTATACCTGAAAGCACAAAAGAAGTTTGCATGAGAAACTATGGAATGAGAATATATTTACTTTGCCACACGTAGAAATTATAGTAACTTCACTATGCTTACTCACATGCGCACAGACCTAGACTCATACTATCATCCTCAAAATATTGTATATTCCCTTGAGTATATTCCAGATTAAAAAGGAAAAAAAGGGGTACCTACTCTACTATAAAAACAAGAACCACATATTTACACGATGCTTTGAGGTCTATAAAGTACTTTCTCATCATGACCATCCTGCAAATTAAGTTCTATATCTAGTTTACACATGAAGAAAAATGAGGCCCAGAGAGTAAAACACTGAGGCCAGGATCTGAACCAGGTATCCTGAATAATTCTAGTGATATGCCCTTCAACAAGTTTATGTTAGAGGTTAGAAAGAATGAGTGAAAAAACAGCAACATCATAAATATGGAAGATTCTAGAAAGAATTTTGGAAGAACTAACATTTATTAGATAACACAAAATAATGAGTCCCTAAGTATTTACAGGCTACATATAACTCTCCAAGCAACTCATTTCATTTCTTAGGGTATAAATTTCTACCTCTGAAAAATGAGGAAGTTGAAACAGATAATCCTGGAGGTCTCACATAGCTCTAAATTTTATGATTTTATTCTGTTCTTATGACCTCGGAATCTAGTACAATGCTTTGAATTCCATGGATGTTCAATAGCCATTCTTAATCAACTAATTAAAAGCATAATAATACAGTTAATTTCTTGGGAGGAAATTGGTGAAACCCTTGTACTGTTAGTGAACCAGCCAAACAACATTAAGGACAAAGGCAGAACAAAAAAAGCACTGAATTTAGAGGCAAGGAACCAAGTCATAACTGAAAAGCTGCCATCTAGGCTTCGATCACTTCATCTCTACAGTTATGGAGTTTAGGTCACTTTTGGCGCTAGTTGTCCATTCTTCTAACATTAGCATGGTGATGAACATTTGGGCAACAGACACAGTGATCTGTTAAAGGATCAGAAACAGCAGATGGTGTAAAAGTGAAATTTGGGAAAATGCCATCTAAAAGTGTATATATTTCTATGGACAGGGGAAATGTATCAAAACTACATTTCCCATGATCCAACATGGTCCAACTGGTTTCCGTTTCCAGGTTTTTGGGCTTGGGGAGGCCGAGGTCTTGACACAGGGAAGAGCTTAAATCTCCTGGGATAGGAGGGAGTGGCCTCTTTGCCAGTAGGCTCTCTTAGCGAGCAAACAGGAGACAGTAATGGAGGCGGCAGTTTTGAATGCTTACAAGTGCGTGGTCTGATAACTTTATCTATAAACATGGCTTTAATTAAAATACTAATTTATATTATTATACCAGCCTTTATCATTTTTCATATTTATAATGGCAAAGGAATCTACCCATTAGGCCCAAGGAATTTGTATTAAAACTATGCTAACATGAAAGAGTTAAATGGCTTTCCACACTGTTAATTACCTAGCAAGTATTATATTTCTAATTCTAACTGAACCAGAAAGAGAAATACAAATAATATTGCATTAATTAACTATACAAATCAAAAGATATCTTGGGGAAAAACTGACAAATGTTAACTGTAATGTTTCAAACCATTTCAGTAATCCTCGACAAAACCCAACTTGATAATAACTCTATTAAAGATAGAATGACAGAGACAATAACATTAATAATAGGTGTTTATAAATGATGAGGTTAGAGAGGCAAAATATGGAAAGAGTATTGGATCAATAATTATAAGGCCCAAGAGATTGATTACCAAATTTTGCCATTTACTGCTCAAAGAAATCTAAGACTATTTCCTCATAATTGGAAAACTGGCAATAATTTCAGATTACATACTGGACAATCTTTTTATTAGAATCAAGTGAGGTAACCTCTGTAAAAAACATTTTCTAGCTATTGCATAAAGTACATATCAATGTCATTCATTATCACTATAATCAGAAATATTCAAAAATTCCTGTTTGAATAAAAATTACCCTTACTAACAGAGTCTCTACTTACAGAGACTGTATATTTCAAGGTACCTCTCTATTCATTCATGCTTTTTCCTAAATGTTTCCACAGGTGCCAGAACTCATGAACATATGCTATACATTTCCTTCTTCTGCTTTCATTTCAGATGGGAAGGGTGCTACAGACCTGATAGAAGTCTTTGTTAACAGATTAAACATTGGAAGAATGATTACTCAGCAGCTGCCAGTTTGGGTGAGAAGGCTACAAAGGTGCCATATTTACAAATAGAAAGAACAACAGAAGTCATTATGGGCACAAGCCAAGGTATATTATAAACAGTCTACAATTTTCTTCTTGAAATGCTAAGAATTTTTAATGGAATAAATTATTTTGGGTGGTAGAATAGGGAAGGACAAAGTAGATCAAGAAGAGAAGTTAATTTTTGGAATGGTTTTAAAGGCTATTTTAACAAAAAGTAAGGGAAAAATAGGATTCTTTCCTTTCTGAATCTGTAATATACACTATGAAGCTGGTACCACATGTTGTAGAGATGAAACCACCCACAGAGAAGCTGGCAATTCTATGTATAAAAGCTATTTTAAGTGTCTTTTATTTGTTTTAAGTTAACAAAAACAGTATCAAAGCATTTTTAAAAAAAGGAAAATAAGATATCAAATTAAATATAAATATTCTTAGATTAGCAATTATTGTTATAAAAACATCGTGACTTATCTAGCTAAACTAAGCTTATATTATACGAACAAAATAAAGAAAACCAGTATCATTTAGGTCCATTATTTATACTGCTTACTCCATGTATATGGATATTAAGGAATAAACAAACACCATTAAATAAAATAAATGAACACTGAGTGTGTACTATGCATAGGGCTTGTACTAAATATTTTTGTCAATTACTCAAAAGTGAACAGGAGAACAAAATTTGGAAAGAACTTGGGAAACCTCATTAAAGAGAATTACAAATTACCTTTGCTTTGGTGGCAGCTGAGGCAAGAGCAGCCGCTGCAGCTGTGGCTACATTTCCTTCAGAAATCTCATGTTCCACTTTCTTCTTTCCAGTATCATTCTCCCTCTCTTTACAGGGATCGTTTTCCTTATTCTCCTCAGCATCTTTTTCTTCTGAAATGACCACAGACGCTTTAGTACTCTTGGCTTAAATAACAAACCCTATTATTATTCTTTATGATACTACAACCAAAACCCACTATCTGCCTCAGCATCAAATCAATCAACTTAAGTCTCTAATAGGGTCAAGTTTTTTAAAATGATACATTCTATCTTCTTACATTTCTATTTTCCCTTAAACTTTCTGCAGCTCCTGCTGACATAAATAAAAATTCAGTATACAGAGGGAGTACAACTGCTCTAGGGCAGTGATGGGCAAACTTTCCAAAGGAAATGAAATGCTCATCTGTCAGTCTGTTTCTAAGAGGCAACTCTTTCGAAGTTTCATTGTATTCATCAGATTAGGAATGATGTTGCGGATAGAACATTTCAGAGGGCCACATCTGGCCGGCTGGCCTTTGTTTGCCCATCACAGCTCTAGAGTTAACAGGACATAAAGGATCCCAGTTGTAACAATTCATAAATAGTCTAATGTTTATAGTAAAAGTAAATTCTAATGAGCTATCAAATATCTTTGTGAGAAAATGGAATTCTGGTACTGACCTTTACCAAATACAGGTAGAACTCAACTAAATATGATAGAGGCAAGTATCAAATATAATAAATCATCATAATTTCATAAAAATAATATATTTTTTAACAAATGAAATGAACACATCTAGGATGGAAAGTAATCAATTGGGAAACTATTTAAATAACCCCAAATTTTTACCTCATATCAAGAAATTGACACAGATGTCAAAAGGCCAGAACAGTTCATGTTGGAGGGGCTGTGAAAAGACAAGCACACTACTCCTTTGCTGGTGGAGTTGTGCACTGGAACAACTGTTCTGGAAGGAATGCAAACTTTGTAAAGACTAAAATAAAATGTCCATATCCTTACACATAATGATTCCACTACTAACCACATACTCCAAAGAGGTCACTGACAAAAAGAAAGGCTCCTTTCAAAATATGTATAATGCACTTTATTGTCACAGCAAAGAACTGGAAATAAGATGCTCATTAATAAACTGTTACATGAATGTAATTGAATGCTGAATTATTTACTGGCATATTTCTGGTAAGAAATGAGAAATGATGAAATCAAATAAAAACAGAAAGAATATGAATTAAATGAAAAGTAAAACAAGTAGGATTAGAAAAAACAGTAAATAACAACGAGAAAAACTCAAACAAAATTAACGATCACAAAACAACTGAAACAGATATAAAGAACAAATTTGGTCCTAAGGAAGAAAGAAGAAAAGATAGCCTTCCTCCTTCAACTCCTTTGCATAGGTAAAGAAATGTATGAATATTTAATATTACACAAAATATCCATTTTTTAAGGTATTGTTTGATTTTGCTTATTTTTTTCTTATTCTTTTTAAAAAAGAATTTGTTATGAAGGATTCTTCTCTGGGAGGGGAAAGAAGTATGGCGGGAAGTTTAAGTGATTTAAAAACAAAATATCACAAAAAATTTTAAATTAATTTTTTTTTGTTATAAGAAAGCCTAGAAATTCTTCTAGATTCACATTCTAAGACAATGGTCAACAATATGAAAAGATTCATATTTTTTATTTTATTTAGATAATTCAGCTTGGTTTAATAATATATTAAATTGCTAGGTGGCAAAATGAATAGAGTGCCAGGCCTAGAGACAAGAAGATCTTAGCTCAAGTTTGGTCACAGACACATTCTAGCCGTGTGACCCTTGGCAAGTCCTCTGCTTGCCTATCCCTTGTGCTATTATTGCCTTAAGAGTTGTTACTAAGACTGAAAGTAAAGGTTAAAACCCAAAAACAACATATTCATCCAAGTACTACTGAAGTGATAGAAAAAGATATATATTATTGAAGCCCTAAGAGGGATAGAAATAGTAGTGAAGCATTTGCAAAATAAAATGTGAATAATTACTGCTATATTTAAAAAATGGGCTCAATGTATTATAAATAGAATTTCATTCACTTTGTTGTCTGAACCAATGATGTTTAAAGATTATATTTTAAGAATGGTCTTAATTAATTACCTGATTTGGTATCTTCATTAACTTCACTATCCTGTTCTTTCTCAATACTTTTCTCATTTTCTCCATCCTGTGCTTTATCACTTTCATCAGTTTCATTTTCTCCTTTGTTTTCAGCCTAAAGAGAAGGTGAGGGAGAGGTAGATTAAAAAGAGGAAGATTCCTTATAGGGGTAACAAAGTTTTATGACAATAATGTAACCCAATTACTACATATTGGACATTTCAGAATGGACATCACCAAGACATCTTAAAAACTAAACAAGTCCAAAGTTATAGATTTACTTTTTTTTATTTTACAATCCTAATAGATTGTGATCGGTTTCCTTGACTGCCTGCTCGAATCTATCCTCCACACTGCTGCCAAAGTTATTTTCCTTAAGCATTTACAACCATGCAGTACTCCTATTCAATAGGGAGTAATAACTCCCTATTTGTTTATAGGATTAAAAAAACAAATTCCTCTTGGCTTTTAAACTTCATTTTAAAATTTGGAGAAAGGGAGACCTATTAATTGGTTTCACACAAAAAGCAAGAATCACAACTCATAATTCAATTGTGACTACACAACGATTGTTAAAAAACATCATGTTTACTGCTAAAATACCATCCACTGTGAAAACTCCCAAGGTAACTGGTACCACAAAGCAGAATTAAATATTTAACAATGTAGTGCCTATACTTATAAGAAAGTGAATTTTTAAGACTAGATTTCAAAACAAGTAGATATGAGTAGAGGAAAACATGATGTACAAAAGATTTTTGAAAGAGCAAAACCTATTTAGATTTTAGATAAAAACAATTTAACAATTCAATTGATGTTTATTAAATGCCTGTGGAAAGGCATTATTGCACTTGGTACTGTGACTATAGTAAGAAGCAATATCCCATTCTATCAAAATCAAAAAGAAAGGAAAACAAGTAGAAACAAAGCAAGAACTTGGAGGCCATCTTAAAGAATGTAAAAAAATTACTAAGTGAGCAGAGTATACAGGAACCTCAACATTCTGTGTATAATTTCCATGTTGTAATAATTCGTAGAGAAACCATGTTGTTCCACATTAAAATTGGAATCTAAATGAATTATCGCAAGAATGGGTGCTAAAGAAAGATATTTTCTAGTTGATTCTGTAGACTAAATACACCCCCACTGTCCCAGAGATTCTCCAATTACCAAAAAAATAAGTTCCAGATGTGATCTGGATTAAAAGGCAGAAAAAAAATTACTATAAGAAGCTAGAAAGGAAATAGGACAAGTGAGAGGATCTAAGGGTTTCTAAATTCTACATTTGCTGCCAACTATATGACTTTGGATAGTTCTTAATTTCTTCATCTAGAAAAATAAAATTCTTTACAACTCTAATAATAAATAAATGTTATTTAGTCACTTCAGTCATGTCTAACTCTTTGTGGCCCATTTTGGGGTTTTCCTGGCAAAGATTCCAGAGTGGTTTGTCATTTCCTTTTCCAGGTCATTTTTATAGATGAGGAACTGAAGCAAAGAGGGTTAAATGACTTGTCCAGGGTCACATAGCTAGTAAGTGTCTAAGGCAGGATCTAAACTCAGTAAAATGAATCTTCCTGACGCCAGGCCCAGGACTTAAACCTTCCACTACCTAGCTGCTTTTCCAT
The DNA here is from genome assembly GCF_016433145.1 of Gracilinanus agilis. NCBI lineage: Eukaryota > Metazoa > Chordata > Mammalia > Didelphimorphia > Didelphidae > Gracilinanus > Gracilinanus agilis. The sequence continues at coordinate 97,944,564 of NC_058130.1, forward strand.
ATTTAATGCCGTGACTAAAAACATACACACTTACTCTATGTTCTGACTAATTTATATTTCTCTCATATGCTTGAGTCAGGATATAAATTGTATAACTTAAACAAAATCTTGTGACAACTTAATTTTAATTCCATTAAATATTTTTAATCAATAATTTCCCTTTTGTCCTGCCTACAAAAGTGAACCTGAAGTGCTTTGCATGGCTTTTCTGATTTAAGAAAGTTCAATTTAACATACTTCACCTTTTCAGTTTGTTGTCCATCTGTCTCTGTTTCCATTTTTTCTTCTTCAGTACCATCTAGAAGGGAAAGAGCATAAGTAGCTCAATCAGATTATGTCAAAGACAAAAGCTTTTGCTATAATAAACAGTATGTCAGAACCAAAGGGGGGTGGGGGGGAGGGCAGCTGGGTATTTCAGTGGATTGAGAGCCAGGCCTAGAGATGGGAGGTCTTTGGTTCAAATCTGGCCTCAGACACTTCTGAGAATCTCTCAGAAGCTGTGTGACTCTGGACAAGTCACTTGACCCCCATTGCCTACCCTTACCACTCTTCTGCCTTGGAGCCAATACACAGTATTGACTCCAAGATGGAAGGTAAGGGTTTAAAATTAAAAAAATTAAAAGCAAGTTTGATTAATAAATATATCCCACCTTGATTTTTAGTCACAGATTACAATGAATAAGCAATGAAAAAAATAAGATCTACTACGGTTTCAAATGAAAATACAGATTAGAATGCTATCTAAAGGGCGGCTAGGTAGCACAGTAGATAGGGTGCCAGGCCTGGAGTTAGAGGACCCAGATTCAAATCTTGAAATTCTTAGCTGTGTGGCCCCAACTGACTAGCCCTTGCCACTCTTCTGTCTTAGAATTGATACTAAGGCAGAAGGGATTGTGAATGGGGAGAGGGGGTGAGGGGGGAGGAGGGGGAGGAAGAGAGAAACTATGCAATTAGCTTAGCTATAATAAATTTATTCATACACTGAAATCTTAAGAACTACATTATAATAACACAATAAGTTCATAGGAAAACATTTCTTTCTTTCAGAGCTCTGGATTCAAAAATTCAAACTCAAATAGTCAAAAAGTGAAGACAAAATTTGTTTTTACCAAGTTTAATTTATTAATAACAGTTGAACATTTACATAGTATTTTAATGTTTGGAAACCATTCTATATACACAAAACTGAGGTAGGACTATTATTATTCCCATTTTACAAATGAAAAACTAAAGCTCAGAAAACTTGTTTTACCCAGGACCACACAAAAGATATTAAGTGTTTGAGGTAGGACCAAAGCTCAGATTTTCCCAACACTATCCACTGTAATATAGCACCACACTTAAAAACCACCATCTTACCCACATTAATTCTCTTTTGTCCAAATTATCCTATTTAAAATGTGACAGCACCTCCACCTTTCTTATCCCTCAGAATCAAAACTTTGAAATTATCTGATTCTTCCTCTCCCACCCCCCCATCATCCACAGAGGAAATTACTTGTAAAGTCCAAAAAATGCTACCCTTTTTGAGAGGGGATGGGAGTGTCCGCCCCCGGGAGACCCAGGAGAAAGAGCTTTATAACCATTTAGAGACATATGCTTATTCCTCATAGCTCGATTAATACAAAAGCTTCCAAAAGGTTACCCTACTTCCACTTTCTTCCTGCTCTAATCTATTCTCCACCTGGCTGTCAAAATAATTTACAACTCTAATAATAAATAAATGTTACTTAGTCACATAGTCTATAACATGCCACCTTCCTCTCCAAAAATTTTCAGTGGTTCCCAGTGGCTAGTATGATTAAGTAGAAATTCCTTGGCTTGTCTTTTGTGAGTACTATTATTCTCCAGAATGAAATTCTTTCTCTCAACCCTGCTAAAGTGAGGTTTCCCATGCAGTATTCTTCAAATTCTCTTGAATTCTGAATTTGTTTGGCTCTCTTCTTTGCTCCTTCAAGGTTCTATCTTGTATTCCATTTGTCAGCGTAAATATTGAATTCTTTACCATTAGAACAAAAACTCTTTGAGATAAAGAACAATGGTATTTTTGGTTAAAATAGTGCCTTGCACCCATATCTTGCCTGAGTCAGCATAGTTAAAAATGAGTTATCAGTGAAAACCACCACATCAGGGTTTTTCAGTTAAATTCCCCATCCCTCTCCAATTTTAAGAGATACTAGAATTCTAATATCCAATAATTGCAAGATAGCATACTAACTCAAGAGTCCTTGGAAGGACAGCATATTTCTTATGCCAATCTTTTAATTAAATATTATTTTAAAACAAACTGATATGAATATTGGTATTATTATGACAATCGTGCAAATAGAGAGACCTGTAGAATAAGAAAATCCTTTAGACCAAATGCATGTTTCTAAGATTCTGCTTATGTCTTCATTTTCTCTTGATGTTGTGCACTGGTAGCTTTGTAGATGAGTACCCAAATAGATTTTATTATATGAAGACATTTAAAAAAATCAAAAAACCTTTATTTAAGATGGCCATCATCATGGAAGAAGAGTAACAAGCTATCTTTGGCTTAGCTCAGTGATGGGCAAACTACAGCCAGTGGGCCAGATTCAGCCCCCTGAAATATTCTATCCAGACCCAGGCGACATTATTCTTGATCTGACGAATACAATGAGTAGGATACAATACAATGAAACTTTGAAAGAGTTGCCTTAGAAACAGACTGACAGATGAGCATTTCCTTTCCTTGGCCCCCTTTTTAAGAACTAACTTAGTACACTCCTTTAATTCTACAAATGAAGAAATTGTGACCCAAAAAGTTTAGATGACTTGCCCAAAGTCACAAAGGTAGCAAATTACCAAGTTAAATAAATGACCAAGTTAGACCACACATAAGAAATTCCCTCCATAGATGAAGATTAGTCATTTCTTATCTAAATTGGCTACAATTTAGTTTTATAGAATTATCTAGAGTGTGAAGATTTAAATGACTTGCCTTACAGATTGATGAGGTGTCAGAGGCAGAATTTAATTCAGGGGATTCTAAGCTTCAGGGCTGATCCTTTAGTCACTGCATTGCAAAATATCACTAATGATAACAGAACCCTTGTAAGATAAATGTTCTAGATATGCCAGTTTATTGGTTTGACCTGATGAAAATACTAGTCTATGAAGAAAGAGGTTTTTTTGCCCCCTTCCTGTCACTGTGAACTTTCCCCCACAACTAACTTGTTCTCATTAGCATCATTCCAATCATAATATCATGCTATCATCTATAGGATATACACCCTCAGTAGGACAACCCCCAAATATCTGTCCTCTCCATGCTTCTGATGTCTGGTTTTCTATTATTTCAAATCTACATTCTGAACAGTTTCTGCTAGTTCTTCTACTGTTTTTCATGCTAACGTATTGCGATCAATACTTTAATGAAACATGCAATTCAATAGGGATCTGGAGACAATGAATCATTTTTTAAAAGTCTTTCAATTAGGGATGTCAAGTAACTTGGCAAACAGCAGCTATAATTAATTCAATACAATAAATATTTATTAATCACCTGTTCAGCAACCTACTTACTATGAGTAAGTCTAGGTATAGCTTTATTCTGGAGTACTAGAGAGTAACATAAAAGTTAAAGGAAAAATCTGAATTTAGAGTAGACTTGTAATGATGATGATGATTATTTTATATTTTTGTTTATTTTTTCATTTTTATTTTATTTTAATAACAAATTTCCACATAAGTTTTCCGAAATCATGATTCATGTTGTCACTACCCCAACACCCCCAGTTGACAATCAATTCATTCTGTATTATACATATATTAGTAATGATTATTTTAAATATATATATTAAAATGATAAATGCTTACTGTTTTACAAAATCTCTACACTACAAGAGTGGAACTTTAAGGAATGCTACTAATAGTTGGAAATTATTTAATGTGAAAATTGAGCTCACATTTCCCACTTTTTTTTGAAGACTCAAGAAAACCATTTATTCCCTTAAGTCTCTTGATTTTACAAATATTATTCCTAGAGATACCTATCCCACCTTATTCTTTCCACTTATAGCCAAGCCACTGTCAAACCATCCTATTGTATCTTTTAGCATATCAAACTGTGACTCTTCCTTTTTTTTCCTCTGTGGGTAAAATTCCTAATAAAGTACCAGACATTTTTTACCTTTCTTCCTCTTCATCTACTTCTAAGTTTATTAAAAATGTGACTACCAAGTAAAGATAGCAAAAAAACCTGAGTACATTATCATTGTCACATGAGAAAGAGTTTAAGTGGAATAGTAAACATAATTCCTAGGCAAATCACTGTTTCCTTTTCTGCAAAATGATAAACTTATACTAATAGCAGCAGTTCTCAAAATTTTTGGTTTCAGGATTCCTTTATACTCTTAAAATTCTGAATCCTGAAGAACTTTTGTTAATGGATTATATCTATTGATATTTCCCATATTGTTCATTAAAGTGGAAGTGTTATTTTCAAAATAATTTTGACCTTTTAATTCCTATGATCCTATATTTATCCTGAAAGGAGGCCAAGAGGAAACAAAACATATTTCTTTAAAAAGTTCTAACAAAAACAAAGGACAACTTTGTTTTGTGTTGTTACATGGAACAGAACTAGTTATATTACAAGAAAGCAGAAATGCAATTCAATGCATGAAAGAACTTCCTAACAATAAGCATAGGGGAAGAGTACTGAAATATGAATCATAGGATTTGGTTTCAAATTCCACTTTTTGCCAATTTTTAACAATGGGCAAATAACTTGAATTCTTTGGGCCTCAATTCTCATCTATAAAATAAGGAATCTGAACTAAACAATATCTTAAGTTTGATCAGTCATTCAGAGCTGTGTCTGACTCTTTTTGATGTCATTTGACACAGCAATGGTTTCCCATTCCCTGTTCCAGCTAATTTTATAGACAAGAAGACTGAAGCAAACAGGGTAAAGTGACTTGCCTTGGGTCAAATAGCTATTAAGTGTCCAAAGCCAGATTTGAACTCTGAAAGAAGAGAATTCCTAACTTCAGTTCCAACACTATCTCCACTGAGGTACCCAGCTGCTCAATGTCCCTTCCAGATAAGTCTAAACCTATTTATTACACATTGTTCTACACATGAATACCTCAATAGATGTGTGATTGCCTTTTCAAAGAAACAGAGGATGAATAGTCATCAGAGGGATTACTACTTAAGATAGGTCAATGAACTAAAGAACTTCTAAAGATTTTAACTTACAATAAAAGTCTTTTCTTTTATGCCCCTATTAAATCTTAGTGGGGCTTAAAATTCAATCCTCTAATAGGATAAGCAAATTAGAAGACTGATGGATAGGGAGAGGAAGTTATGAGTCAAGAGATGGAGAGCATTGTAAAATGTAAAATGGATAATTTCGAGTACATTAAAATGAAAGGATTTGTACAAATAAAACACTGTTAAAAAGATTAAAAGAAAATGAGAAAATTAGCTATCTCATAACTGATAAACTGGCAAAAGATACGAACAGCTTTCAAATGAAGAAATGAAAGTCATCTATAGGTACATGAAAAAATGTTCTAAATCACTACTGATTAAGGAAATGCAAACCCAAACAATTCTGAGGTTAACATCTCTCATCCATTAGATTGCTCAAAATAACAAATATTGGAGTGGATATAGAAAGGTGAGGACATTAACACATTGTTGGTGAACTGATCTAACTATTCTGAAGAGCAATTTGGAATTATGCCCAGAAACCTATAAAACTGTGTATGTTCTTAGTTCCAATCGTTCCAATAATACCATTACTGGTCTATTTTCCAAGATCAAGGAAAAAGGGAAAAACCCTATATGTTCCAAAATATTTATAGCTTTATTTGTGGTGCCAAAAAACTGGAAATTGAAGGGATGACCATCAATTGGGGAATGGCTAAGTAAATTCCAGTATATAACTGTGATGGAATCCTACTGAACCATAAGAAGTGACCAGCAGATTAGTTTTTTTTTTAAACTTAGAAATAATAACATGAGATAATAAAGAGTAAAATGAGTAGAACCAAGAACATTATATACTGCTACAGATTTAATATTTGAAGAATAACTTGTGAATGTTCAAATGCAGAGAATGAAATCTAGAGAAAGCAGAAACATGTAAGACACATTCTACATATATAAAACTGTTTGCTGGATGCCTTCTATAGTTTGGAGAGGGAAAGGAAAGGCTGAGATACTTAGAAATAAAATTTTTAAAAAAGTATACAAATTACAGAAATAATCTTGTTGGAGTAAGAGAGAAAAAAAATTCAAGTCCCTAATTTAAATAACATGATCTTGTAGAATGGCAGAAATTTCATCCAATACTAATGTTTCTCAACAAGAAAGTGATTCTTTACAATTTCCTGAATTTTTATATGAAACTTATAGTTAAAAAGTAATTAATTTAGTGCAAATCTGGCCTCAGACACTTCCTAGCTATTTGACCCTGGGCAAGTTACTCAAACCCCACATTGCCTAGCCCTTACAGTTCTCCTGCAATACACAGAAGGTAAAGATTAAAAAAAATGGAGCTAAAGAGCATTTCCTATAGTTTATGATTATTTATATGGAATTTTCATGTACAGTAAGCAAATCTCAGTCCAGGCCAAATAGGGAGAAAGTCAATTAAGAGTTGTCCATAAATAATGTCAGCACACATCATGAGTGGTCTCTTGACTTAGTATTACTTGTATTTGTGATTAGCAAAATGTTATTTTTCTCTTGTTTATACCTAAAATTTTGGTAAACCAAAAAGTACAGTCCTCAACTTCATCAAGGATGCCTTATCTCAAACTGAGCCAATAATCCTAAAGATTTTGATATTCCAAAAGTGGTCTTAACAGAAGATCCCTTGGCCTTCACTGGACTGTTACAATATATTGCCTTCTGATTGACCTTCCTGCCTCAAATCTCTGCTGCTCAGCATCCTCCAAACATCTGTGAAATTGAGCTTCCTAAAATGTCATAATCATGTCATCTGCTATAAAATAAATTCCAGTAGTTCGCTATCCTCTAGGATCAACAAATTTAAAATTCTTTCGCCTTTTAAGTCCTTATAAGCTGCCCCTCTCCCTCTTCCTATTCTTTTTCTTTTTATACCTTAGACCAGTGATAGGCAAACTTTTTAAAGAGAGGCCCAAAGGAAAGGAAATGCTCATCAGTCAGTCTTTCTAAGGTTCTCTTTCCAAGTTTCATTGTATTGTATCTTACTCATTGTATTCGACAGATTAAGAATAATGTCACCTAGCCAAATAGAACATTTCAGGGGGCCGCATCTGGACCTGTAGTTTGCCTATCACTACCTTAAACCCTTTCACGAAGAGTTTTCTTGGACACTGTCCTCCTTACTCTTCCTCAAACAAAACATTCATTACATCTCTTGTTTATTTTCACCAGCTTTGTCTCATGCCTGGTATTCTTCTTTTTCATCTGTCTCCTTTTTTCTTTGACTTCACTTCATGTCCCTGATAAAGTCTTTCTGCAAAAAGCATTTCTAATCCCCCTTTACACTTAATGCCCTCCCTCTCTTGAAAATCTTCATTTTCTCCCATCCTTATTTTCTTTGTAGTTAGCTGTTTTTATGATGTGGCCTCCTTTTATTGCTCTATTAGATTGTGAGCCTCTTGAGAAAAAGGACTTTTTAAAGTTAGTTTTATTTTTTTTCTTTATATCCCCAGTACTTAGCATCATGCCTAGCACATAGTAAATGCTTTTTGTCTCATCTTTAGAAAAATTAATTCTACACTGTGTGAAGGATGGATTTGGTCTTAATATAGACCAGTGGTTCCCAAACTTTTTTGGCCTACCGCCCCCTTTCCAGAAAAAATATTACTTAGCCCCCTGAAAATTAATTTTTTAAAAATTTTAAAAGCAATTAATAGGAAAGATAAATGCACCTGTGGCCATCACCGTCCCGCCCCGATTGCTGCAGCACCCACCAGGGGGCGCTGTCGCCCACTTTGGGAATAACTGGTATAGACCAAATATGAAAGACTAAGAATATTGTAATAATTTATACACAAAATTAAGAGGACCTCAATTGGTATTCAGTGATTATGGGTATAGAAAGAAAGGGTTAAATGCAAATAGCATTATAAAGACAATTGCATCAACAGGAATTAGTTATTTGATCAGATATTGGTAATTAGAGAAAAAAGTCAAAGATGTTTCCAAAACCTTTATTTAATTTAGGCTAGAGAGAGTGGTTATGTTATAATGGAAATAGGAAAGCAGTAATACTGATCTAGTTCAAGGGGGGAGGTAGTCAATTTGAGTTTGGATGTTAGTGGCCAAAGGATGTATGTATGAAGGCATTCTACTGGAAGTTAGAATTATGGAATTAGATTTTGAGAGATAACAGATTATGCAGTCGTAGATTAAGTTCAACAAATCTACTTAAAATTCCTATTTTGTGCATATTCCTATGACTTTTTGAAGGAATTTAACTATTAAATGAGAAAAATAGTATAGTAATTTGATCATTAAGGTACAGATGAGCCATGATATTTTTTTTTAAATGAGAAAGAAACAGGTAAAGTTTTATCCTGGGATTTTACAGTATGATAGCATTGCACAATATTTTAAAAATTGGTAATAATAAACTATAGGAAATTCTCTTTAACTCCATTATTTTTTTAAAAAATCTTTACCTTCTGTGTATTGCATGGCTAGGCAATGGGAAGTTAAGTGACTTGCCCAGGGTCAAATGGGTAGGGTGTATATGTGTGTGTGTGTGTGTGTGTGTGTGTGTGTGCGCGCGTGCACGCACACCCTATATACTTGCAAAATTATGATTATATATCTATTTAATTACATTTATATATATTTCATTACTATGAAGGAATCTGCTTAAATTCAAACAGATCATGGCATAGAATTACATAATGACAGAATGTTTAATATTACTGAGAAGTGTCAGAGCATAGGCTAGACAGTGACTACATTAGCAGTGTTAGGGGGAGCTCCCAAATGCACTAGGTAAAGTAAAAAATATAATCTCTAAGGTTTCCTCCAAATTAAGACCCTCAGATTCCACTTTAACCCTCTCTCCGTTTTATAGAACTTTGCAAAGAACTCTTAACTTTTTCTTACCTGTAGCTATATTGCAAATGACCAAGGAAGAACTCAAATAAATCATCAGATTTTATTCATAGCATTTTAACAGCTCAAAGGGCCTTAAGGTATTCAAAAATATGGCTTGGTGCCTTAGAGTATGTCACACATGAGGAGCTTAATAAATATTTGTTCCCTTCCCCGATCTTATGTATTGTTTATAGGTATAAAAAATAGACTCATTTTCACTTCTTTTGTACAGTTTCCAGTAGGTGAAAGAGTCTGGATCTATAGTCAAGAGACATAAATTCAATTGTTGCCTTAGGCATTTACCAACAATGTGATCAAGGATAGTCACTTAATCTGAGCTTTGGTGTCCTCATCTGAAATATAAGGATAATAATATTTACACTACCTAACTCAGCTGGTAGTTGTAAGTACAATACAACAAAGATTTATCAGTCATGTATTATATGAAACACACGGGAGATAATTTTTTTTCCTGAACCCTTACTTTTCTGTCTTAATAACTATTCTAATACAAAAGGGTATGGGGTAGGCAAACCAGATTAAGTGACTTGCTCAGGGTCACAAAGCTAGGACAGTTTTGAATCAAGGCCAGACTCTAGACCTGGTGATCTATCCACTGAGCCACCTGGCTGGTCTGACATACAAAAATTTTAAAAGGCAGTCCTTGTCCTCAAAGAGCTTATAATGTAAAAGGGGAAAGGATAGAATGTGAAGGGTATGAGGATGGTAGAATCTAAACCAGTGATTCCCAAAGTGGGTGCCCCCTTGTGGGTGCTGCAGTGAGCCAGGAGGCGGTGATAGCCACAGGTGTATTTATCTTTTGTATTAATTGCTATTAAAATTTAAAAAAAATTAATTTCTAGGAGGCTAAGTAATATTTTTTCTGGAAAGGGGGCGATAGGCCAAAAAAGTTCTAAACCACTGTTCTAAACCAAACCATGTAGCTGGTGAGAAATGATGAGTTGACCAAGTTTTGGGGCCCTCTTTAAAAGGAGCTGTTGGAAGAGTTTCATGCTCTGGCTTCTAGACCTCCAATCAAGAGGGGCAGATACTGATAAGGCCTGAATACCAAAGTGGAAGCAATAATTGTAAGGAAAGAGCTTTGCAAATCTTACAAGTGCTGTATAAATTTGAGGCATAATAATAATTATTACAGATAATAATTTGCCACAGCTACTACCTTAAGACCTTTTTGATTAAATTCTGGCTATTATTTCAATTGCCATGTAACTGATTTTTCTGACTCCAATCTAGAACCATCAGATTTAGTTTTTCTACAATGCTACTTTTTATCAAATCCCATTCCTGACTCACTATATTGAGAGAAAAATGGACTTGAGGATCTATCCAAACTATTTCTACAGCTCTATTTCTCCATGATACTCCTCAATATGCCTTCTGCTTTCCTTCCACCATTCATGAGTGCTTACATTCTTGCCTAAGTGAAGAGTATATTCTGGCTGGGGTTTAGTTCTATTATCACTAGTTATTATCAAATTCTTTTATTTATCCAGTCTTCAGTTTCCTTATCTCTAAATTAGGGAGCCTAGACTAAATGATTTCTGAAGTTACTTCCAATCCTATAATTTTGTGATTCTAATAAAATTTTTAAGATTATATAATTCAGGTGGGCAGCTGGGTAGCTCAGTGGATTGAGAGCCAGGCCTAGAGACAGGAGGTCCTAGGTTAAAAGCCTCAGTCACTTCCCAGCTTTGTGACCCTGGGCAAGTCACCTGACCACCATTTGCCCACTCTTACCACTCTTCCACCTAGGAGTCAATACACAGAAGTTAAGGGTTTTAAAAAAAAAAGAGCATATAATTCACATAATCTAAACCATTTTACCAAATGATGACTTGATATTGTGGGAAGGGGAGGTAGGGACTGAATAAAGATAAAAAAGAACATTTAATTTATTCATCATAAATATTATAGATCTTAAGGCCAAAGACCATAGAATCATATCTTAAAATACCTTTCCATTTATCATAACATTTAACATCGGGCCTTGCACAGAATAATCTAACTGATTGATTGGCTGAACATATTTCCACTTAAGCTTTTTCACAGAAATGGTGGTATTTAATAGGTATTGCAGGTGATAACTACCTATTTGTTTAGGTATAAGCCTAATGGATGAGCATACCAAAAAAATACACCTTTTGTCAGGCAATAGGACTATAAGAAGAACTTAAAAGCAAATGTTACTAAAAATAGAAATCTTACTATCAGATAAATATGACAATCATTACAGCAAACTATTAAACATTCTCTTTAGCCAAAGTCCATGGAATGGAACTCAAATTGTGGGTATCTCAATCTTGGTTGCTAAAAGCTAGAAAACTGGGTATGTATTTCAATACCCGAGGACCTGAAAGTCCTTTGTGTGTTAACAGCAGGAAAGCAGGCAAGCCTTGCTCTATTTGTAAGGAAAAAAAAAAAACTTAATAATTAAAACCACTTGAATTTCTTTATAAGTCGAACTGCCAAATTCTTCATTCACTTAGCTGTCTGACTTTTTCTTTGGCTCTGAATGGTGTTTTGAAAATTCTCATGGTGAGAAGCCCTTAGCTATTTATAAACTGTGAATTGTATTTGATGATATGGAATGTAATTAACACAGTCATTTCTGGGCCTCCTGTTCCTGAAAAGTGACATGTACAACAATATTATTATCAGGGTTGTCTTTCCCAACCACATGCTAGATTACACACCAGTTTGTTTTTCTCTAAAAGTATTTTTAAAACAAAAAAGAACAAACAAATGGTTATTAAAATGGAGCAACACAGCTCCTATTCTTTATAGAAAGGTAGCTATCAGCTCAATATACAACTACTGAAGGCACTGTAATCGAATAATTACTGGGTAGCCCCTCATCTATCTAGTAAACATACCAAACTATTTCTTTGTCTTGTAACCCAATACTGTTAAAGCTCAACATGACTAACCCACACCATTTTTTGGTCAATTGCTTCTTGAATAAAAATCAAATCTGGTAAGCATGATCTCATTTTATAATCATTCATCTTTTTCGTTTGCCCTTTGAATCACTTGCAGTTTTGATTCTTTTAGACCTACAACACTCAATGCTATTGTACCCATACTATAAAACTGCAAATAGAGACTTCTGAAAACTATGTTCTGGAGGCAGGCTACAACCTTGATATTAATAAAAGCAGTGAAGTGAAACTGCCCCACAGTCAAATAACTGTGAAATGACTAACATTTCTGGTATACAAATATAATGGAATACTATTTTGTTGCAAGAAACAATGAATATGATGAATACAAAAAATCATGGAAAGACATTTAATACATAAACTGATGCAAAGTGAAGTATGCAGAACCAGGAAAACAGCCTAGATTATGACAACAATGCAAATGGAAATAACAAAATAACTGAGATGAAATGCAGTGAAATTAAAATGATCAAGACTGATCTCCTAAAAAAGATATGAGGCAGAATCCTCTTTCTTTTTAGAAGAGGTAAAGGACTACTGGTGTGGAACACTGCAGATGTCAGACTTTTTCAATCCCTGGGTTAGTTTTACTTAGCTCTTTGTTTTTTCCTTGTTATAAAAGATGGCTTTTTAGGGAGAGAGATCCATACAGAAATAAATGGGTGATGTAAAAACAAAGGACACCATACAAGAGTTCTAGGAAGCACTATATAATTGTCCAAATGAATTTACCCCTTTATTTTCAAGGGAAGTTACAGTCCAACTATAATGATTATATAAGATATATACACTGATGGATTCATTAATTATGGGATGTCTATCTAACTGCATGAGATAATTTGAGAAATATGCTTTCTTTATCCACTTTTTTCCCCCTGTATGAACTACTAGGTCACTCAAGATGTCCCTGAAAGTTGTAGGTTCTTTTACATTATACTATCTCTTCTTTAAGTATTTGTTAAATAAATGAGTAGACTTGGATCTAATGAAGGAGATCCTATAGTGATCTAGGCACTGAAATAATCAGCACAATGTTATTCAAAAAGAGGGAAAGCTGGAGAATATCTACATCTATATGAAATATCTCTTCTACTTAAAGTTTGTATAGGGTAAGCATTTTTAGTATACATGTTTCTCAATTTATCTTTTCATGATAATCAAGGATTACTGAAAAATATCTCTCCAGTTTCAAGTATCAAGAAACTCTGTGTATATGCAATGAAAACATTATCCGGAAAAGAGCCTTGAAGGCCAAATCCACACATTCACTTATTTATTTATTTATTTATTTATTTATTTGTTCATTCATTCATTCATTCATTTATTTATTTATCCATTTATTTATTTATTTGTGCATTTATTTATGCATTCATTCATTCATTCAATTCATTCATTCATTCATTTATTTATTTGCTTACTTACTTACTTACTTATTTATTTTTGTCTCAAAAATGTTTATGTTGCGGGAGCAGCTGGGTAGCTCAGTAGACTGAGAGCCAAGCCTAGAGACAGGAAGTCCTAGGTTCAAACCTAACCTCAGAAATATCCTAGTTGAGTGACCCTAGGCAAGTCACTTAACCCTCATTGCCTCTCCCTTTCCACTATTCTGCCATTGATTCCAAGGCAAGGAAGGGTTTTTAAAAAAAAGTTTGTTAGCAGTTAATTAGTTTTTCTTGGTTGGCTTTTTGAGGATAATGTCATCATCTATATCTATAGAGGAATCTATTCATCATCTCTACCACCTTGGATGATCATGAAAATGTTCTTACTGAGTCCTCTTAAAAGTACATCACTTCCAAAAGCTTCCTTCTATGTACTCTCCTCTGTTTCATTTAACTGAACACCATTTTCATACAAATTCATTAATATATCTGGTACAGAAGCATTAAAAGACTAAATGTAATGATCATGTTGGGGGAAAAAATTGGTAGAGAAATGATGGCAGATTTATACAATTTTAAATATATTTGATGCTGTCCTTCCTTCCAGTTTCATTTATTAAAGAATTCAGAATGATCTGACATGATTGAAGCTTATGCCAAGTTTTCTGAAGGTTTTCTCAAAGAAATGGTAATAATCAGAGTTAATAAATACACCTATGTTTATCCACTTCTTGTTTTTCAGAATCCACAATTGATACACAAATCAACATAGAGTCGGATTTACTATTACTGAATGCAATTTATTCTTCCTATCATAAAATTAGAGTATACATAAGATATCTGATTCTAAAATGATTCCAATGTAGTAACTTATTCATTGTCTATTAAGGTAAAATCAATTTCCATTGAAAAATAATGGGGTTGGGGGAGGGGAGAGGAGAGAAGCTCAATGGATTGAGAGCCAGGTCTAGTGATGGGAGGCCCTAGGTTCCATTCTGGCCTCAGACCCTTCCTAGCTGTGTGACCCTGGGCAAGTCACTTAACCTCCCATTGCCTAGCCCATACCACCCTTTTGCCTTAGAACCAATACACAGTATTGATTCTAAGATGGAGGGTAAGGGTTTAAAAAATAAATAAAACTAAAAATTTGGGGGCACCCTTTAACAATTTAATGATTGTAAGGTTTGAGAATGATTTACAAACCTTTGGCCTCCTTCAATTTTAATTACAAAAGATATAATACATGATCATATTTTCTGTTAATTTTCCCTATAACCCACTTGAGAGTAACTTTTAAACTAAAGCGCTGAAAATTAATGAATAGGCTGAAAATTCTTCGTAAAATGAAATAGCTCTCTGTCAGGGAGACCAGGGTAAAAGGAAAAAGTATTAACTAATCATCCAGTAGTAGGCATATTTTGAGATTAAGTTTAAATAAATCTAGATTCTCCTGCCTCTAGGCCTGAAGTTCTATCCCGTGTGTTACCCTATAGTTGCCCCCAACTAACCACACTCTCAACCAAAGATTTATTTTTTAGTGAACTTAAACAACAAGATCAACATTTCAATATAAAAACTACCTAAGAAGAGTGTATATGAAACTGTGAAATTCTATTAAATAATTAGCTCTTTAAAAAAGGAACAAAAAAATGAACATAATAGTAACACAACTCTCCTGCATGTGAGTCCTCCTCTTCTGAACTTGGTAACTTTCACTTCCAAGGAATAAGAACATTCGGGAGTAGATCAAAAAGTTCAGTAGAAGTAACAAAGGTAATCTTTATACCAGAATACTAACCATAAAGAAATTAACTGAAACCAGAACAATACAGTATAGTAGTGAAGCATATGAAGACGTAGAGATCTTTGGATTCAGGGGAATGGGTCTGGCTAGGATCTCAGTCCTGCCTTCTTAATTCCAATTCCAAAAGCACTCTGGTATAAGGAAAGGCTGTGCAACTAGTGAAGGGGAGAGCCCAGAGGTCATTCACAAAGAAGGAAAGAATCCAAAGAGAATTCTATAGTTCTTTAATTCTGAACCAGGAAACCACCTCAGAATGCAGGGGCAATCTAATAGTTATTCAGACTCAAATTCAATTCAGGAAGTTGAAGACTTTAAAACTATGGGAGGAGCAGGGAAGTGGCAGAACAGCTTTTAGACTGTGATTTAGCTCATTCTAGCTTGGGAACACTGACAAATTGTAGGTTCTCAGACTAAGCTGTTTCTGAAATCCTAAAAAGACACAACAACCTTCAATTCCCCCAACAAAGCAGTTAACAAGATTAGTTAAAACCTTTCCTCTAGAGGTACATAGAGCCTCCTCTCAAACAAGAACTCTCAAGTCAAAAAGTAGGATGGCAAAATGAACAAACAACAATAAAAAACTCTTGGTGACAGGATGCTTAAAATACAAACCCTAAGAGAATGTCTCCAGAATATCTATAAGCAAAGCCTTAAAGACAAATACAACTTAAAAATGTTCTTAATATTTTAATAATTAATTGATATTGTTATGATAGAAGGGAAAAAAACTGATAAAGGGAAGAAAATATTGGAAAGGGAGTTAATAGCTTCACAAAGGAGGTACTAAACCCCACCCAAAAAGTAAACTCCTTGAAAATTAGAACAGGCATAACAGAAGCCAATGGCATAATGACGTAAAAAATATTAAGACAAAGTCGGGAATGAAAATACAAAATAAAACCTAAGTTATTATATGATTTAAAAAAATTAAGATCTGCTGGGGACGGGGGAAGGAGAGAGAGAGAAGAAAAAACTTAGACATAATATTTCTAAAATCTTAAAAGAAAAGAAAAAAATTCCTTTATCTCTTACAACCAGAAGGGAAAGAAGAAATAGAAGGGATCCATCACACCCTGAAGGAAACTAAAAAGTAAAAATAACCAACATTATACCCAAATTTTAGTTTCCATCTCAAAGAAAAATATTATAAGGAGCCAGAAAGAAAGAATTCAAGTAATGAAGAGTCACAATCAAAAGTAATACATGATTTAGCACCTACTACTTTAAAGGAATGGAGACCTTATAATACAGTATTTCAAAAGGCAAAGTGATACAGACATATAACCAAGAATACCTTACTCAGAAAAATTGAGTAATAATCATGAGGGGAGAGAAATGGTGGGGAGAGACCTTTAAAGAAATAGAAGGCTTCCAATCATTAAGTGAAAAGATCAGTGTAGAAACTTTGTTAATCACAGTAGCTGAAACAAAAAAAGGTAAACAATCATAAGGGATAAACTGCTTACATCCAAATAGTAGGAAATGAAAGCTATTACACCATGACATTCTGTAAGACATGATAAAATGTCAGAGACGGGGTCTAACTAGATAGATGGCCTAGGAATGAGTCTGTTATTAAGATGATCTTAAGAGAATGGAAAGAGAACTGGAGGCTATGGAAAATTATCTTATAATTAGAGTACACAAGTAGAGGTCTATACAAACTAGGAGAGGGTGGGAGAAGCATCTGACATTTGGATTTTACTTCCATCTGAAATATCAGGTAGAGAAGTATATTTTATTAAAAAGAGAACTAGGGAAAGGGGAGAAAGAAATATGAGGGAGGGCATAATAAAGGAGGGAGAAATCCTAAGCAAATAAGTTTGATGGATAAAAAAAAAATTGACTTGAATTCTTCTTTTCCCTACAATTTTTTCTTTGCCCTTTGGTTCTAATAAATCAGGGACTTCTTTTTTTAAAAGATCTTTTGATGGGCAGCTGGGTGGCTCAGTGGATTGAGAGGCCTAGAGTTGGGAGGTTCTGGGTTCAAATCTAACCTCAGAAACTTCCTAGCTATGTGACCCTGGGTAAGTCACTTAACCCCCATTGCCTAGCCCTTACCACTCTTCTGCCTTGGAAACAATACACAGTAAGGGTTTAAAAACATTTTTTTAAACAGTGAAATAGAAAAAAATCTTTTTGAAATAGTGCCCATTAATTGGGGAATGGCTAAACAAGTTAAACATGTGATGGAATACTATTGTGCCATGAGAATGGAGCAGAAAAACCTAGGAAGATCTATATGAATTGAAGAATAATGAAGTAAACACAAATAGAAGAACAATTTATACCAGGTCAAAGACTTAAGATCTCTGTTAAGTGTAATGATCAACCATAATTTCTGAGTACTAATGATCACACATGCTACCCATATCCAGACAGAAATTAAAGGCCTCCAAGAATATAAAATGATACCTGATTTTTTTGGATATAGATGAAATGGGAATTTGTTTTGCTTTAACTATAAATATCTATAACTAATGTACTATTATGGTCCCTGTTTGTTTTGAAGAGGCAGGTATGGAAGGAAGAGACTTGAGGTCAAGGGAATAGCTATGTCATATTGAGGAGGAATGAGTAGAGGAACTGCCACAAAGAAGGGGATGTGGGGGTGGAGGCCTGTGAGTACTAGAACCCAACTGTCATCAGACTTGCAATAAATAAAGAATATACACAATTAGAAGAGTAAACATTTTCTTGCTATACAGAGAAACAGGAGGAAAGGGGAACGGGATAGAGTCTCCTTAGGGGACTAAGGTAATTAAGAGAAAAGACAAGCAGATAAGAAAAGGGAGAAAGGGGAGGAACACTTAGAGGGGAGTATATGTCATGAGGTATGAGAGTAAGATGAAAGGATAAGAGAATCAAGAAGTAGGAGGGCACAAATGGGGGAAAAGGAAAGTTTTTTTTTTTTTAAGGTGGATAGAATAATAATTAAAAGGGAAGGGGAAAGGAATAAGAGATTGACCTTGGGAAAGCGTGGCCAATTTGGAAGTAGGAGGGAAAGGGGAGAGGATGAGAGAGGATCTTTGGGAAAAGATGTGAATAAGAGAGGTATTGGTCAAAGGAAATTGGACATATGAGAAGGGATATAGCAGAAAGAAAGGAAAAGGGCAATAGTGAAGAGGAACAGAGATGGAAATACACAAATAATAACTGACAACTTAATGTACTCAGTTGTCAGTTATTATTTGTGTATTTCCATCTCTGTTCCTCTTCACTATTTCCCTTTGGATCAGAAAGGATAAAAAACCAGGACCTGGCAACATGTTGTTTATAAGATATACCCTGAAAATTAGAGACAAACATACAGTGAAGGAGAGGGGATGTAGCAAAATATACTATGCCTCAGATGACACAGAGAAGGCAAGGGTAATAGTCATGAATTCTGACAGTGTTGGGGCTAAAATGGACATAATTGGAAGGGATGAACAGGGTAACTTTATTATGTTGTGGAGGAGGCTACTATGGATATAAATATTTGACCTATAATGCACCAAGTATTACAGATTTTTAAAGGAAAAAAAAATAAATGAGAGACAGATGGAAATAGATAACTAAACAATAATAGTGATGAACTTTTAATTTTCCCCTCACAGAACTAGTGAGTTCTGTTACCAAAAAATAAACAAGAAGTTAAGGCGATGAATAGAACCTTGGATAAGTTAAATAGAGAAATCTGGAGAGTCCCCACACACCTGCATGATTTTAGTAATAGATCTAAGGCTGAGCACACACTTAATCCAAACACAGCTTCTGGTGGGGCAACAATGGCTTAAGAGAGCATAAATATTCTGCAAAAATCTTACTTTGACACTCATCATTCTATAGAGGTAATAACTGCATCTCTGAGGGATTGTGGCACTGGAACAAAAGTTCCACTGGCTCTATTCAAGCTAGAAAGACTTGTTTTGAAAGAGTGTGGTTGTGGCAACAGATGACTGCTGCCTAAGGACCAATCTAGTGAAATGTGGTCTTAGTAATAATATATGTTAACTGAGAACCAGATAGGCTAAAGTGATCGAATTAAATGCTAATACATGGAGAAACAGGCCCAATATTACATTGCTAGAGCAGCTGTGAATTAAAAAAAAAAAAAAAAAAACACAAAATAATACATTAAGAGCCTTAAAGCTGGTTCATGCTCATTGACCTAAAGATCCTTTTAAAGGGTTAGGCCCTAAGGACATTATTAGGAGGGTAAAAAGCTGGGTAAGTATGAAAATATTCATGGAATTTGTAACTGCAATGACAGAATAACTGGAAATATAAATGCAATGAATGGTAGAATTAGCTAAATAAGATTGTTATATCTGAATGTAATGGATTGTATTATGTTATTAGAAATCTCAAATTCTGGAAATACAAAGAAAATTTAAAAATATAAGAGAAGAAAAGAGATTAAGAATAACATATCAGGATTTACATTTAAAAAAAATAACACATGGAAAAACCTCCAGGAATTGATGCAAAGTGAAAGGAGCAGACCCAGAAGAACATTGTACACAGAGACTGATACACTGTGGTAAAATAGAATGTAATGGACGTCTGTACTGGCAGCAATGCAATGATCCAGGACAATTCTGAGGGATTTATGGTAAAGAACCCTACCCACATTCAGAGGAAGAACTGCAGGAGAGGAAACATATAAGAAAAGCAACTACTTGAACGCATGGGTTGAGGTGGACATGACTGGGGATGTGGACTCGAAACTACCACTCCAATGCAACTATCAACAATTTGGAAATAGGTCTTGATCAAGGACACATGTTAAAACCAGTAGAAATGCATATCGGCCATGGGAGGGGG
>NC_058130.1:97964820-98063487 GCF_016433145.1 Gracilinanus agilis
TGTGGACTCGAAACTACCACTCCAATGCAACTATCAACAATTTGGAAATAGGTCTTGATCAAGGACACATGTTAAAACCAGTAGAAATGCGTATCAGCCATGGGGGGGGGGGGGGGGGGGGAGAAGAGGTCGGGGGGAGAAAGGGAAAGTAAGAGCATAAATCATGTAAATCATGTAACCATGTTAACTTTTCCAAAAAATAAATATTAATAAATGTTTAAAGAAAATAAGTCACAAAATGAAGAGAAAAAAGTATCCAAGTAAAAGAAATCCAAAGGGAACTCAAAAGTAGAAGATGTTTATATTAGCATACATATATAATTTATATTATTTTCAAACAAATTGTATACAGTGTTATAAGGGGAGGTATGGTGTTTCTATAAGATGAGCCTGACAAGCTGGCCCAAGATCCCTGGATAGTAAGTGGATCTAGGCTGAATGAGGTTAGTGATGCCTGGGTGGCCACCAAAGTGTGCCGGTAACCACCAGGGCTTATGAATGATCAGCTCAGCTAGGCACCTGACCCCACAAATAGTGCCCAAGCCAAAGTTATCAAGGGAGGAGCTGTATATTCTTCACACAGCTCCTCTGGTTCCCTGGCTTGGGATTAGGTTAGATGATAGAGGTTTATAATAAGTATGCCATTGATATTGAGTTGGATAATGCCCAATGACTGTGATTTAGATAAGTTCTCTTTCCCTTTGGCTGTAATTATTCACTTGCCCTTGGACAGACAACAGTCTTCACTTGGGATATATTTCAAAGAGTTTAATGCTATAAATCAAAAGGTTAGGATTCAGGACAAGGAAAGTGGTGTTGGGAATGGCTATGCTAAATTCTATGGGAGTCAGATTAGGATAATCAATGAGTAACAGATTGGCAGCTGGCTGGAGAGGCTTCTTTCCCTCCCAGACCCTGGTCAGATCCAGCCATGTTCTAGACCAAGTGAAAGGAAGGGCTGGTGACTTTCTTCTTATTAGCTGGTGTTGATGCTTATCTCTCAGCCTTATTTAGTAATAGGTAAATCGATATTATGAGACAATTAGGTATGGGTGCTGGATATGCAGGTCTATAGACCTACCCACTCTTCACCACCCACAAGCCCCTTCTCAAGAACGAGACCATGAAGCCTACTGCCCCTGGGTTTTTATAGAGGTGGTCTCAACTGTCTTTTGCCCCTTGGCTCATGCCATCTGGGTAAATTCTAAGTTCTATAACCAACGATCTGTCACTCAAGTTGGTCTCCATCTTCTAGCCAGAGGTCGCCTATTACAACAGTGAGGATTTTTTGGTTTTGTACATAATCTTTTTTCCATACATTTCTTCAGTTAAATGTTTTGTGGTGGTGGAGATGGTTACTAAGTATATTTATAAGAAATAATTATAAACAAAAAGTAGATTACTCTAGAGGCTGTATTCAAAGCCATTCCAGCTTATTACCACCTGCCACAGCTGACATACAATATACATTGATACCACAGAATATCAGAATAATACTCATAAAATTTATACAACCTAAAAATTCCAAGAATATGGCATGCACTGGTTGCATATACAGGAAATGCTCGTACTTTTTAAAGTAGACAAAATAATCACTTGAAATGAAGTGAAAATGAGTCCGACAACTTTCTTTTAAAATATATATGCATAAATATTTAAATTTCTAAACTAATAAATTCATTTCAAATTTTCCTTATTTGTTTTGTTACAGGTAAATAAACCTTTAAATTACTACCTTCCTAATATATCATTATAAAAAGATGGCAACATAAATAGCACCAAGAAAATAATAGTTCTAAATTAGATTTCAAACCAGTATAAGCAGTGCAACAGGACAATAATTTGCTATATCAAGTTTAAGTGCAAGCTTGATATTTCTCTTCCCTCCATACACTCCATTGAAAATCAATTTTAA
This sequence comes from Gracilinanus agilis, assembly GCF_016433145.1. Lineage (NCBI taxonomy): Eukaryota > Metazoa > Chordata > Mammalia > Didelphimorphia > Didelphidae > Gracilinanus > Gracilinanus agilis. Next base: position 97,966,736 of record NC_058130.1, read on the forward strand.
AGTGGAAGGAGTTACAGATTGTTTAGTGACCCAGTTCCTACTGAGCAGATCCCCCAAGAAGAACCATCTGTTCTTCTCATAATTTATTCCATTAGTCAGAGCCCAATACATATCACATTAAATATAACTGGCTAGCATTTGAGAAATTTGCCTATATTTCATTCAGAAATAATTATATCTTCTTCTCTTCAGCCTTTACTAAAGAAAAAAAAGGCTCCAAATTCTGAAAGTAACATGTAAAAAACTTGAAAAGCTTCATGCCTAAGATGCTGTTTGAGATTTTCTCAACTAAAATCCATTAACAATCATTTATTAAGCACACAGTATTATCAAAAGAGAACAAATTCAGATATTGATGACTTCGAGAATTGAAAAGTTAGTACTATGGTATTACTACGCATCTTTTTGGTTGTTTTAATTAATCCTAAGGAATTGAAAAGGGTTAACCAGTGCACTGAAGTATAAATATTATGGTTTTCCTAAATTTGAAATGAGTTCTAGGATAAATGGCTTTTAACTCTTATCCTACTACTTGATACTTAAGTTTTTATATCAATATAAAGATGTTCCTGACAAGGCACAAAAAATAAGGATTAAGACAAGTTCAGTGAAAGACCCACAACAGATCAGAAGAGACCCACAACAAATCAGAAGAAACTCATGAAACATGAAATCATGGAACTCTGGAAGGAGTAAGACAAGTGACTTAGCACGAAACCATCAAGACTGGTCACTTCTCAAAACTTTTTTGAAGCTCGAACCTGCCTCCAAAAGAATAAGATACCAAATGTAGAGTATTTCTAGCTAAATTCAAGACACATGCCTCCAAAGATAAAATGATTTAAAAATTAACAGTAAAGAACTCAGCAACAGTCCTGAATAGCAAAACATACAGTAGGTGCGACCTTTCTGGAAAGCGGTAAAGAAATTGAATATCCCATACCCTTTGAAAGCAGAGAATTCACTTCTAGCTAGGCACATACCCCAAGAAAGTCAATGTTTAAAAAAAAAATCCATATATTCTAAAATATACATAACTGAAACTTTCTGTAGTGGTAAAGAACTAAAAACAAAATAGATGCCAATAAATTAGGGAATATCTAAAGTAAACTGGCCTAAAGTAGACAGTAATGTTTATATTTACAATAATTATTGTACTGTAAGAAACAATAACGATGAGGATAAATCATGGGAAATGGTATATAAAAACTTTAGTGATGTAAAGAGAGTAAGACAAACAATATGGGCAACATCTATAATACTGTAAATAGAACAATACAACAATCAAGAAATTATAATAACCAAGCTTGTTTCCAAAGATGAGATATGTACCACTGTATGTGATGTTGGATGTGATTGTAATGATGATTCCCTGATTGAGGTTACTTTGTTTTCATCTTTCAAAAAAGAGCTAGATATCTGGAAAGAGGCATGGTAAAGGATATACTGGGAAATGTAGACGATACAAAAATGAAAAGATAACAGGGAAAAAATCTTTTAAGGAAAGAAAAAGAATGAAATGCAGAATGCATCCTTATGAGATGTCTTAGATCACTGATTAGGATAGCAACAGTTAACCCTAAGCATGACTCTATGCATGCATATTATTCATTTTTATTCAGAGAATGATTCCTTCAAATTTTTCCATCCTGTTCTTAATCTTAGAAAAGATTTTACAGCTGTTGGATGAATTCAATTTTTATAAATGAAAATTTTAAAAGAGGCCAAACTACTTAGCTCTTCTTCTGTCTGAATCAAGCACCTTGATTTTAACAAACCTCAAAACATTTTTCTTAAGCTTTCAAAATTAAAATGATATTATTGCTTCTGATGTTTGCAACTACGTAAAAGTAGTTGGAGAAATAAATCTAGTCCCAACAATATATCTACATCAAATGTGCTGGTGAATATTGGGAAAATATTAAATTAGAATATTTCAGTTCATTATACCTCAATATCAGTACTATATGAATTAAAGCTACAAGGTTTAATAAAAAGGTAATATTGTAAGATTTCAAAATCATACAATTTTAAAGTTGATAGAAATGGACCATAGGGGTCATCTCATTAAATTCCATTTTACAGAGGTGGTCTCGAACAATGTGCTGAAAACTTTAGCAAAGATGGGACAAGAACCCAAGAAAGTCAAAGAGTTCCTTAGAGAGAAAAAAAAGGACTAAATAGAAATTAATACTAAATACTGATATTTTCAGTACCAGAAATGATTCTCAAAATAAGACACTACACACCTTACTTCATAATAAGAATACTATATTAACTACTTTCAATATTGCTTTCTAGTCAAAAGAATCATAAAATATACAAAAAGTGATGGAGAAGAAATCACATTAAGCTAAAAGCAAAACCTGTTGATACACACTGTGCTTTATTTTAGTATGATAATAAAAAGGATAAAAGTCAGTTTAACCTGTACATTAGTGGAATATTATGCTATTTTGTTAAAAATGTTAAAAACTGATAACTCACCAAGTTTCTCTGGCTCATCAGGACCTGTCCCAGCAATGCAGCTACTTTCTAGACCATATGTTGGATCTACTTTTCCAGAGGCTCTTGCTGCTTCCTGTACTTTCTTGACATGAGCTTCAACTAATTCCAATGGCACTTCTTCCCGGACACGGGAAAACTCCTCTATTTAACAGAATTTAAAAAAAAAAACAACAACAACAAAAAAACCTGAGTTCTTCATAAATCTTCAATTACAAAAACCTATAGAAAAATAAATCCAAAGTTCAAGATATAGGATGTAGTTGACAGAATCTTGGACATGACTAGAAGCGAGTTCTACTCTCCTTAAAATTATTTTTTGTTTCAATAGGAATGTGACTTAACCTTTCTCAGGTTGTTTCTGATAATTTAAAATGAGGTGTTGACCAAAAAGGGCTTTTTTCTGATAAAATAAGTCTATACTTATTATTAGTCTGCAATTTACCTTTCTAACATTTTATTCATTGTTCATACAAATTTTAATCTAGCACATCCATAAACATGTTTACATCCACAATGCTACAAATATGAAGGGTCTAACTATAACAAACATAAATAATATAAAAATACACATTTTTCCTCTCTACTCTGCCTTACTGACCTCATTAGTTCTCAACTAAAATCCCTTCTTTTACTGAAAGTCTTTTGCATTCCCTCTAAATTGTGGAGCCTTTTATCTACTATTTCCTCTTTATCCTGAATATAACTTCTTTTTGTTTGTTTGCATGTCTTTTCCATCAGATTGCAAGCTCTTGGAAGGTAGGACTATCTTTTGCCTATTTTTGTATTCCCAGCATGTGGTATAATACCTGGCCCTTAGTAGGCATTTAATAAACTTTTACTGATATGGAATGATCACTGAATTTGCATACAGATAAAATGTTTTGCATAGCAATGGACAGTATAAAGGAAGAAAGAAAGATAAGAATCTGAAAGCAAAAGTTTGAATAACCAAAACACAACTAACTAGTAAGCTCAACAAACATTTAAGTATTTTCTATGTAGAAAGCATATCACCTCCCTGCCTTATGATATTTTAGGGAAAAAAAAATGGAAGCAAACAAATCATAAGATGATGCTAAATGAAAAATTAAATAAAAAAAAATATCAAAAACCACCTCACTACACTGACCCTAGAAAAACAATTCTCAAAACATCACAAAAAATTTAATTCTGAGGATACAGTATGCAGACAACATAAATTTGGCCTAATGCCTGGTTCATACACACAACAATATTTTTTAACAAAACTTAATGGTCACAGTGACTCCAAAACAATCTAAATTCTTTATAAGAATAATGTATCTCCAGATTTATTAACATAATACTTTCAGAAAAATGTTAACAGATTGGAATAAAAGTAAAGTACATTTTCTATTTAAACGTAAAATTTCTTTAAAAAATCATTAATAAGATCCTTTATTTCCCAACCATTCTAGAGGGTCATATACAAATGCAATAGCTACTTTTAAAAGTAATTTGAAGGGGGCAGCTGGGTAGCTCAGTGGATTGAGAGCCAGGCCTAAAGACAGGAGGTCCTAGGTTCAAATCCGGCCTCAGACACTTCCCAGCTGGTGACCCTGGGCAAGTCACTTGACCCCCATTGCCTACCCTTACCAATCTTCCACCTATAAGTCAATACACAGAAGTTAAGGGTTTAAAATTAAAAAAAAAAAAAAAAAAAAAAAAAAAAGTAATTTGAAGTATCCCCAACAAAACATCATGAATTCTGCTAGTTTTAGTTGGAAAAATTGATATATTCCAGAGAAATAGTCAAAATAGACTTATACCTAAAGCAGCTTTAGCTGCTGCAGAAGCCACCCGTGGATCCACCACAGATGCTAAGAATGCAACTGTGCTCATCACAGGGTTTCCTGACTGACTGAAAGGGACAGGTTGGTAAGCTAGTGGTCCAAGGGAAGCATCTGAGTTCTCAAGATAAGGATCCTCAATAGGAAGTCTCAGAAAGTGGAGGATGCACTCATCCTGAGTTCGACTGCCAACATGTTCTGATACTTTATTCCAATCATCTTTGTACATCTCAAGAGCCTGAAAGAAAAGAAAAAGAGCTGCTTATAAATTCATCAGCACTCATAATCAAGGACAAACTAGGCTAAACCAACTCTATAACAGAGTAAAAATATTCTTCAAAAAAAATTTTGGTTAAGTGGTAAACAAGATTATCTCTATATTGTGCTTTTCCCCAGGTAACAGGCTTTTCTTGTTTTCCTACAATGGCTAATACTCTTCTACTCACTGCTTCTACTCTCAGTGCTAACAGATTTACATTTTCTTAGGTTTTCATTTTGGTAATTTCTTAATTTGTATCTTTAATTTGCATACTTTTCCTAAATTATTTCCTACTTACCATTTGATATTATTTTTGCTGTTATTCACTAAATTCCCTCTAACCTGCCAATCATTTTGGCATGAAAGTCCTTCAAAAGAATGAAGCACTATATTCCCCAAAACAGTTAATACTGTGTAGTACAAAAGAAATAATCTTTTTGATAATAGTTGTCAAAACTTTTCCATCAATAGTTAATTATAAAAATATATGCCAGCATCTTTGACATCCATATGCCCCCTTCCCCAAGCCTAGTAAGGAAAAACACAAGTTATATATATTAGCATCTCCCTTTTGAAGACAGAGCATGCCAGCCTTCTTAATTACCATATAAAGCCAGAATCTTAAGTATCACCACTACATCTGATAGTGTAAAATAATGGGGACTTAGGATACTAACAATCAATAAAAAAAATAATAGAATCAAGCATTTATAAAGCACATTAAATTTGCAAATTGCTTTAAATATATTTTATCACTTGATCCTCATTACAACTGAGTGAAGCAGGTACTATTATCATCATCATTTTACAGATACAGAAACTGAGGTTGAAAAGGACTAAATTACTTGCCCCAAGATGACAAAATAAGGTAGTATTTCAGGCAGAAATTTAAATTTAGCTCTTCCTAACTACAAATACCACCCAACTTTTTAGATTCCTAAACTTAGTCTAGGATTCAAATAAGAATGATCATATGGATGAGATATAACAAGAAAACCAATGAAGACTTATAAAGAACACCAAGGACAAACAGGTAGTATAGAAAGTAAGACTAGAATCCAAGCACCTAAAGTGTGTGATCTGAACAAGTTATTTTTATTCTGTGGACCATTTTCTAATGTACTCTGAAGGAAAAAGGTCAAACTTGATGACCTATCAAATACCTTATGGCTTTAAATCTGTAATTATTTGTCTTTGATCTATGAGATTCTGACCAAAAATTCTTCTTTAATTGCTATACACTTTGATCTATCCCTAAATCTCTTATTTATATAAATTCATGAAAATGGAAAAGATGTTGGCTGGTCAAAGTGGGTGTTACCTTTTAGAGAATACTAAAAAAATTTTTTTCAACATCAATGATCTTTATCAATTAAGCACAAACAGTTTGTTACTCCATTTTATTTAGTTGAGTCAGGTCACTCCAACTCAAAATAGTAGGGACAGAATGGTAGCTGCCTCAGTCAAGATGTTTATCCTTCATTATCAAAGTGTATCAATGACACCACAGGGTGATGTCTTGACTTCTATATTAACTGGATTTAAATGAGGCAGAGTTGTACAAAGTCATAAGTATCACTTTCTCTTCCAGAGTTATCAAAGACCAGCAGCAAGAAAAAAGTAAGAACAACTGATGATGATCCAGGAAGCAGTGGCATCTTTGATGTCTCATCAGCCTCTAAGCACCCCACAGTGCCTGCTTCAGCCACCTTCAGGGTCAAGGGAACAAAATGTTCTCATCTGTCCATTCCACTGAGGTGAGTCTTCACATGCTTGGGTAGATACTCCCCTCTTCCCCAACAGGTTTGTGGTCCATTGGTTACCCTCAACTTGGTTTAACCCATCTGTTGAGACAGTTTACCAGAATGTGGCTGCTGAGCATGCATAGCTTCTTGGAAGTAAGGCTGAGAGTTGAGTGTTAGGAAGACACAAAAAGTGAATGAGTATTCTTGAAAAGGGTTGGGAAAGCCCTAACACCAGAGGTACCAGTCCTCCTTTAACATTCATAACCCCACCTCCACACTCCCAAGCCAGGTAATGGAAAAGACAAGATATCTATATTGGTACCACCCTTTTGAAGGCAGAGAGAAGGCTTTCAAAGTCATCTTATAAAGTGTAAGCCCTAAATAACACCACTCTCATTATTCCTGAAAACTTCCCATTCCCACTATTTATAGCCCCAGGCTGGAAATTCCTATTCTCTCCTTCTCTTCCCCAGGGAAGAACTACTTTGTGTCAGAGGAATTAACAATGATATATTTTAAAGAGTGAAATCATAAACTAGGTGAACATAAAATAGTATACCTGTCAGATCTTTGGGAAAGGAAGGAATTTAAGACAAAGCATGAGATAAAGTTGCAAAATATAAAATGAATGATTTTGATTATATCAAATTAAAAAGGGTTTGTACAAATAAAGCCAATGCAACCAAAATTAGAAAGAAAACGACAAACTGGGAGAATATTTTTATAACAAAATTATCTGACAAAGGTTTAATTTCCCAAATATATAAGGAACTAAGTCAAGCAATGATATATTTTGAGGAGAAGCCTATCAATGCTAGTAATAGATGTTTTTTCAGGAATATCAACTAATTCAAGCAGAATTTAAACTGACAATAGGGATGTTACAAAATATTTCACAACAAGAGATTTTGAAAATCAAAAGCAAATTCAGTCCCAGTCCAACTCAGAGATTAAACAATTCCTACTAGTACAGGCCTGACCAGAGTTCACTGATCCACTTCTGGAAGACTTGCAATGAGAAAGAAAAAATGTTTCTAAAGATATTGCAAATTCCTTTTATGTTTTATTTTTACTAATTCCAACAAAGCATAGAATCACTCCCAAATTAGAAAAGAGGTGGAGGTGTTTTGAGGCTTACTATCTTCCATAACAATGCTAATTTGTTATTTTTGTACCTCCTAGACTAGACAATAAACTTTCTGTATCAAAAATAAATGTATCCTACAATGTTTTACAATAATTAGATTTATTTAAAAAAATTTTAAATAACATGTAAATTCACTATCTCAAGCAGATCTTCCAAACTTTTTCATCTATCCACAAATCTCCCATGGCTCTACTGTTTCAGCTAAGAATCTGACTCATACTTCACCTTCTTTATCTTCTATTTTCTCCTTCATCACTGTCTCACATAAAGTGATCTTATTCCTTCCCAAGGGGAATAATCCCATTTCATCTTCCAACAGAATACCTTACCCTCTCAGCAATCCCCACTCTTTTAACTTATTTTCAATCTCTCCTTCTCTACTGGCTCATTTCCTATTACCTACAAAATGTCAATCCTGCTCCTTAAAAAAATTCTCCTTTGATCATCCTTAATAACTATAGACCTATATCTCTTCAGTCCTTTGTATCGAAATTCCTAGAAAAGGTTATATACAATGGTTACCTCCATTTTCTAGCTTTATCTTTTTAACCCCCTGTAATCCGATTTCCAACTTATTCAACTGAAAAGGCTCTCTCCAAAGTTATAAATAACTCTTTTGATTGCCAAATCCAATTGCCTTCCCCCCCCATTTTCATCCTCCTTCCTTGTAACCTTACTGATAATACTGATAAATCTCTTCTTGATTTTCTGCTTTCTCAAAGTTTTCTGGATATAACCCCCATTTGACTAGTTTTCCTCAGAACTCCTTTGTTGGATCCTCCAATGTAAAATTTCTATGGTACTGTGCCTTTAAATTTTCTTTGCTAAGTTTGTCCCCTTTGCTATGCTATAGTCCGGAGGAAAATGGCTGCCTTCTGGTTCAAAAAGAGGTGCTTTTTTTCCTCAGAATTATTTAGGTACTTTACCTAAGATGGCTCTGCCAAAATGATAAGAATAAAAAGAGCCAGTATCCAAATGGTATAATGGGGGGAGATAGAGAAAGTCTGTGGCAAGACACTCTTTCAGCTCTCCCCTCCTGCTGAATATACACTGCTGAGACTTTGAGGGGGTGTCAACCCTAAACAGAGCAACCTGGATGGTCTTTCTGCCCCACAGGATTTGGGGGCGAGGCTTCCCTATAAGATAGGTATGGGGGACCCCAATCCAATTCTGAATGAGGGCAGGGTTCATGCAAGCCTCTCCCGAGGACAGTCAACTTCACAGCAGGTGGTCTGGCTCCAAGATGGAGGCAGCTGGACCAAGGTGTGGTTCCCCTCCCTGTCTTTATCTCTTAGGCACTCTGGAACACTATCTGACTAATGAATGGCTTTTATTAATCACAATTCAGGGATTGGAGAAGGGGGTGAAGGGCAGAGGGATTTTGGGATGCCTTATCTATTTCTATGGGGTCCATCACTCGGATGGGAACCTTTGGGGTTCTCACTAAGTGTCTCCCCTTACCCCTTCTCCTTCAGTTTCTATTTCTATCCTTTTCTATGATTGCAAGTCAAACTGGAAAGAGTTTCCCAGCAAGGTTGGATAATGGGGGAAGAAGCCTAAAGAGATCACTCCCAAAGTGGAGTCCAAACACTTATCTAACTCGACGCTTGAAGTTTTGATGGGTGAGAAGCGATGGGATGCCTTTGACCAGGGAATTAGGGGTTTCAATGTACAAGGTACAATGTACCTTGAGTGGGGACCCAGTGCAGAGGGGTGCACAACTGTGGAAGCAGTGCCCTGAGACTGTTAAAAGATCCTCCAGCAGAGGAACAAGCAAGGGGACTACCAGGAATCTTGAACCTGAGAACAACTAGACCTGAGACCTCAGGAGCCTAAACAGCCCAGACAGACCCTAAGTGTGAGGATAAACTGGAGAGGGCGCAGGGCTAACAATGGCAAGCCAGAGACAAGAACCCCAAAAGAGAAAGATCATCAAGAAGAAATCTGTAACACTTGACAACTAATACACAGATAAAATCCAGACAACAGAGCAAACAGCAGAGGAGAACAAACAAGTAATCATATCCAAACATTCCCAAAATAATGAAAATTGGCCACAAGCTATTGAAGGGTTCAAATCTGAGATGATGAGAAAGATGGAAGAGATCGGGCAAGAAAGTAACAGTTTCAAAGGCAGAATTTCACAATTGAAAAGTGAAGCTCAGAAATCAAATGAATTGATAAGCAAATTGAAGAACAGAAATGACCAGCTGGAAGCCTTGAAGAACCAAACACACCACACCGAAAAGAAAAACCAAAAGATTATAGCTCAAAACCAGTCTCTAAAGGCTAGAATTGGTCTATTCGAAAAAGATGCCCCCAAATCAAAAGAAGTGATAAGCAAATTGGAGAACAAAATCAAACAGCTGGAAAACAGGATAGACCAAATCAAAAAGGAAAATCAAAAGATTATAGCAGAAAACCAGTCTCTAAAGACAAGAATTGGGCAATTAGAACCCAATGATTTCTCAAGACAGCAAGAGCAAATAAAGGAAAGTCAAAAGACTGAGAAAATAGAAGGAAACATGAAATATCTCACTGAGAAATTGACAGATCAAGAAAACAGGTCAAGAAGAGAAAATCTGAGAATCATTGGTCTTCCTGAAAAAGCAGAAATTTATTTAGACTCCATACTAAAAGAAATAATTCAGCAAAACTGCCCTGAAGTTCTACAACAAGAGGGCAATATAGACATTGAAAGGATCCATAGATCACCCTCTACACTAGAAACACGAAAAGGTAAATAAGAAACAGAGGGGAAAGAAAGAAAACTCATAATTTTTAAATTTGCCTCTTTAAGGGCTTCAATAAAATCTAATTATCTGTATTCCTATGTGGAGAAATACTTTGTATAATTCTCTGTAGTGAACTCTATTCACTATTATAGTATTCACTATTATAGTAATCAGAAGAATAATTCATAGGGAGAGAGTATAATACTAAATGGTCTAAGATGACATGGGGGATGGGAAAGGGAGGGGTGAATAGTAGGGGACACCAAGAGAAACTTGAGTGAATAAGAAAAATAGGATATTCTAGTACATACAAAGAGGGCATGGGAAGGGGAGGGGACAAATACTATTATAAGAAGGAGAGGAAGAGACCATTAAGAGGTAATATTTAAACCTTACTCTCAGTGTAATCAACCCAGAGGGGGAAGAGTAGATTTATTATCCATTGGGATATGAAATTCTTTCTAACCCTACTGAGAAAGTCAGAAGGGATAAACCAAGGGGAGCAGGGGAGTGGGGAGGTCTAAAAAGGGAGGGGAGAAGAAGGGGAAGGGAATTCATTAGGTCTTTAAAAATAAAAAGAGGGGAATAATAAGGGAGGGGGTAGAAAGGGAAGTTAATCAAGGGAGGGGATAAGGGATACTGGCTTAAAGCAAACCACTGGTATAAAAGGAAATAGTTTAAGAAGAAGGGGTAGGACTAGGGGAGGATACAAAAATGTCAGCAAATGCACAACTGATAATTGTAAATCTGAATTTGAATGGGATGAACTCGCTCATAAAACGGAAGCAAATAGCAGAGTGGATCAGAAACCAAAATCCTACCATATGTTGTCTACAAGAAACACACATGAGGCGGGTGGACATACACAAGTTTAAGGTTAAGGGCTTGAGCAAAATCTTTTGGGCGTCAAATGAGAAAAAGAAGGCAGGAATGGCTATTGTGATTTCTGACAAAGCCAAAGTAAAAATAGATATGATTAAAAAAGACAGGGAAGGTCACTACATCCTGATTAAAGGCAGTTTAAACAATGAGGAAATAACACTGCTCAATATGTATGCACCAAGTGGCAGAGCATCCAAATTCATAAAGGAGAAACTGGCAGAGCTCAAGAAGGAAATAGATAGTAAAACCATAATAGTGGGAGATCTAAATATTCCTCTTTCAGATCTAGATAAATCAAACCAAAAAATAAATAAGAAAGAGGTAAGAGAGGTGAAAGAGAGGTGAATGAAGTCCTAGAAAAATTAGATTTAATTGATATGTGGAGGAAAATAAATAGGGACAAAAAGGAATACACCTTCTTTTCAGCTGCACGTGGTACATTCACAAAGATTGACCATGTAATAGGGCATAGAAACAATGCAAACAAATGCAAAAGAGCAGAAATAATAAATGTAACCTTCTCAGATCATAATGCAATAAAAATAATAATTAGTAAGGGCACCTGGACAGGAAAATCAAAAACTAATTGGAAATTAAATAATATGATTCTCCAAAACCAATTAGTCAAAGAAGAAATCATAGAAACAATCAACAGTTTCATTGAAGAGAATGACAATGATGAGACATCCTACCAAACTCTGTGGGATGCAGCCAAGGTCCTTGAGTGCATATATTAACAAATTAGGGAGGGCAGAGATTAATGAATTGGGCATGCAACTCAAAAAACTAGAAAGCGAGCAAATTAAAAATCCCCAGATGAAAACTAAATTAGAAATACTAAAAATCAAGGGAGAAATTAATAAAATTGAAAGTAAAAGAACTAATGAATTAATAAATAAGACTAGAAGCTGGTATTTTAAAAAAACAGATAAAATGGACAAAGTACTGGTCAATCTAATTAAAAAAAGGAAAGAAGAAAACCAAATTGACAATATAAAGATGAAAAGGGAGACCTCACCTCTAATGAAGGGGAAATTAAGGCAATCATTAAAAACTATTTTGCCCAATTATATGGCAATAAATATAGAAATCTAGGGGATATGGATGAATATTTACAAAAATATAATTTACAAAAATATAGATTAACAGCAGAAAAAATAGAATACCTAAACAATCCCATATCAGAAAAAGAAATTGAACAAGCCGTCAAAGAAGTCCCCAAGAAAAAATCACCAGGACCTGATAGATTCACAAGTGAATTCTATCAGACATTCAAAGAGCAACTAATCCCAATACTATTACAAATTATTTGATATTATAAGCAAAGAAGGAGCCCTACCAAATTCCTTTTATGACACAAATATGGTACTGATTCCAAAGCCAGGGAGATCAAAAACAGAGAAAGAAAACTACAGACCAATCTCCCTAATGAACATAGATGCAAAAATCTTAAATAGAATACTAGCAAAGAGACTCCAGCAAGTAATTAAGAAGATCATCTGCCATGATCGGGTGGGATTTATACCAGGAATGCAAGGATGGTTCAACATTAGGAAAACCATCCACATAATTGACCATATCAACAGTTTAGCAAACAAAAATCACATGATTATCTCAACAGATGCTGGAAAAGACTTTGACAAAATACAGCATCCATTCCTATTGAAAACACTGAAAAGTATAGGAATAGAAGGACCTTTCCTAAAAATAATAAACAGTAAATACCTAAAACCATCAACAAGCATCATATGCAATGGGGATAAATTAACAGCCTTCCCAATAAGATCAGGAGTGAAACAAGGATGCCCATTATCACCTCTATTATTCAACATAGTACTAGAAACACTAGCAGTAGCAATTAGAGAAGAAAAAGAAATTGAAGGTATCAAAATAGGCAATGAGGAGACTAAGCTATCACTCTTTGCAGATGATATGATGGTCTACTTAAAAAATCCTAGAGAATCAACTAAGAAGCTTGTAGAAATAATCAACAACTTTAGCAAAGTTGCAGGATACAAAATAAATGCACGTAAATGATCAGCATTTCTATATATTTCCAACACATCATAGCAGCAAGAGGTAGAAAGAGAAACACCATTTAAAATCACCCTAGACAATATAAAATACTTAGGAATCTATCTACCAAAGCAAAAACAGGAATTATATGAACACAACTACAAAACACTTCCCAAACAATTAAAACTAGGTCTAAACAATTGGAAAAACATAAGATTGCTCATGGGTAGGATGAGCTAACATAATAAAAATGACCATTCTACCCACATTAATTCATTTATTTAGTGACATACCTATCAAACTACCAAAAAACTTCTTTACTGAATTAGAAAAAACTATAACAAAGTTCATTTGGAAGAACAAAAGATCAAGAATATCATGAGGAATAATGAAAAAAATGTGAAGAAAACACTATCTAGCATATCTAAATGTGAAGGAAGCAATATCTAGCAGTACCAGATATTATACTATAAAGCAGCGGTCATCAAAACAATATGGTACTAGGGGCAGCTGAGTAGGCTCAGTGGATTGAGAGCCATGCCTAGAGACTGGAGGTCCTAGGTTCAAATCCGGCTTCAGACACTTCCCAGCTGTGTGACCCTGGGCAAGTCACTTGACCCCCATTGCCTACCCTTACCACTCTTCCACCTATAAGTCAATACACATAAGTTAAGGGTTTAAAATAAAAAAAAAAAAAACAGTATGGTACTGGGAGGATCAGTGGAATAGACTTGGGGTAAGTGACATCAGCCAGACAGTGTATGATAAACCCAAAGAGCTCAACTTTTGAGTCAAAAATCCACTATTCAACAAAGACTGCTAGGAAAATTGGAAAACAATATGGGAGAGATTAGTTTTAGATCAACATCTCACACCCTACACCAAGATAAATTCAGAATGGGTGAATGACCTGAATATAAAGAGGGAAACTATTAACAAATTAAGTGAACACAGAATAGTATACTTGTCAGATCTCTGGGAAAGGAAAGATTTTAAAACGTAGCAAGAGTTAGAGGAAATTACAAAATGTAAAATAAATGATTTTGATTATACTAAATTAAAAAGCTTTTGAACAAAAACAATGCAACCAAAATCAGAAGGGAAACAACAAATTGGGAGAAAATCTTTATAACAAAAAACTCTGATAGGGGTCTAATTACTAAAATATATGAGAAGTTAAATCAATTGTATTTAAAAAAATCAAGCCATTCCCCAATTGGTAAATGGGCAAGGGACATGAATAGGCAATTTTCAGAAAAAGAAATCAAAAGTATCAATAAGCACATGATGTTGGAGGGGATGTGGCAAAATTGGGACATTAATGCATTGCTGGTGGAGTTGTGAACTGATCCAACCATTCTGGATGGCAATTTGGAACTATGCTCAAAGGGCTATAAAATAATGCCCGCCCTTTGATCCAGCCATACCATTGTTGGGTTTGTACCCCAAAGAGATCATAGATAAACAGACTTGATTCACTGAATGACTAGAAATGTATTTATTGTGTGCTTACTATGTGTTAAGGAGACAAACAGAAAAAAAAATTGTCCACCCTTTCATGGAAGCTCACAATCAAATTGGGGAAAACTTCACATATGAAGGGTGAATGCAGTGGCCCTAAAGTCTTATGGCTCCAGTGGTAGGTAGATTTCCAGGCCCTAAAGTTCTTTGCATATATAAGTAGCTCTGATGACACTTCTGGGGGTCTGAAGTGCAATTGAGAAAGCCAATTCTCTTGCAGCTCTCACAGGAGTGTATGACCACTCATTTTGCTTTACTGTCTGCCTTGCATCTCCATGGACATTTGTTTGGCCATCAGTTGGCTTTGTGATAATGGCTTAATAAGGCATTTGTTTCTAGAGTTGTGTGTTCTCATGTGCCATGAAAGTATCTGTGGAACTTCACCTAATCTAAAGCATAAAATCTCCACTCTTCTGCATACAGAAATATGCAGTGAATACTAACCTATCCCAAGGCCACTTTTCATTCTGTGGGAGGGAGGGGTCAGGAGGAGAGGGGAAGATGCTTGTCATTTTATTGGACTGTGCCTTCTTTTTAAATCTGTTATTGTTGGCATCAGAACAACAGACATGTGTCTTAGCTCTCCTCCTTTCACTGAGCTTTGCTGTCCTTTAGGAGCAATGTTTTAACTGATGAACAAAATGCTACACAGTACATACAGCAAGCATCAGGCCTGGCACAGAGAATGCCTGAGTTCCAAGTTTTGCCTCAGACACTTAATAACTGTCCTTTAACCTCTACCTCAATTTCATGTGCTATAGAATGAGGATAATAGTACTCTCTCCAAAAATTATTGGGAGGATCAAATAATAGTCAATCCTCAAATTTTGTTAGGAGTATTAGAAAATGAATATTGATGGGAAGAAGGGAGTTAGTTACTACAACCACCAAACCATCTCTCTCTCTCTAGATTCCTGAACATACACACAATTCTTTTAAAACAAACATCATTTCTGATAATATATACTTTCTATAATACAGTAACAATGAAATAACCCCTAAAATGCAATAAGGAAAATAAAATTGGTAACTTGAAAAACATTTTTTCACGCTTGTCATTATCTAGAGTTCTATGACGTTTTGTGCTAAAAAATTTCAATTTAAGAAAATACCGATTCCCATTGTGTCAGATGGTAGTATGAGAAAATTATATTATTTGTAGTACTGCAGTCAACTTTTCCTATGGCCATCCTCTGAAAACCAAGGGAGACACTAATAGGATTTTAGTTGCTGATTTCGAAGGTTACAAAGACTGGTAAGATTTAGGCATCACCTCCCACACGCTTTGTGGCTGCTGGATGATGTTGGAGACCATGAAATAAATACCAGCTTAAAATAATCCATTAGTGACCTGTTTCATATGCTTTTTAAAATCCTTAAGGATCTCAAGAATATGGGTGTGCATAAGAGGGACAAGAGGATGTTTGACTGCACTTGACTACAAATGTGCAGAATTGCTAACCTGAAAATGAGGTTATTCATAGAATGCTTGAAGTCATGAAAGGTTAATATTGAGGACTGGACTATATTATGTACTTTACATTGTGCCTGGAGCATAGTAGGCTTATAGAAATATTTGCTCCCTTCCCTGTTGACTGTAGTGTTATTGTCAAGCTTCTTCCTTTCAGGTTTGCTCTTCAAAGGCCTGTGTGCACATGTACACTTTTTCCTTATCATGGGGAGGCTGACTACTATAGTTCAAATAGTGAAGTTAATTAAAACAACAACAACAAAATGAACTTAGAGTACTTTTTGTTAAAGACTTTGAGAATTATGCTTCATGAGTTGCTAGGGTCAAATTTCAATTTTTGTATTCTTAGGTCACCCTTTAAAGGTAGCTAGTCATTTTCTACTTGGTTTAGTCATAAAGAATCTTTTTTTTTCCCCTTTCATTTTTTGAATAAGTTTCATTGATATTTTGTTCTCATGTCATCATAGTATCTTAAGTATCCCTCCCCCTAACCCTTTCTGAAAATCACCACATATAACAACTAGTATTTTTTGGAGAGGAAAAGGAAAGAAAAAAAGGTTGGTAAATTGATGGATACATTCTAAAAGTCTGAAAATATATGTAATATACAACACCTGTGGGCCCTCTTCTTCCACAAAGGATAGTTGGGGCTTTATTTTAGTCCACTTGATTTTTGTAATTTTTTTAAATTTACTTTTGATTTTTATTTTTTAGTATATTCTTTCCTTTTAAATTCTTACACTTACTCTTGTTGTAAGTATGTGTGTGTGTTTTTTTCCTTTGTGTGTATTCTTTCCCTTTACACTCTTTAAGACTGAGGGGAAGGGCTAGGCAATTAGGGTTAACTGATCTGCCCCCCAGGTTCACACAGCTAGGAAGTTTCTGAAGTCAGATTTAAACCCAGGTCCTCCCAGCTACACAGGCCTTTTGTGCTGAATGCACTGTGCTAGCTTGCTGCCTTTGGTTCATTTTTTCACCATTGATTTAGTTCCAATACCAGCTCAAGGTCACTCCTAGATCACTGCTTTGTCTTTGCAGAAAGACTTGCATAACTCCAAGAAATTATGAGCTATGCCATGCACAGTTACCCAAGACAGGTCATAGTGTAGAGTTCTGACAAAAGGTAAACAACTGGAGAAGAAAATAGAAAATGTTCCAGCATCTTTGTTAAGAAGAATCAGACACAGTTGAATGACTGAATAATACCAACAACTACCTGCTCAGGGAAGGAGTTTCAAAGTGACCTACTTTTTAAAAGATATCTTAAGACTGATCTCGACTCTGGGTCCAGTGCTTTTTATAGGAGAGTTATGAACCAAATAACTAAGCTAATTGAAAGAAACCCCAAGTTATTAGCATTAGAAATTTTAGATATCATGACCTAAAGTCATAAATTTATTTAGAGTAGTATCAGAGCCAGTCTGAATAGCATTTAAGTTATGAGTGTTGTATATTTGGTCAATAAGTTCTTTCAGGTTCTTTGCCCATAGTAGCTTTTATCTTTTTTCCATCCTTTTCCATTCCATTGATGTAAAAGATATGCGACTTTGTGCCCTCCAGGAGCTTGTAATTTAGATATCTGACCATGTATATTGAAAATGCCTTATGATTTGAGTCTGTGCTTTATGATTTAGCTTTGTATCTCTGCTATTTAGCATACTGTCTTATATGTAGTAGGTACTTTCACATAATTTTTGAGTGATTTAGTAGATACCAATGAGGAGACAAAACAAATGCTCTTAAAAGCAATTAACTGCCCAAAATATTAGGTACCATTATAGTCTTGAAGGGTTGTGCCAATAATAGAGAAGGGGGCAGAGTGGGGTTAAGGGAAAGTAAATGAGAATTTATTAATTACCTACTATGTGTTAGGCATGGTGCTAAGCACTTCACAAATATCTTTTTTGATCTTCACAACAGCCCTGGGTGGAAGGTACTATTATTATATCCATTTTACAGGTAAACAAACACATAGGTTGAGCAACTAGACCCAGTTCACAGAGCTAGTATATCTAAGGCTGGATTTGAACCAGGGCTTTTCTGACTTCAGGCCTTGCACTCTATACACTGACATCTAGCTGCCTCCTACAGCAAGAAGTGAAATCATTAAAAAAGATTTCTTTGAGTTTTTAAAAAACATTTCTATTACTTCCAAATGACTCCCCTTCCTTTTTTAAACCATTTTAATGTTTATTTAATATCTATAGTGTCAAGACTACTTTGCTAGGTGCTAAGAGTGAGAAATGATTTTATTATTATTTTCATTATTTTTACAGCCATTTATTAACTATCCCTTCTACTATCTCACTGAACTGCTGAAAGAAAGAAAAAAAACCACTTAATAAATTGTCTGGCAAAGACAAATTTCTGCATTGGCCATGCCCAAAAATACAATTTCATCCTGCATTTTTAAACCATTTCTTCTAGCAATATGGGAGAAATCAGTGAATCCTTTACCGCCGATAGGATCCAAGAATATATAACATTTTCCCAGTTTAGAATAGAAAACAAAATAGTATCAACAGTTAGCTACATACAACAATTGAACTAAAACACTTTTCAAAATTTTTGGAACATAAGAGTAGAAATGTCTGTTCAAAACTTTTCACAAAATTTAAGTGTTACTTTTGTTTGCTAAGGGGAAATTACTATTTCAAATGTCAGTTCAAATTACCTCAGAAGGCACATTGTTACACTGGAGCACTATTCTTAAAATCAGGAGGAACCTGATTCACATACCATCTTTCAGATTTATCTATGTGACTTAGTAAGCTAATTTTTCCCATACATAATGTGAGAATAATCATGACTTCAGTATTTGCCTCACAGAATTCTAAGGCTCAAATTAGATCATATATATAAAGTGCTTTGACAACATTAAAAAAATTCAACAAACAGAATTGATCCAATCATTCTGGATGGCAATTTGGAACTATGCCCAAAGAGCACTAAAAGACTGTCTGCCCTTTGATTCAGTCATACTACTGCTGGGTTTATACCCCAAAGAGATCATAAGGAAAAAGACATGTACAAAAACATTTATAGACAGGCTCTTTGTGGTGGCAAAAAATTGGAAAAAGAGGGGATGCCCTTCGATTGGGGAATAGCTGAACAAACTGTGATATCTGTTGGTGATGGGATACTATTGTCTCAAAGAAATAATGAACTGGAGGAATTTCACGTGAACTGGAATGACCTCCAGGAATTGATGCAGAGTGAAAGGAGCAGAACTAGGAGAACATTGTACACAGAGACTGAAACACTGTGGCACAATCAAATGTAATGGACTTCTGCACTAGCAACAATGCAATGATCCAGGACAACTATGAGGGACCTATGAGAAAGAATGCTATCCACATTCAGAGGAAGAACTATAGGAATAGAAACACAGAAAAACAATTGCCTGATCACATGGATGAATGGGGATATTGACTCAAAATGAGCACCCTATCATAAATATCAATAATATGGTAATAGGTCTTGATCCCACATGTAAAAGCCAGTGGGACTGTGCATCAGCTATGGGAGCGGATGGGAGGAGGAGAGGGATAGAACTTGAATCCTGTAACCATGGAAAAATGCCCTAAATTAATTAAATAAAAGATAGTATTCATAAAAATTTCTACAAACAGTAATTACTGTTATTTTTCCTTTGTTATTTTATTAGTATCTCCTTTAAAGACAAAAAATAATTTATTAAGACACCACAAATATGCAGTGAGATCATCTTAGAAATGTTCTAGAACTATCATGTGTTTTAAGATTTGGGATACCAATGATGTGTTTTTGGTTTAAGATGCTTCTCTAGAAATCATAATACACTCCAAGTGAAAAACTATCAGGTTTAAATAGTTTTAAATAAGTACCTAAAAATATAATTCTAGAAAAAACAAAGATCAATATATAAGCAAGTACAGCATTTTATTATGAATTAGAAATTATTTTTGGTCATAATCTATTTTGTTATTCTTCCTACTACTTTAGATTTCTAAGCAAAGTTTAAATAGTTGGTGGTAAATAATTATATTGTGAAACCCTTTATTTTTTTTGTTTATGGAAAGGTTAACACCTGTCAGTAAAATAACATGTTTAAAAGGGAAATTAACTACTTCCCAAATTTCAGCTGCAGGTGAGGAAATATAATCACTGTAAAAGGCTAAAGAATTAGTGCTATACTTTTTTTCTACAGGTACAGGCAAAACAAAACAGTAGCTCTGTCATTCCTTTCTCATAATCTCCATTTATTTAACTCTAGTTAAATAAATTTTATTTTGTTAACATTTAGTTAACATCCTTTAACTCTAGAAGAATATCCAATTAGATTAAGAAAAACAAGGCTATTAATTTTACTCACCAGACAAACAATGAATTGTAAAGTTATATTATACAAAGATAATATCTACTGGAAAGGCATAAGTCAAATTAGTGGTATAGCAGCACACAGTAATTCCAATACAATTACATGAAGATCACTTACTCTATTTTAACAGTCTACATGATAAGCATTTTAAACTGTCATCAGGACACCTAACAGTTACCATTTTACAATGGATGTTTCTGAAGAAATTAAAAGTAGTAAGACAAAAGAATGACAAATGTTCAATTTTATCAGAAGTGATTGTGCCAGAAATGCAATTATGCTATATAGAATGTTTAGCTACTCTTCTACTAGGCAAGGGAAGCTAATAGTAACAGGGAAAATAGTGGTTATGAGATGAGAAAATCAAAATTTCAGGTCCAAGAAAATCATAATTGCCCTGCTTCCTCATCTTTAAAATGAAGACTAACATAACTAGGCCATCAACTATCAACTGCATAAAGGTGTTGTAGTAAAATGGCTTATAATTGGCTACGTAAATGTGAGCAATTCTTTTAGTACAAGAGGAAATATATGGATATGAAGTTTAGAAATAACTAAGGGGATTAGCAATTTCAATATTCCTCACACAAGTGGGCATTAAAGAAGAAGAAGCAAGAAAGCAGGGAAAGAAGGGGAAGAAGAGGAGGAAAGAACAGAAAGGCAAAGAAAAAAAGTCACAACAAAAAATATTTTAGTAACATTGACGAAGACTTAAAAAAAAAAAAAAACCACAACAATTCCAAGGGAGAAAAATAAGTGATTTGCACAGGGTTACACAGTTAAAAGTATCGGAGGGCAAATTTTAACAGAGGACCTCTCATCTTTAGGTCTGGTTCTCAATCAACTGAGTCCCATATCTGCCAGTGCTACTAAGGCTCTTGAATGGAATGTTCTTTTTTCTTCACAAAAGTGAACTTAATCAGTAGAATTATGTTGGATTTCAAGAAGGAATTTTATTCTTATACCAAACAATATTTCTTCAAATCATACATTGTATATTAATTAACTGCCTTTTGGAAGAAAACCTCATTGTATAGCCCTTTATTGGTTTTGTTTCAAGAATCTCCATACACTGGAGGAATTCCATGTGAACCGCAAGGACCTCAAGGAATTGATGAAGAGCAAAAGGAGCAGAACCAGGAGAACATTGTACAAAGTGATACTGGCACAATCAAACATAATGGACTTCTCTACTAATGGCAATGCAATGATCCAGGACAATTCTGAAGGACTTAGAAGAACACTATCCACAGCCAAAGAAAGAACTGTGGGAGTAGAAACAGAAGAAAAACATTTGTTTGATCACATGGTTCGATGGGGATATGATTGGGGATGTAGACTAAATGATCATTCTATTGCAAATATTAATAATATGGAAATAGGTCTTGATCAATGGAAACCCAACAGAACTGCTCTTTGGTTATGGGAGGAGGGAAAGAACATGAATCATGTAACCAAGGAAAAATAGTCTACATTAATTAATCAATTAATTTAAAAAAAAAATCTCTATACATTTGCTAAAAACCACTTCTGTATTCAAAAGACCAAAATGTAGGTTTAGAATAGTACCAGATTGTTTCAGTAAAGAGGAAAAATGGTATGGTTATTGTTTAATTTTAGTGCTACTGCCATTCTAAAGAGTAGAATCAGCTTAGCTTATATGATCTGAATGCTCAAATGCTTAGCCTTGGTCTAAACTGAAGCTAAATGCCAAAGGTCAATGAAATACATTCCTGGCAAACCAGAAATTTTTATATTAAAAAAGAAAAAGCAAAACAAAAAACAAAACAAAACAAAAAAAACCAGGCACTAAATTGTCATTGGAATCTAAAAGATTTATCAGATCTTCTCAGAAAAATACTCACCTCTAAAAGTAGCAGTGTCTCCTGTTCAGTCCATTCTCTTCCAGCACTGGCTCCTTTACTCTTTATTTAGGGGAGAGAAAAAAAGAAGTCAAGAACGATATGACTTTTTTTTTTTTTTAAATACTCACAGGTAGGCCTTGAGAAGCAGAATTTAGAAAAGCAAATATCACACTATATTTTGGCTCTGAATTTAAACATGTCAGCTTTAGAATTTCAAAAGGATAAGGGGAAAAAAAGCACATAAAATACTAGATTAACACCAATCCGTAAATTTTTTTAGTGATAAAAGAAAAAAAATTCTGGATAAAGAGGCAGCAAAGAAGCAGATTCCCAAAGAACAAATAAATCAAAAATTTCAAACTACAAACAAATGAAATATTGTGAAAGGAAGCTTTCAAATACTGTAAACTACTAATCGATTGAATATAATAACATTTGCACTTACTATTAGCTTTGGAAAGATATGTTTATGAACTTTAGTAAGTCTCTCATCTAATGTAAAAATAGAAGGCCCTGGTATTTTAAAGTAGTAATATGTAGAAATATTTAAATTAATAGAGAACCTTCAATTATGTTGTCCAGTGCCTTTATAAAGGCAAGTATTACATGTAAAATATCTCATAATTAGTGGTTACTTAATTTGAATATCTCCAATTAAGGAAACTCACTAACTCAGAAGTATGATTTTACTATTTAGAAATGGGATGATTTAATTAAGAAAATTTCTCCTTAACATTTTCTCATTAAGAAACCAGTTTTATTGTGCTAATCATTTTTTGAAAACCTCTAAGATATTTATTTCTCCCTTATTGTATTAAACCAAAAGTATGGACAGGCTTTATCCTTCCCAACACTATTCTTACAGGATCCTCACAAATTTTTGGTATTTGAGGGGGATTGTGTCCCTCTTTATAACTTTTAGACATATCCCTGATGGCTAATATAAATAATTCTACTGGTATACTTCTTATGCTCACAGGTGTATAAAACCATGTTTATTAGCTTTTTATTCCCCCCATATTAAAATAACTTTTTATTCCACTTGAGCAACTTTCCCTCTTTGTCTTTGTATCTATCATGTAATTAAAAATATTTTTACTTGAAACCTTGTG
This sequence comes from Gracilinanus agilis, assembly GCF_016433145.1. Classification (NCBI taxonomy): domain Eukaryota; kingdom Metazoa; phylum Chordata; class Mammalia; order Didelphimorphia; family Didelphidae; genus Gracilinanus; species Gracilinanus agilis. The sequence goes on from NC_058130.1 coordinate 97,990,165, forward strand.
AAAAATGGTAAAAAACTACCCAATGTTCCTCTCATTAGCTTATAATATTTTCTAAGATAATGTATGCACTCACAAAAAAATCCATTTTTTCCTTTAAATCAGTGATTCCCAAAGTGGGCACCACTGCCCCCTGGTGGGTGCTGCAGTGATCCAGGGGTGTGGTGATGGCCACAGGTGCATTTATCTTTCCAATTAATTGCCATTAAATTTTTTTAAAAATTAATTTCCAGGGGGCTAAGTAATATTTTTTTCTGGAAAGGGGGCAGTAGGCCAAAAAAGTTTGGGAACTACTGCTTTAGATCAATTAGGACCTTCTTATTGTTAGAATTAGGTCCAGAATAGCAATTCATTTTGTAGCTTTCTGCCTGAAACACCAAACTATCAGCAATGTAAGTCAAAACTTACACACCTGCTCTATATTTGCCAGAGATGGAGGTCCAAAAAAAGTTTAAGCAATTAAAGTCTATTACTCTCTCATGGCTCTATACTAGATAAAGCCATTTCCCAAATATATCAACTATTTCTTCCTTCTAAACATATGGTGATCTGTAGTATGTTCCCATCACAATGATCGTTTCTGCTTCTTCCCCTATGAAGCAGGCAGGAAGACCTGGGATCAAATGATGCCCCTGACACTTAATGATAACCAAAACAAGTCACTAAACTCAGAAAACAACCTATAATTTATCTATTAAGTCAGACAGATTGTGATCTTTCTAAGTCAAGTTTGCATTCTAAGATCTGAGAAAAATTACAGACCCTTCATATATTCATGTTTTTCTAGTCCACTGATCCTCATCCAAATAAATAGTTCACACTATGTTTTTCTCCCTTTATAGTTCATGAATTTGTCAAATGCATATATTATCTGAATAGCATACAATACCACAAAACTACTTCACTATCCCTTTTGAATGAATTATACCCCTTAACCATATTCCAGTAATGAGTCACAGTCCACCAAGTAGAAATAATACTCATGAAGTTGAATTATTTCCTTCTATTCAGTTCTCCAATTTGTTACATTTACTTTTGCACATAGATAACTGAGACCTGGAATCTCATTGCTATCCCTCTTCCTGAATATTGTTTCAAAAACAATATTGTCACTTCAGTAACAAATGATTTTTTTATGACATCTGGAGTTTTTGGGCAAAAATACTGAAATGGTTTACTATTTCCTTTTCCAGTTCATTTTACAGATTAGGTAACTGAGGCAAACAAGGTTAAGTGACTTGACCAAGGTAACAAAGCTAATAAGCACTAGATTCAGTCTATTATTGATTATATTCACTGTTATTTTTCAATTGCCATCTATGGTAGCTGGCATGGCAGATATGTAGCAAATTTTCTTCCTTCCCATCTGTTTTCAGCTGAAAACTAAAAATTAAAACTCTTTAGGCTTGAGGCTCTTATTAGATATCCTTCATTACTGCCAAAAAACTAACCTTACTACTACACCTTAAGCTATAATACAGAAATCATATTACATTTTCAGGTACTGAGGTATTAATTTTCACTATCTGGCTTTTAAATTTTGAAATGTGTTTCTTCAATTAGCAGCAATTACTCAGGACCTTCAGTTTTGGACCAGGACATTATAATCCCCAACAATGTTAGACGTAAAGACAAGCAACAAAGTATAGAACAAAGAATGGCAGATCTCAGTCAAAGTCTTGGATTGTGCTACTACACATGACCTTGGAGAACCTTTTTTAGGCCTCACTTTACTCATGCATAAAAAGAAGGGAAAGATTGGATAAATATTACTTTTAAGGACTCTTGTACTTTATTTCTATAATTCTGAAATGAAGGAAGTACAGAGAGGAATGGAGCCCAAGGTAAAAGAAAACTAATGGGACAGCTAGGTAGCTCAGTGGAGCCAGACCTCGTGTCAGAAGGACCTGGGTTCAAGTCTAGCCTCAGACACTTCCTAACTCTGTGGTCTTGGGCAAGTCACTTAACTCCAACTGCCTAGCCTTTTCCACTCTTCTGCCTTGCAATCAATACTGGGTATAGATTAAGATGGAAGATATAGGTGGACTAAAAAGAGAAAATTAACACCGATGAAATGTTATTTTTGATTATCTTTTCAAAGAAAAAATATTTCTTTTAAAAAGCTATGTATCTCCTCAGTAAACTTCTATAAGTTATTGAATCAATTCAAACACTTATTAATATAGTACAAAATACTACTGCTAAATGATGTAAATAGAAAGACAAAAATATAAGTTTGCATCAAGAAGCTTTGATTCTAGGAGAGAAGCTTATTTTAGGAACCATAAAAATTTCTGGATGGATTTAGACATATTCTAGTATCTCCCTTGGGTTTCAGTTCCACATCAACAAATGCCTATAATGGATACTTCAAACTACATCTCTTAGAGACATTTTAAATTCAGTTTGTCTGTAATCAAACTTTTATCTTTATTTTTCTTTTAATTCTCTCTTCTTTCAAGCTTCCCTCAAGTAGAAGATATCACTCCTATGCTCTTCCTTCTGCCTCTTACCACTATATCATACCCACTAAGATGCCAAATCTCAGCTGCCAAATCTTGTCATTTCCCCCTTCTCATCATATTCTGAAATAACTTTTCTCTCCACTCTCTTAGCTACTATGTCAATACAGACTCTGGTTTCCTCTACTGCTAATCATTACGACAGGATGCCAAACTGTTCTCTTCCCAGTCCATTCTCCACTTTGCTATCAGTGTAATTTCCCAAACATTACTATCTAACCATATGACACTCTTCTTCACCCACTAATATGGCTTTCTGGAACATAATATATAACTGCTGTCTGATTATGCTACATGCAGTTGCACTTTTTCTAAGATAATAAATGCATGTGTCCCCCTGACCTCTTCAATCAACAGTGCCAATATAATATTAATCATAATTTTTTCAAAATGCATCAAAAACCCCCAACAATTTTAACTGTAGTACGAATTCTAGAATACTTAGGTCTGGGTTGTGACTAAGGAAGAGATTAACATTTATTACTGACATAGTTTATCTTTAAGATCCTCATTATTCTAGAAATCATTAAATTCCAATGCCAAAGTTGATTGCCAGTTCCACAAGGAGGCTTAAAAGAATTCTCAATGATGGAATGTAGATATAAAAATTATCTGAATTCTAAATAATTCTACAGCATAGCTGAGAACTGTTTTATTCAAGTTATTGGCTAAATGTAGTAAATGTTCCAAGTTTCACTGGTAGTTGAAACAAATTAAACAATATTTTAAATTTGTTAATTTCTAGTGGTTCATATATGGACTTTTTCAAAGAAAACTTTTTAAAAAAAAGCAGCAGGTTTTGATGAGAGAAAATATTTCAAGATGAAATATATTAGGGACAGCTGGGTAGCTCAGTGGATTGAGAGTCAGGCCTAGAGACAGGAGGTCCTAGGTTCAAATCTGGCCTCAGACACTTCCCAGCTGTGTGACCCTGGGCAAGTCACTTGACCCCCATTGCCCACCCTTACCACTCTTCCACCAAGAAGCCAATGCAACTCCTTGAGGAGTCAAGGGCCTCAAACAAACAAACAAATAAATAAAAAGCAACTAATTTTTAATTTAAATATACATATTTTATCTATAAAATATTACATAATATAAGGAAATGGCATACCTTCTCACAACAGAAGATAATTAGAACAAAGTAGGATAAAATAATTAAATTCTGAGAGCCTAAACATTGTGAAACAATTATTTGAAATTAAACTCTTACTTTTGCTAAGGTTTTCTTGGAATAAATATCAGTGCGAAGGCCAAAGTTCTGTAAATCAGTAGGTTTCTCCTTATTTTTCTCAGGAAAATTCAACATCTGCTGAGCAGCAGGGACCTAAAAATCAAAACAAATGCAGAAGTTACCCCAAACCTCCCTTAGTAAAAAAAGCATAAGCATGATAAAAGCATTATTTAATTTTAATAAACTACACAAGGATGGATTTTTAAAAAAATTCCCCAAAACAAAAGGCAACAGGTATTGAATATAATTAACATTTTCATTCCTTAAAGAAAATGTGTAACAACAGATCTTTAGTTTTATCTACCCAAAAAACTCTGTATACAGTACTTTACAGAATGGCAATGTTTAATTAATTCTGTATCCTAAAATTAATCCATTAATTTTTCATGAAATTAACTTTTCATTAACTTGAAATTATTTTTAATGAATAGTTTATAAAATATCAATATATGCCAGAAGTGTAGAAGTGCAACTTAGGAAGGAATGGTTTTTTTTCCTCCAATATCTACAGGAGACAAAAAAGTAGGTCATCCATGAAGACAATGAATGCTGTTGTATTACATACAACATTCCTCCCATTCTCCTTAAGCCTCTTAAGGCAGTGATGGGCAAACTGCCTCCTCCCAGCCAGACTTGACAGATGCAGGGGCTGTAGGACATTATTCCTAATCTGACGAATACAATGAGTAGGATACAATACAATGAAACTTCATAAAGCTTCGAAAAAGTTGCCCTAAAAACAGGCTGACAGATGAGCAGTTCCTTTCCTTTGGACCACTCTACAAAAAGTTTGCCCATCACTGCTCTAAGGGGTCTGTGTATGATATACCTGAGGTGTTCTGAGATGAAGAGGCACTAGCCCGGAGGGGGTATCAGCCAGCACATTGAAGTGAGGAGTTGGAGGAGGTCCCATTGCCATTGGTCGACTTTCTGGATCAACCTGGTAATTAACAAGCCCCCATTGTTCCAAAAAAGCATGAACCCTGAAGAATAACAATGAGAGTTTAAATAGTTAATGAACTTTTAAAATTTTAATTTTTAAAATTTAAAAATTTAACACACAAAAATCACTATATTTAAAAAAGAAACAAGCAGAAATGACGGTAGGCTCAATTATAATTCAGCATTAATTATAAATAATAGAAAGTTTTTTACTCAAAAGAAAAAACACATTTTTGTCTATTGTGGAAAAAAATTCATGCCAAGACAAAGTCCAAAGTATTGACATTATGTATTTTGTATAAGGAAGGGTATTTTAGAAAGTGTTTCTTTTTTTCCCCTACCAAAATGCTACCACAGTGGTCTTTTTTATGGCCTAGCTCCAATTAAGAAAGTAGAATGGGTAAAACCATAAAGGAATTCTAAGGCAATAGATATAAGCTTTAAAGAAAACACAATTTGATAAAAAAGAAGACATCTAGGATAAGACACTATATATTTGAAAGATACTTAGGTCAGACACAGATAATTTACCTCATAACAGCACAGACATCTCCTGTCAGATTCCGTCTGCAAGCAGTGCTGGTTAAATATTCTTGGGGGTTTAAGCGGTATGTGTCAATCATGAAGTTACGGTATGCCAAGTATCTAGAGAGATCAGGCAAAATTCATATTCAAGAAGACAAGCATTCATATGTGTGTGAAGAAAAAACACTCAAAGATCTCCAAGTAAAACCTGAGAGATTGTATATCAAAGTAGTTCTTTAAATAGGGGTATTTGTTGCTCAAATTTATCCTGCTTTATAGAAGCTACATTTATTGTTCCTAAAATACCACTCATTTAATAAAAATTAACAGAAAGCCAAAAACCTTTATTCTCTACCTTTGTTAGTAAGGTTACCAGGGAACAAATTACTGTAGGAAATGCTGAAGACAAAAGTTAAACAAAAAGTACCATTTTGAACCCAAAGTAAATTTTCTTGACATAAAGACCTGGCTCAACATAGAGTAATTTTGCTCCTAAATGGCTAAAGTTGTCTAATAAAATTCCTATGTAATCCTAATAGCTATAGTCAAAGTTTAACTCTGTGGCTGGGAGATCAGAAGAATTATGAACTCAAGTGCAAGATGAATGAACTGCCAACTTGATATAAACCACAAGTAACTGCAACATGGCTGCTAAGGAATAGAGTTTAAGTCAGAACATAAATACTCTCAGCTGTAAATCTAGCAATTAACTATAATGATTTCTATTATGATATTAGTATTCACAACTTGGGTCTAAGCCACGTGTTTTGCAAAAATGCTCAGACTACCAGAACAAGAAAAAGAAGATTTAACTCAATTTAATAATAGTTAGCGTTTATATAGCACTTTAAGATTTTCAAAAGCACTTCATAAATGTCATCTTATTTTATCTTCACCACAATCCTGAGATGTAGGTACTACCTCACATAAGAAAACTAGGCTGGAGGCAGCTGGGTAGCTCAGCCAGGCCTAGAGATGGGAGGTCATAGGTTCATGTCTGGCCTCAGACACTTCCCAGCTATGTGACCCTGGACAAGTCACTTAACCCCCAATGCCTAGCCCTTACCACTCTTCTGCTATTACCACTCTTCTGCTGTGGAACCAATACACAGTATTGATTCCAAGACGGAAGGTAAGGGTTTTTAATTTAAAAAAAAAAAAAAGAAAGAAAAGAAAAAGAAAAAAAAAACTAGGCTGATACGCTCTTTGTGGTGGCACAAAACTGGAAACCGAGGGTATGCTCTTCGATTGGGGAATGGCTGAACAAATTGTGGAATCTTTGGTGATGGAATACTATTGTGTTGTAAGGAATGATGAACTGGAGGAACTCCACGTGAACTCCAGGAATTGATGCAGAGCAAAAGGAGATCCAGGAGAACACTGTACACAAAGACTGATACACTGTGGCACAATCATAGGCAATGGACTTCTCTACTAGCAGCAATGCAACGACCCAGGACAATTCTGAGGGACTTATGAGAAAGAACACTACCCACAACCAGAGAAAGAACTGTGGGAGCAGAAACACGAAGAAGAAAAACACCTCCTTGATCACATGGTTCAATGGGGAAATGATTGGGGATGTAGACTCTAAATGATCACTCTATTGCAAATATTAATAATATGGAAGTAGGTCTTCATCAATGATACATGTAAAATACAATTGAATTGCTTGTTGGCTACAGGAGGGGGGAAAGGAAGGAATATGAATCATGTGTAAAAAGGAATTCTTTATTTTTTTTTTAATTTAAGGAGGGACGTAGAGGTCCTCTTACCATAGAGATGAATAGGGATTAATCAATCAGCCTACAGTGACAGGAAGTAGGAACTGGGGAGCCCCCTGCTGGTCCAGCTTCAGTTGGTCAGGGCTGTTAGTAGCTGACAGTTGAAAGGAAGTTTGGCTGCTGGGTGTGAGTTGATTATTGGAGGTTGGTTGCTGGTGATGTAGTAGGTGATTAATTGATGGTAGGCGTTGATGGAATATAAAGGTGGGCCTGAGCTTACTGAGAGGGCTTTTTGGCTTTTCTCTGGGCTGTTATGTGTTTTTCCCCTTCCTTGCACTTTCTGGAAGGTGGCTGGTCTTTGTTGACAGACCTAACTGGAGTTGGATTAAACACTGATTGGGTTGGTTTTGATTGGGCTGGATTGGGTTGGAACTTTGAGGGGTGGTTGTTATTAGGGGGCAATTATAGGCAGTAATAATTATAGGATAGCTGGTTAGGTATTAGGAAATTTATTTTTATTTATTTCTCTACCTCTTTCCTATATTTCCCTCCTTTCCTATATTCTTTTACTATCTGTTTTAATTAAACTAAATTGTTAATTGTTAAAAGCTGATAGAATTTTTCGCTTCTCTGGCTTAAAGGGATAATAATAATCTATAACTCTACTATATTCTCATTAAAAATTGAATTATTAAAAACTGCTCTTCTTTTGTCAAAACCTCTATTTTAATGCTTACACATTTAACCATGGAAAAATATCCTCAATTAATTAAATAAATTGAATATAAAACTAAGCTAAACTAAAACTAAAAAATAAATCTAGCAAATAACTATAATGATTTCTATTAAGCTACTAACATTCAAAGTTGGGTCTAAGGCATGTGTTTCACAAATGTGAAAAGAAAAATGTACACAATAGTATATAGCCAAAATAGTGCGAAAGCATATGCTTTTTTTTGTCGCCAGAGGAAATTTGAAAATTTATACTTATGTTTGTTTAGTAATAAGAAGGAAAAGGTGACAAGGGTTTGAATGCAAGAGAAAAACCCATAAATAATGTTACCAAGTCTTTCTTTTTGGATCCAAGATCCCAATGATTCTTGTTGCTTTGTCATAAGAAGGCTGAAAATTTATACTGACATTTAAAATATTTTATCAAGAACAAATTTTCATCGTTAAGTAATATTTATGCTGGCTCTATGTTATGTATCACACTACACAAAGAGAACTCCACAAGTTTGTTTTGTATATTATATACATACTAATAGAATCAGTTCTTGGTAACTATATGCCATCCTTAAATTAGACTCACATACATTCAGTGAAACATACAAGATGAAAAATTCAAATCAAGTAAAAACTAATCAGAAAGACTGACAAAACACATGTGATGTTTAATCATCTATATGGTCAGGAGCTACAGAATCATATAGATACAGGCCTTTGTAAAAGGGTCAGGAAAAGAAGAGTTTACAAAGAGTCTTTGTTCTCCATACCTACAGAAAATAAGATTAGAAATATTCTGACTAGAGTTGAATAAAAGATAAAATTTCTAAGCTCAAAACACAAATATAGATAAAAATCAGATAAATATATTACAAAATCTATCATCTATATTACAAAAAAAAAATTACAAATCTCCAAACAAAAAAAAATTCACTCACATTTCTGGAGTTTTTGACTTGTTTTTTCCATTGAAAAACTCGGGAAGAGCACGACGTTCTATGACATGAATACTAAAAGAAAGTAAAAAATATGCTATCAGGATGGTTCAATGAGAACAGACCTAGAAATGACAGTTCATGGGCTTTTACTAGTTTTTGTTAAATTTTATTAAGTCAATCTACTAAATCAGGCAAGTTTAAATACTCCTCAAAATTTAAGGTATTTTGCACAGGATTCATGAATGTATCTGAATTACACACAACCATTAAAGTGATAAGCTTACTTTATGGTTCTATATGAAATCACTTCCAAATTCTTTGAACAAAGAATCAGCCACAGAAAGCTAGGATCTTCCATTAGGAAGTTTCTGAGAAGTTAAGCTTCATTTCATTATTTCAGTAGTATAGCTCCCTACTAATTAGGGGTGAGAGGGGAAAATGATACACTGATTTTTCTCAATCTCTCTCAGGAAAGAAATGCAATTGTCATTCACAGGTCAGAAATTGACTTCTCTTTTGAACTGTGCCAGTGTTTCTCTTCTTAGGTAGAGGCAACATTCCATTCCAAGGGCTGAACTTACTGTGGACCTTAAATCCACTCATATCTCCCCAATTCAAGTAATTCACTAGCTTTAGTCTCTTCAGTATCAGAAATCACAGGCAGTTCTCACTGTGCCAATCACTATTTTTGTTTTTAATTCTCCAGGTGAGCTTTTTAATAATCTATTTGTACCAAGAAGCTTTGCAAAATGTAACTATATTCTGACATGCATAAAATTGGTAATGATAGTTTAGATTCTATTTACATTATTCAAGTAGTCCACACTTTAGAAGATTTCTTTATGATAAAATACCATTTCATGCCCTTTGATTTTAAATTTATTTTTGAAAACTTATTTTTAACAGATCAATTTCATAAAAATGCAAGGCTTAAATTAACAGATTTTTAAAATCATTGATTCTAAAGTCTAATAGGAGAAGGGACAATAATGGTGGGCTTATGCTCTGAGATTAATTTTAGTTTATTTACCCTATATATATTTTGTATGAATATAATTATCTATATGTCTCCACTCCCCATTAAGAAGTAATGAAAATGCCTTGAAGACATTGAAACACTTTGTTTTTGCCTATCTTTGTATACCTAGAATTGAGCAAAATGTCTGGAACACAATAAGGACTTAATATATGCCTGTTAGCTTACTGAAAATAACCAAATAAACTATATATACTGCAAAATTGTGTGGATAAAGCTAGGACCGAAAGAAGAGATATGAGAAGACATCTCTGGAGAGATGGGTAATTATGGATATAAAACATTGTATTTAATATCATACTTTTCTGCTATGTTGCTTAGTTTATATATTCTTCCTCTTTTTAAAATTCTTTACTGTATTGTGGATAATTTAAGTAATAAAAACAAGACATGAATAAAACATCTCTTAAAAAAATTAAATCTTCTCTGTATAGATCATAACAAATTTAACATACAGAGCACCCTAGCAGCTATTTTAAATATAATTTGACAATCTCCCACAAAATTTCTTATAGCTTCAGATTCTAAAATGATGCTATCTACAAAAATTCTATTACATATGACCTTATTAAGATTGTATATCTAAATGGGCTTATTATAATATAGAGAAGATACTGGTTTAAATCCAATTTCTGCTTAACTTGTCCTATTTTTCTAGCCTTATCAAAAAGTCTCTTCCTACAATAAGATATGTTTTCAGGTACATCAAAAACTAAGGATACTATTTATAATCCCGATTGTTTCTTGCATATTGAATCTGTTTAACCAGTTTTCTAGTTTTTATTCAGTATCAGATAGTTTGATGAAAACAACTTTTTATTGTGATGGCTATATAATAGATTATATATATTATAAAATGGACAATGCTGACTACTTAAAATTCAATAGCTATTGCAGAAATTAAATTAATGAAACACTGGAAATGAATCAGAAGAAAAGGAAAAACTATGTAGAGCAAGTTTCATCAATAAATATATGTCTAGGGGGCAGCTGGGTAGCTCAGTGGATTGAGAGTCAGGCCTAGAGACGGGAGGTCCTAGGTTCAAATCCGGCCTCAGACACCTCAGCTGTGTGACCCTGGGCAAGTCACTTGACCCCCATTGCCTACCCTTACCACTCTTCCACCTATAAGTCAATACACAGAAGTTAAGGGATTAAAATCCTAAAAACAAATAAATAAATAAATGAATGAATGAATAAACAAACAAACAAATATGTCCAAAATAGAAGAAATTGACAAAAACATAAAACATTATCCAATAGTAGGTCTCAAATATCAAACATCTTCAAAAGAAGATACATGAATGATAAATAATATTGTTAAAAAAATTAAAAGATGGAGGGCAGCTGGGTAGTACAATGGATTGAGAGCCAGTCCTAGAGATAGGAGGTTCTGGGTTCAAATCTGACCTCAGACACATCCTTGCTGTGTGACCCTGGTTAAGTTACTTAACCCTCATTGCCTAGCCCTTACCACTCTTCTGCTTTGTAACCAATACATAGTATAGATTCTAATGAGGAAGTTAAGGCCCTCACCCATAAACAAATAAACAAACAAAAAAAAAAATCAACAAACAAACAATAAATAAATAAATGAACACCAAGAGATTTTACCTCATACCACATATAGAACAATGACAAAATACAGGAAGTCAGGTACCTAATATGCTTTTTATGAAGTTAAGGAACTACCAAACTATTCTTTATAACAAATTGGAAATATGCCCCTCCCAAAGGGATTAAACATTCAAGTACTTTGTCATAAAAGACCTAAAATGAGCATGTATTTAAGGAAGTTAAAGATATAAAAGACCAAAATATTCATATTAGTACTTGTACTAATAGCAAAGAACTGGAAACAAAACGAATATTCATCAACTGAGGAAATGAAAAAACAAATCAGTTACTTCCAATGAGAAATCACAAATCAGAAATTTAAAAAATTTCATGTACAAATGCAATGTAAAATGAACAGAAGGAAAAGAATAATATACGGGGAGCTGGTTAGATAGCTCAGTGGATAAAGAACTAGTCCTAGAGATGGAAGGCCCTGGGTTCAAATGTGGCCCTCAGACACTTACTAATTGTATGACAGGGGGAAAGTCACTTAACCCCCAATGCCTACTCCTTAATCCTCCTTCTGCTTTGGAAATGATGCTTAGCATTGTTTCTAAGACAGAAAGTAAGGGTTTAAAATTTAAGAAAGAATATATATGATGTATATAAAGAGATCACCAGAAAGAAAAAGAATTTTAAGTGAAAATGAAAATTTTTTTAAACAAAAAATAGGGAAGGGGCAGCTGGGTTACTCAGTAGATTGAGAGTCAGGCCTAGAGACAGGAGGTCCTGGGTTCAAATCTGGCCTCAGATACTTCCCAGCTGTGTGACCCTGGGCAAGTCACTTGACCTCCATTGCCCACCCTTACCACTCTTCCACCAAGGAGCCAATACACAAAAGTTAAGGGTTTAAAAAAAGAAGAAAAAAAAACAAAAAACAAAAAACAAAAAATAGGGAGCAGTAACAAAACTTCCCTTTCAATAAAAAGCAAGATACAGAATATAGCATAGAGTGTCAAATGAGGTCACTATTAGATATCTTAATTAATTAGTATTTATCATTTAATCTTTGTCACAAAGAATCAATCTGAAAGGTAGAAATGTATTGAAATGACTAAATACAAATTGCCAGAAGAAAATTTATAAAATTGTTAAAATTTAAATTTAAATAAATTTAAAATTTAAATTTTTAAAAAATGTATTTTTTTAAAGGAATTAGAAAATACAGTAATTTCCAGCACTAAGAATCACTTTTAATTCACCACATACCTACTATTTAAACTCATGCTCATACAGGGTTGTGGAATGGAATATGCTACAAATCAAATGACTAGCTTTTATTAAGCGTTATCACAAACCACAAAGAATTAAATTCTACACTCACCAGTTGTAATCAAACCACGATGCATAACTGGGAATAATAATGTGATTCGTCTGCTCTGTTACATTGTCTTCACCAGGATCAATTGATCGACTCTGATCACCTTTGCTAGGATCCTCATCCTCCTAGTTAAAAGGAAAAGTCAAGATTCAAAGATGTATATATAAAGAGGTTTTAGAAATAAACCAAAAAAAAAAAATCTGATAATTAACACAAAACTTCAACATAAACAAAGTAATAAGGAAGGAAAACTTTGATTATCTTAGTTTAATTAGTCTTTACTTAACAAGACTTGCTGCTATAACTAATACTTTCAAAAGAATTGATATGATAGTGAAAATTGTACTTTAAAATTCTAAATCAACTATTTATTTAAATGACTAACTTAGGGATAATAATAAAAACTAAAGGAATCTTAAAAGAAAACTGCCGCCATTGAAAAACATAAAAACATGTAGAGATAATATTCAAAAACTATGTCATTTACTCTGATAATAATTTGGAAATAGGTTGAAAAACAGCATTATTTCCCTTGAGCTTCCAAACTTTTAAAATGAGGATGAACTTTTGCTATTTTGTCTGGTTCTATAAAGTAAATACTTACTGATTTTACTATTAATAAAATAAGTTAGTAATCTTAGTTAATTTTTTCAGTATTATCATATTGGTATAATCCATCCATGTGCAATAAATATCCATTACTTTGTTTACTCTTGTTATATAACTACATTGTTATACATTGACTACCAGATATTTAATGTTTAATTTAAAAGGGATTTTTTTTCTCCCATTTACTCTTGAATTTTTATTGCTACAAAGAAATGGGAAAAGAGAGGAAATGGGGCATAATAGTTTCTTAAGTTCTCAAGATAAATTTGCTATGGGGGCAGTTGGTTAGCTCAGTGGATTGAAAGCCAGGCCTAGAGATAGGAGGTACTAGGTTCAAATCTGATCTCAGATACTTCCTAGCTGTGTGACCCTGGGCAAGTCACTTAACCCCCATTGCCTACCTCTTACCACTCTTCTGCCTTAGAACCAATACATGACATTGATTCTAAGGTGGAAGGTAAGGATTTTTATAAAAAATAATATATTAATGTATATTCAATAATAAAAAATATAAAAAATAATAATAATATAGTTGCTGTATTACTTAATTTTTCCCTGTTTTTGTTACATGGAAAACTAGGGGGGTTTGCACAGATGATTAAATACAGAAATGATACCGATAGAAAAATGAAATACATCAATGAAATAAAAATTTACATTTTAAAAGATATTTCAAAAGACATTGATACATGGGTCAGATTGGCACATTGAAAAGATTATTTTAGTCTCAAACATCACTGACTGACCAAGAAGAGAAAAATGATGAGCAGGATTAAAACAGAAAACCATATTCATATCCAATCATAAGAATAATACAAGTGTTTAATTTGCAAAGAAAAAATTAAAAAATACTGCAGGTACGCTCTCCCCCACCAAATCTAATTCATAATCTATCTTTATTAATGTGTAGTTAAGAGGTAGAAATTACTATATCAGTCAATAATCCAGTAAAAGGTACATTGGTCTTACTATGAATGAATTATTTTAGGAGATACGGCAATGATAAAATCTCAAGTTTTCTAAAATTACTTAATAAAGGAGACGCTCAAATAATAATAGCAACTAAAATTTACAAACTGTTTACTATGTCTAAGAAACTATGCTAATAAGTGTTGGAGGTCATACCCGAACTCAGGTTTTCATGATGGAAGTCCAGTGCTCTATTTAATGTACCATCTAAACAATCAGCATTTATTTGGACTTCTATGTATAATTCCAGAATAGTTCTTATCAAACTGATAAATAGAAAAGAGAGGAGCCAAATCTTTGGCAAGAATAATGAAAGAAAAGAAACTTGCAATTTGTTTTTTACTGAATTTCCTAAATTTATTAAATCAAAAATTTGGTAAACAAATTGCAAATTTCTTTTCTTTGATTATTCATAAACACCAACATTTTTTCTCATAGATAACACAAGGAAATTAATGGGAAAACTGACAGTAGAAGAGGAAGAAGAAAAAGGGGAAAAAAAAACAAACAGAAGTTCGGGAAACAAATAGCCTTTTCTATTAAAAAATTTGTTTAGAAACTTTAAAAGAACAAAGCAAAAGAAAAAATAGTACCTAGTAAACCAAAATTAAACTGTTCTGAAAAAAAATAACAAATCTTACTCTCTAAGTAAAATAAATGTATAGAGCAGAATTTTGTAACATGGAATCCACAGAGCCCTAAGGGGCATTGTGGACAGATTTCAGGGGGGGTTCATGAACAGATAGAAAAAATATTACACCTTTACTTGTCCTAACATCCAACTGAAATTTAACATTCAATCACTTATGAATATAAGCAAAACGTATCATTCCAAGGAGAGCTTCACTGCCTTCACTTGACTGGCAGTGTCTATGACACAACACAAAAACAGTTAAAAACTCTATTGTAAAAAAATCTTGGAGGAAAAAATATTGCTTCTTAAGAAATAACATGCAGCATACTAAGCAAAAGACCTCTAGGGTTCATTAAAATTCTAAGAAAAGTGCACTCAATATATGTTTGTTAATTTTCTACCATAACATTTGTGGCAATGGTCTAATTTTTAACACACTGCTTTTTTGAAAGAGTGAAGCAAACTAAAAAATTCTTTTAGGGACCTTTTTCAAACAATGAAATCAAGAACTTCATACTCTCACCAGGAAAACAAAATGACTTTTCAGAAGAGAACAGGGCAAATAATAATTTGAAATTCCTTCTTAATGTACTGAACAGTATTTTAGATTTGGCCATTTTAAAATTAAAATGTTGTTAAAAAATATTATTACCTTTCCTCCTGTTGTCACTGTTTCTTCATCCTGCTCATCTGCAAGACCAAATCATTGTTAATTAAATATTATGAATGCTATTTGAACCTCTAAGTTTTAAATTATAAGCATATTTGAATAGACATAATTTTAATAAATGCTTGCTAAGTTAATCTGTGATATGAAAAGAAAAAATAATCTTTAATATCCATATTAATCTATTTCATCAGACTTACAGAAATGGTGGCAGCAAAAATAAGCAGAAGGAATAATTTAAAACGTTGAAAAAAGGGTATTTGTATAAATTGCCAGTTAAAATAGTGCCTCTGCCAAAGGTCTGCTAATAGTAGTGCCTGAAGAGACTTGTTGAAAATTGTTCTCTCTCAGGTTTTAGTGAAGCTCAATGAAAAATTTGCTGAAATGGCTAAAGAAATATTAAAGAAATAAGAGATGAAAGAAAACACATCAACCACCGTGAACAGTCGTAAAAGGAGTGCTAAATAAGGCCTTCTATGTATCCCCATTTATGTAGGGATAAACAAGAGCCAAATCCTGAATTTCTATATAGGATTTTCTAAACCTTGAAAGCATTTAAGTAATTTATAATTCAACACATAACTAGTTCTGCAAAAAATGCAAGAAAAACATTGCCCAAATGAAAATAGTTACAAAGTAAACCTGACTTAAAAGAAAAATAAATAAAACATCTAAGGAAGCTTCTATATGATGCTGGGCATATCAGGATATTAAAATAATATTACAAGGGGCAGCTGGGTAGCTCAGTGGATTGAGAGTCAGGCCTAGAGATGGGAGGTCCTAGGTTCAAATCTGGCCTCAAACACTTCCCAGCTGTGTGACCATGGGCAAGTCACTTGACCCCATTGCCCACCCTTACCACTCTTCCACCTATGAGCCAATACACAGAAGAGTTAAGGGTTTTAAAAAATAAAAAATAATATTACAAGTATTTACTTACAACTTAATCAAAAAAGACAGATACATCAGAAACTTTTCCAATTAAGAAAAGAAAGAGGAATATTGGCTTTCTGAACTATTTTGAGTTATAGAATGCACTAACAATACAATCAGTAATAGCTAATTAGCTGATAGCAATAGCTAAAAGAAATGTAATAGCAATAAAAAAAAAGAAATAATCAAAAGCTGTGGGGGGGGTGAGGAAACAAATACTATACACATTGGCTGATGATTTGAAAATTTTTCAGAAAATTCTAGGGAGTAATTAAAAAAACTAAGAAACTTAAGAGCTTCAAGAATGTTGTAGAACTATGCATATATCCTTTGCCTGAGCAAAATCATTATAGGGTCTGTATCCCAAAGAGATATTTTTAGAAAGAGAAGGAAGGTAGGGAATATCTGTATGTACAAAGAGCACTTCTTTTGTAGTGTTAAAGAATTAGAAATTGAGGAGATATCCATAAATTGGGGAAAGAATGTGACATATATTTGTGATACAATATCATTGTACTAAAAGAAATGATGACCAAGATACTTTCAGAAAAACAAGGAAAGACATATCAATTGATATATACTAAAGTGAGCAGAACCAGGAAAACATTATACATAGCAATGCTATAATGATGATCAACAGTTAAAGGCTTAGCGACCTTGATCAAGGCAATGATCCAAGACAAATCCAAAGGATCCATGAAGAAAAATGCTACCCACCCACCACAGATAAAACTGATGGAGTCTGTATTCAGACTGAACCAAACTTTTGTAAACTTTATTTTAAATGGGGATTTTTTTTTTGAGGGTCTGTGTTTTCTTTCACTACTTGGCTAATATGGAAATATTTGCCATAAATGCACATGTAAAACTATATTAAATTGTATGACTTCTCAAGAAAAGAGGAGGGGAGGAAGAGAAAGAATTTGGAATTCAAAAGTTTAAAATATGAATATTCAAAATCATTTTACATGCAATTGAAGAAAAAAATAAAAATTTTCACCAAAATTAATAGCACTTCATGGATTTTGTAGCTATTGTTAATGGAATTTTTGTTGGTAAAATATGGAAAGGTTAATAATTTCTTGATATACTTGCTAAATCCATTTATAAATACCAGCCAACATAAATACCAAAATATCTTTCAGATCCTTTTTAATGGGAAGAAAGAAAACAAACAAATTATAGAGTGAGAGAGGAGGAAGGGGAGGGAGGGAGAAAAGATAAGATGAAGGAAGAAGAAAAAAATTTTAAAAATGACCAAAAAAATCATGCATGATTATCACTCATGCTTGTCTTTTCTAATTCATTCAAAAAGGAAACTTCCCCACTTTAAAGTCTCTGATAAAAAAGTAATTTTCTTATATGACTTGCACCTTTTCATGAAAATTTGATCTTAAGTTGCCTGAGTAAACCAAAGAAAGCTCATCGCTCCTTACATAAATAATTGATTTAGATCTCAATAAAGACCCCATTATAATGGATCGTACAGCATGAGAAAAACCTGAGGGGAAAAGACATTAGTGATTTATAAAAATGCAAAGGGATACCATGTTAAAAGAAATCCATTTGTTCTGCATTCCATGAGAAGGCAAAATTAGAACTAATGGATGGAACAAAATGGGTACTTCTTTATGGGAATACAGGTCTCAGTAATAGAGTATACAATTTCACAAATTAGTGAAACTCTCAAATTACCACAAAGTTTTACATATCCTTTATAGATAAAACTTAGATTGTAATTAACTAAAAAGGTGAATCAATTTCAAAAAACTCTAAAATTAAATTTTGTTTTTCAAAAGTGACTGGTAACATTGAATTTTAACTATTATATTTATGAAAAGCCACTTAACAATTCAACGTCAAATATTTAGTTGACTTCGAAATAAAAGGAATATATAACAAAAATGGTGAGCATTTATATAGAGCTCTTAAAATTTCTAAGCACTTAACTGATATACTTACCTGATCCTCAAAACAACTCTGAGACAGTTGTCATTATTATTACTATTTAATAATTGATGAAACTAGGCCTCACAGAGATTAAGTAATTTGAGCATAGTTACACATCTAGTAAACATCTGAGGCCGCATTTGAACTCAGGTCTTCCTGATCCTACTATCTAAATGCCTATGAACCAAAAGAGCATATTAAAATATAATCCAGAGAGATGACAGAAGGTAATTTAAAGAAGTATGTTAAGATGTGTTTCTGTTTTTACCTAGATCTGCTACAGTTCCTCCTTTAACTGGTGTATTTTCACTGTCTTTCTTTGGGTTAACTGCAAGGCAAAAGGAAATATTTAAGAAACGCTATACTTTATTAATTACCACTTATCTATTTAAGTACATAAATGTTGTTTTGCCCAAGAGTATTTAGACTCCTTAAGGACAATGACTATCTCTTCAAAACAAGCACCTGGCAATGTGGAATGTACATAATAAATTATTGCTGAGGAAATGATTTTCTCTTTTTCTGATTATGTTTCACCATAACTTATTTCAGTTTATTATAGAATAATCAACTAAATCCTTTGTTATCCTTATACTTTCAAAATCTTTAATATAAAAAGCTACTTCATGGACTTGAGTAAGTTACTGGGTAGATGATCTGAACATGTAACCTAATAAAGTTCCAAAATTTCCTATAATTTTCCTAATGTTAACTACAAGCATATTTAAGATTTTAATTTCTAATTCCTTAAGAGGAATGAAACCCTTCAGTATAAACAGACACATAGTATACAATTCTGAACCCGAGTATCCTTCAAAAACTATAACATTAAATCGTTAAGCTATTAGAAACAAGCAGTTAAACTGCAATGTCTTTTCCCCTTTTTGTATAAGTGAAGATTCAGATTTTATTTCTTCTTTTGCCACTACCCTCAAAAGATCTAATTTTGCCAAGTGTCTTTAAAAAAGAGCCTTTCTTTTTTAGCATTTTTATTAGTTCTAAGAGACTGTCAGAACTTACTATTAATTAAGTTATATTACACTGAACACATTAGCATATAACCATTACCAAGCTTCAAAAAACACAGCTTTGAATACCAAGCCGTGTAGAAATGTTCACAACTTCTAACATATTATGTTATACTGAACTATGTGACAAAAATGGTTCAAATTATTTCTACTAATTGTAAAATCAGAGTTAAAAGAAATGATACCATTTTTAGGAAGTACCACTTCCTCTATATTAGGTACAGGTGTTGGGTCTTCCATATCCTTAGTGAGATCTTCTTGTTCATCCTCTTCTTTCTGACCTCTCCTCTTCCCATAAAGACTAGCTTGTCTAAAACAGATTAGATGCATAATTAAATATATCACTACATATAGCAAATTACTTTTAGTGTTATAGCTAATAATTAAGAAATAAAAATGAATCCCATAAAAATATCTCTTAATGATCAGTCCATCAAGCAGCAAACCTAGAGAAGAACATCCAAAATATTACTGGTGCACAATATTCCAAGCATCTGGATTTTCAGAGGTCTACAACATTATTAAAGAATAAAAGTATAAACAGAGGCCTATAACAGTATTATAAAGTAAACATTATATCTTCTCTGACCTACATCCACATTGACACACCAATGCATTTATAAAACTGTTTCTAAATATACATAGATCTTCATCCCTCTTCACTGAAAAGTTGAGGCACTACGGATGTGGAATGTTATAGACACCATTAGCACAATCCAAACACGGCATCGTTTTGATGAATGGCTCTTTTCCTTCTTTATAAAAATGCTGTTAAGAGATGGCTTACTAGTGAGGGCAAAGGGGGCTATACTTGGAAATGAATGGAATATAGAAAAAAAAGAGTAATATAAAGATTGGCTTACTACATCTTCCTACTTATACATGTCATTACAAGAAATTTCATTAGTAGAAACATTTAGTGTATTATGATAGCGGATGCCAATTTTGGTTGCTCAATAAATATTTTTAAGGACAAGGCACCTAGTATTTCACTTTGTAGTTGTTCAGTCCTATTTCTAATTTAAAGTCCTTTGATCACATCAAAATGATAAATGCCAAATGAGTGGGATAGAAATTACATGGTATGAAGGTCAAGGAATAGGAAGATCACCTTGGGCTGTGGCAGTCAAGGAAGGCCTCATGAAGAAGGCAGGATTTGACCAGTGCCTATGAGAAACAGGGTGGTGGGTTAGCAAGAATAGTGAGTGGAATATACATCAGCAGACCTGGTTTATGGATTTATCTCTGCCACAAGATAGTTAGGTGACCCTGGGCAATTCACTATAATTCACTATCATCTCTGGGATTCTGTCTCCAGCTGTCAAAAAAAAGGAATTAAGACTATATCACCTTTAAGGACCTTTTCCAGCTGTAAAATTATGATTCTATTAAAGAAGTATAAAGAAAGCAAAACCCTCTGGAAAGGGCTGTTCTGGGGAAAGTTAAAAGGATGGTTTGGCTATAGAGGAGACTGTGTAGGTGTAAGAATGAACACAACAGTAAAAATACGGATTTCAAACACTTGATTGATTTTTAACAATGAAACATTAATCTTTTTCAAATGGAACAAAATTTTTCAAGTATTCTGTTCTTCCTGAACATAAAAGAAAAACACTGGAAAGATAAAGCACATGATAAGCATTCTCCATTAAGTAAAACTTTCAAATATTAATACAAAGAACAGAGTTTGCAATCACAGGCTTTCTTCTTCCTTGGGTTTGATTTCTCAAATTGTGACCATAAGGAAATCAAAGTATATAATGGTGAATCACAAGTAGTCATATATTCTGTAGGTAAAATCTTAGTTACAGAAATATGGCTATTTTTAAGTAGGTTTTCCAAACTGTTTAAGTGTACAAACCAAAGGATTTCCAAACCTAGAATGTGAACTGATTTTCATACTCTATAACAAAAATTCTAAGAAAGTTAAAGACATCTAACAATTCTTTGTAGTTTCTTATAATATGATTTTACCTGTCTACCAATTCTTACCCTTTCTTTCCAGTCTTTTTCCTTGATTCAACAGGAGTAGGAGGAGGAGGAGAAGGTGAATGTTTTCTCTTTCTTGTACTTGCAGCTGCTTTCCTATCTCTTCTCTCAGGACTACGGACTGGCTAAAAAAAAAAAAATAATAAGGAAAAAAATTTCCATCAATACTAGCAGCATCTGGGGGTAGGGAAGTGGAATTTTGAGGAAAGAAGGTCTGTTCACATCTGAATTTCTACTATTTTCAATGGCCCTCAATATTGTATATGAAATTACAATTATAGCACCACTGCGGTAGGATCTGAATATCATTGATTATAAACAAAGAAGTACTATATGATACAATAAATTTAAAAGGAAAAAAGAATGTCAAAGTTAAGTTATAGGCTTATCTCTAAACATATAAAGAAGTAAACAATGTGTGCAGAAATGGTGTCAAACATTGAATAAACAGCTCTTAATGGAGAATGGAGAAAAATGGAACAAGTTTTTTTAAAAGTAAATTTAGAGTTCATGAAAATTTGAAAGAATTAATAGAAAGAGAAAGAAATGAATAATATTACCCACTACCTTTTAAGATAATAGAATGCCTGGATTATAAGTGTCAAAAAGAATATTAACAAAACACAAAAGCTAACACTCATCCATGGATTATGAAATAGATACATGAAACAAGTAATTCTAACATAAATCCTATCACTAATTTTAGCCCTGTTTTCCTACAATCTCACATTCTCACTCATTAATTTATGAAATGAATACATAATTAGTCACTACCGGACTTTATCAAAAATATAATTAGGGGATTTAGACACTGAACGATAACTCTAATCCAACTATCAATAATATGGAATTAGGTCTTAATCAATGATACATGTAAAACACAGTGGGATTATGCGTTGGCTACGGGGTGTGTGTGTGTGGGGGTTGGTGGAGAGGGACAGAACACAAAACATATAACTATGGGAAAATATTCAAAATTAAAATTAAATATATACATATAATTAGGATTCATGAGTGGCATGTCTGTTAATAGGGGGATTAACTCGGATTTCAAGCTATTAACTACTAGCTATTATTAAATGAAAAATTTTCCAGTGAAGATTCTATAGCACTAAGATGAGTTTTAAGATACCTAGACCTGTACTTTATTTTTATCTATACTATGTTAATATACCAACCAATTTACACAAAGATTCTCTAAGTGGAAGAACATGTGAATTACATTATACCAAATGAAGCAACAATTTTAATTTAAAAATTTGGCATTAACAAATAAATTACTCAAAGATAAGGCAAAATTATACAAGTTACACTCGACATGAAGAAAAAAAGTAAACGAGGAATTCTTAATGATACCTCTTCATTCTTTGTTGAGATGCGCTGACGAAAACTAACTGGTTTCTTGTTCTCATCAACCTCATAATCTTCTTCATTCATCCATTCATTGAAAATATCAGTGTCTAAAATCCATTTTGCATTCACCTAAAAAAGAAACCTCACAGTTGACACCTACACAAATAATAAATTTTTTTTTTTATCCTGGGACTCCATTCTAGGAGCATAGGGCCACAACCAGTAGGCAATGGGTCGCTCAGGGTCACCCAGCTGGAAAGTGAGCCCGGGCTTGAACCTAGGACCTTTCGTCTCTAGGCCTGGCTCTCAATCCACTGAGCTAGCCCAGCTGCCCCTACTTTAAGTTGCAGTTTCTTTAGCAGTTGTAGTTTTTTACAGGGTGGGGTTGCTAGCCCCACCCCCAACCCTCCTCCTTTTTCATCTTGGCTAGGGACCTTCCTTAGCCCAGGAGAATAATAAATAGGTCCAGCTTATTCTTGCACTACTTTAGGAAACCCAATAAGGGGCAGAGAGCACTAGAGTCAATAACCCAGTGTGCTGTGTTAGAAAGAGCTAGAAAACCTGGGAATCAAAAGACCTAGTTGAGCCCAGGTTTGTTTCTGACTAGATATGACCCATGTAACTTGAAAAAATCCTTTTCCCTGCACAATAAAAAAACACTTATTATCAGGGCCCTGATAAGAAAAAATGTCTAGGAAAAACTATACATCTTGGAAAAAAGAGGGCATGAGACACAAGTGATAGAGAAATAACAATGAATACATAACTGATAAGCAAAAAACAGGAAATAAGGTAAAAAACAATATATCAAATATGTATCAAGCAATAAAAAAGTAACAAAATACACATGAAATTCTATTACCTTGTTCAAAATAAAAGCCAATAGAGACAGTGGCAAAGTAGCAACATGTTATGTATATGCCAAATGTGAAAAATCTATGATCATGAGGAGGAAAGAACAGCAGAAGTACAAAAGAAAAATTTCCCCCCGTAACTCAACTGGAGGGTGGGAGGATGGGGGGAAGAGACTTTTTATTTTACATTCTGTTTGTTTTCAGTTTTGAATTCTCTCCCCTGCACCGCCACATCCATTGAGAAGACAAGAAAAATAAAACTCATTACAAATATATATATATATATATAATTGTGCATAAAAATTCCATTAGTCATCAAAAAAAAATGGGAGAAGAAGAAAGAGAAGAAAATATGCTTTAATCTGTGATCTGAGTCTTATCAGTTACCTGGATGTGGATAGCATGTTTCATCCTGAGTCCTTGGGAATGGTAGTTGGGTATATTGATTAGAATTAACTCTACTAGAATTGACTATCTTTATAGTACTATATCTTTATAAATTGTTCTACTTGTTTCATTTAATACACAGGTATTTATACAAGAAAAAAGGCATGGGGCAGCTAGGTGGCTCAGTGAATAGTTGAAATCTGGTCTCAGATGCAGACACTTCCTAACTGTGTTTGCCTAGCCCTTACCCCCTCTTTTGCCTTGGAACCGATACTTAGTATCAATTTTAAGACAAATTAAAAGAGAGGGAGGGTGGGAAGGAAGGAAGGAGGAAAGAAGGAAAATGATTAAATTCATATGATGGAGTAAAAAATATTCAAACAAGAAGGAGAAAATAGATGGAGTTGTAAATAGAGAAAAGAAAAATGGCAAAGAGGGCAGCAAGAGTAGCTCAATGGATAGTGTCAGGTCTAGAGATGGTAGATCTGGGTTCACATCTAGCCCCAGATAGTTCCTAGCTGTGTGATCCTGGAAAAGTTACTTAACTTGTCTTGGAAACAAAACTTGTATTGATTCTAAAATAGAAAGGGCTCATAAAAAAGAAAAAAGGCACAGAAGCAATATATGGTTTTGCTTAATGAAATTAATTACCAGGTAATTTACTAGAGATAGTTTTCAACAAACTTTAAAAATGATAAATTCTTTGCTTAAATTTGCCAATAAAAATTAGCAAATAATTCTTTCAGAAAAGAAAAAAAGCAATAAAATGAATTGCTACTAATTTAGGTACTCACCAGGGAAGAGGATCTTAAGAAGTTACCACTCATTTTAGAGCATGACATAGATAAGGAGAATGCTTAGGATTTAGATAAGCTAGACTTCAACAAAACAGATTTCAAAAAGTACGAGAAGATGATATGTAGGATTGTTATGAATCTAATAGTCTAAAATGAATGCTATTTGAGAAAGAAGTGACATGAACAGGAAATCATTCAGATTTCTTAAAAAGATCAATAAGGTTACATAGAAGGTCTCTAAGGAATACAAGGTCAAGGTAAAAGTAAATTATACATGAATGAACATAATCTGAAAAAAGTTTTTAACAAACTAAATTAGTTCATCAAGGATAAGGAGATGAGGAATCATATCAAAGATGTGACAGCTTATATATATATAACCAAAAGCCGTTCACTAGAGATACCTGATAAAATTATAGAGTTCTCAAAAGAACTACAAAACTATGACAACGATATGAAGGATATTCCATATTACTAATAATGAAGAGAATTGCAAATAAAAACACTGAAAAATCAACTCATACCTAGCAAGTTAGCAAAAATTATAAAAGGCAGGAGCAATCAATTTTACAGGGAATAATAAGCACCCTAATGAAGTATTGGTATAGCTGTGTAAAAACATTCTAGAAAGCCACTTAGAATTATGAAAATAAATTAAGAAAAATGTCTACATTCTCTGACCCACAGGTTCTAATTAACCCAAGAAGATCAATGACCAAGAGAGAAGTATTTAATGCAGCATATTTTGTGGTAGGAACAAGAAACAAAATAGATGTTATCAATTAGGAAATGGTTAAAAGATTATGATATATAGCAGGGGTCAGCAATCTTTTTGGCCGTGAGAGCCATAAACTTCACATTTTTAAAAATGTAATTTCGTGAGAGCTGTACAGTGCTCACAGTACGAGCTACTATAACAGTGTGCGCTCTTGTAACAGCGCCTGAAAAAATTTGACTTTATGGCTCCTGCAGAAAGAGCCATACGTTGCCAACCCTTGATATGTAGGGACAGGTAAGAGGTTAAGTGGACTGAGAGCCAGGCCCAGAGACAGGGGGTCCAAAGTTCAAATTTGACCTTAGACACATCCTAGCTGTGTGATCCTGGTCAAGTCATTTAACTCCAATTGCTTATTTGTCTTGGCATCAATACTTAATATTGATTCTAAGATGGAAGGTAAAAATTTTTTTAAATGACTTAGGAATTGACTGATACTGTTGTATAAGAAAGGCTGAATAAGACCAATTCCTATAGAAGATGGGATTTTAGCAGAGACTTAAGAGAAGCCAGTAGATAAAGACAAGGAAGTAGACCATTATAGCATGGATGACAGCTAGAGAAAATATCTGGAGATTAAAGATATGAGTGTCTTATTCATGGAACATCAAGGAGGTCAATGTTACCAGATCAAAGAGCTTATGTAAAAAGACTGAAAAAATGGGGGAGGAGGGGATATTGCCTTTGTTATGAATGGTTTTGAACATCACATATAGGATTTTGTATTTAATCTTGGATGCAATACATCCTACTGGAATTTACTGATTACTATTCTGAGGAAACTGAAGCAAGCACACTATAAATGACTCACTGGATTAATAACTAGTAAGTGTGTTTAAGGCTCAAAGGACTTCTTAATTCCAGATCAAACTGTTTATACACATACATAGCTGGCTTTGTTAATTTTATAATTACTTAAATTTAGTGAAATTACTTTGTATATCTCTTAAGTTGAACTCTGGATAATCTAATTGAAATAGCCATAAATTTTATATTAGTTTAGGTAATATTATTTTTACTATATAGATATGGCCTATCACTTCTTCCCGGAATTTTTTAGTTAATACATGGAAAGACCAATGATTGCTCCAGGTTTCTTTTGTATGTATTGTAGTGATGCTATTGATTTAATTAAGAAATTTCAATGAATTGCTATGAGTCTACAAGTAAACCATAATACTATTTAAAATTAGAAATAATAGCTACCACGTTTGTAGTACTTTCATACTTGCAAAGCACATTATATTCATTGGTTTATTTTGTTATCAAAACAACCCTGTAAGGCATTCTTCTTTGTGTACAGATGTACGTACCTAGGGTCACACAGGTAGTAAAATTTGAGAAGGATTTGAATTCTGGTCTTTCTGGTTCTATATCCAATACACTATCATCCATACATCACCTATGATGCTGGATATTTTGTCCATACTAGTATTTCTTGTATTTTATCAAAAGAAAAATGGAAACAAAGGGTACTCTTGCTTTTGGGATGGCTGATTCCAGTATATTTCCATTAAAAATAATAGCTCCGGGGGTATTGATATACTACTAGACATACTGAGGGAAAACCTTTTTATTCTTAAGACTATTTGGAGTTTCTTTAATTTTTGTAATCATAAAAGGATCTTCCTATATCGCTTGTTAGTATGTGGTTTATTTTTGTTAATATTTTGTGATACTTTATATAATGGTATTATAACATTTAGCTATATTCCTGATATCAAACCTGGTCTAAGTGAATTATTTTGTAAATATGTGTGTTCTACAATATCTTTGCTAGTAACATTTTTTTTTTTAAATTTTAAATCCTTAACTTCTGTGTATTGACTTATAGGTGGAAGATTGGTAAGGGTAGGCAATGGGGGTCAAGTGACTTGCCGAGGGTCACACAGCTGGGAAGTGTCTGAGGCCGGATTTGAACCTAGGACCTCCTGTCTCTAGGCCTGGCTCTCAATCCACTGAGCTACCCAGCTGCCCCTAGTAACATTTTTTTATAGCTATAATTCTTTTTTCTGCATTCCCTCTACCTAATTTCATAGACGATTCTCACACATATAAAAACAAATATGAACATTCACCTAATGATTGCTATAGATATACAGCATAGATTTTGACATGTAGTACAATTTATTGTTTTGGGTTCTATTTATCTAGTTCTATAAGGGAAGATTGAGGTCCCCCACTAATATGGTTTTACTATTTCCTCCTTAAGCTCCTTTAGTTTCTCCTTTAAGAATCTGGATGCTACACCGTTGGGTTCATATACTGATATTTCTTCATTATTTATACTGTCTTTCATCAAGATGTAATTACATTCCTTATCTCTTTAATCAAATTTATTTTTACTTTAGCTTTGTCTATGATCTTAATTTCTACTCCTGCCCTCTTTGTCTCAGTTGCAGCCCAGTAAATTCTGCTCCACTCTTACCTGAGTATGCCTACCACCTCAAGTGTGTTTCTTATAGACAACATATGGTAGAATTCTGGTTTTAATCCATTCTGCTATCTGCTTCCTTTTCATGGGTGAGTTCATTCCATTCACATTTATGATTATTATCTGTGTATTCCCCTCCATTTTGATGCTCCTACCTTTTCTCTCTCTTTTTCTTAAAAAAACGAAAACAAAAACCTTACCTCCTGTCTTAGAATCAAAACTGTGTACTGGTTCTAAGGCAGAAGAGTGATAAGGACTAGGCAACGGGGGTTAAGTGACTTGTCCAGCATCACATACCTAGGAAGTGTCAATCCACTGAGCCACCAAGCTGCAACCCCACACACCTTTTCTCTTATCCCTTATGCTCCCCCCTCCAGTATTTTAGTCAGTCTCCTCCACTTTCCCTCACTGTTACTACCCTTCCTGCACCCTCCCTTCTTATTAGTCTCATCTTACTATAGAGCCTTCTAAATAGCCCTCCATCCTCTCCCTCCCTTATATTGCTAACCTCCTCACCACCCCATTTCTTATTAACCTTCTACTTATCTATAGGGCATGATACAATTCTCTACCCCAATGGATCTGTTCTTCCCTCTCTGAGCCAGTTCCAATGAGCACAAGATCTAATTATTACCTGTTGCCAACCTCTTCCTCCTTTCCATTGTTATTGGTCTCCCCCCCCCCATTCCTGCCCTGAGCACTTCTTTAAGAAATATATTTTACCCCATTTTACCTCTTTCCCCATTTCTCTTATACTATGCTCTTTTTTTTACCCCTAGTTTTATATATTTTTTTCTTGTTAAACATATCATTCTAAGCAGTTTACCATCGGGCTCTCTAGGTATATTTCTTCTAGCTACTGTGATGATGGTAATTTTTAAGAGTTACCAATATCATCTTCTCATAATAGGAATATAAGTCAATTGACCTAATTGAGTACCTTAAAAAATTTTTTCTTTCTTAATTACCTTTTTGTGATTCCTTTGAGTTGTGTATTTGGGCATAAAACTTTGTTTCAGTCTGGTATGCTGCTTCAGAAATGCTTGGAAATCTTCTATTTTATTAAATGACCACACATATAGTCAATTTTACTGGGTAGCTGATTCTTGGTTGTAGATCCAATTCCTTTGCTTTCCGGAATATTGTATTCCATGCCTTCCAGTTCTTCAGTGTGGATGCAGTCAGGTCCTGTGTAACCCTGACTGTGACTTCATGATATCTGAATTCTTTCTTTCTAGTACATTATAGTATCTTCTCCTTGGTCTGGAAGTTCTTGAACTTGGCTATAACATTTCTGGGTGTCGTGATATGGGAATTTAATGCAGGAAGTGATCTGTGGATTCTTTCAATCTCTACTTTACCATCTTGAATACCAGGGCAGTTTTCTTGGATAATTCCCTATAGAATGATGTCCAAATTTTTTCTTTAGTAACGATTTTCAGATAGTCCAATAATTCTTAAATTGTCTCTCTGGATCTATTTTCCAAGTCAATTGTTTTATCAATGAGATATTTCCTGTTTTTTCAATTTTTTAATTTTTTTTCTAGATTCTTGCTGCCTTGTGAAGTCCCTTGCTTCTAATTGTTCAATTCTAATTTTTAAACTAAATTTTATCCCTGAATTTTTAATTCCTCTTTTCCTTTTGATCTATTTTTCTTTGTAAGTCACTGCTATTATCTTTTATTTTCTTTGTCTCATCTTCGAGCTGGTCAATTCTGGCTTTAAAGACACTATTTTCTTGTTTTAGTTCATGTGCCTCTGTTTCCAGATGACATATATTGCTTTTTAAGTTATTTTCCTTTTTTCTTCAACCTCTCTCTCTCTTTTTTTTTTAAAAACCCTTGATTTCGGTGTATTATCTCATAGGTGAAAGAGTGGTAAGGGTGGGCAATGGGGGTCAAGTGCCTTGCCCAGGGTCACACAGCTGGGAAGTGGCTGAGGCCAGGTTTGAATCTAGGACCTCCTGTCTCTAGGCCTGACTCTCACTCCACTGAGTTACCCAGCTGCCCCCAACCTCTCTTATTTTTTAAACATTTTTTAGCTCTTCCACAGCCTGAGTCCAATTTGTTGGAGTTTCTAAGGTTTTTCTTGCTATTCTTTTGTCCTCCTCTGTTCCATCTGTTCTTGTTCATTACCTGAATAGAAGCTGTCGATTGTACTTTCTTTTTTCTTTTTCTATTGTTTACTCATATTTTTTCCTTCTTTTCCCCTCCTTATGGGCTGTATTCTTGCTCCTCTGTTTGCTGGATCTGTTAGTTTGAGCTTTTCTGCCATGAAGAGGCTTCTACTCTGCTCTGCTGGTAAACTGGATTAGGTAGGTTGAGCTGACCTGTTGTATTAATGTGTCCTTAGGACAAATCTTCCCTAGCTGCTGGCAGAGGCAGAAGGCATGGAGGCTACACAAGGCCTTCCTCTCTGCACCTCCCTGCCAACTGCCCAGTCAGAGCCCTGAGTTTCACATGGTGGTATCAAGGTACTCCAATGTGTTCACTGTCTTCACCCTGGAATCTCGGTCAGTCTGGATCTTATTGCTGGTTTCCATGCAGTAGATGGAGAGGGGTGTGAGATCTTTCCCTTATACCTGAGAATTCAACTTTTTCTGCAACCCAAATTGAGTAGAAGAGACCTGTGGTTCTGTCCTGTTGTTGAGCTTGGCTGTCTTTTTTCAAGTGCTTATTTTTGCTATTGGTGTGGAATGAAAGTCATAGAGGATTTGGCTTCTGCTGTTTCTAAGCCACTATTCTTGTTTTTTTTTTTTTTTTTAATTTTAAACCCTTAACTTCTGTGTATTGACTTATAGGTGGAAGATTGGCAAGGGTAGGCAATGGGGGTCAAGTGACTTGCCCAGGGTCACACAGCTGGGAAGTGTCTGAGGCCGGATTTGAACCTAGGACCTCCTGTCTCCAGGCCTGGCTCTCAATTCACTGAGCTACCCAGCTGCCCCTGAAGCCACTATTCTTGACTCCCTACAATTTTTTTTTAACATAATTATTTCTTTTGTTACGACCAGCTTTACAATATTATTTGGCCTATTATCTAAATATTTGGCTCAGTTTTGCCTTATTTTCTTAATTTGCTCAATAGGAAAAATATTTTAATTTTTATTGTTTTCTATATTTGTTTATTGGGTTATAACCAACTATCTCTTTAATTTTAGGAGGAAATGCAAAATACATACGCTCCCAAACACTGAGTTCTTCGCTGCATCTATTTGTTACTTATATCTACTTTCCTGTCAGTTTCAAATACCTTTGATGATTCTTGATTGAAAATAAAGTTATGTTTTGGTAAAGTTACGCCATGCTCCCATGTTTTTTTTGAGACTTTTTCTTGAAATTATAGAAGAGTTCTCCAAATAATTTTACCTTTTGTTAAACCTTTACTGTCTGTCTTAGAATCTATACTAAGTATCATCAGTTCAAAGGCAGAAGAATAGTAAAGGCTAGGCAATTTGGATTAAGTGATTTGCCCAGGGTCACACATCTACGAAGACCAGATTTTAACCTAGCTACTCCTAATTTATTATCTTCTAAAGTTGTGTGAAGTCCTTCTTAGAAATGTATTGGTTTAATGTGTTAAGCATACAAATTTATTGACACAGTATTTTTTAGTATATGATCTTAGTCCAATCAAAAGTAAAGGATTCTATCTCCAATTATTTGCATCTTTATTTCTGCAATGTCTCATCTCAATGTCACGTGTGTTAAATATGAGTGGATTTTAGCTACCCCAACTAACCCCTTAAAACCCTCTTTCTGATTGGCTCTCCATGGTTTAAACATAAGATTTTTTTTTAAGTAGGTTGGTAGAGTGCTTTCTATCTCTAACTTTTTTAAATATTTTTTTTGTAGCATAGGTATTAATTGCTCATTAAATGTTTTATACAAAGTCATTAAATGCAACATGGGATTTGCTACTAAGTTCTTCAGGCACAAGGATTCTTTTTCTTAATATCATTCTTGACTTGCTCTATTCTTTTTCATGAGATTGAGTTGTATAAGCTCTCCATTTCCTCTTTTGTTTGGTTCAAATGTTTTATATTTTTGAAGATACTTATTCCTTTCTTCTTGAATGCTCAGTTTTGCTGGCATATGATTGTGTACATTATGGTCCTGACAATTATTTCCTCTTTCTTATGAATTCATCTTGGTCATTTATTTTGGTAATTTAAATTTCCTTCATGATTCTCTTGATGAAGTTACATAACATTTTTGTCAATGATCAGTCTTTTAAAAATATTAGCTGTTTATTCTGTAATATGATGGATTTTATTTCAAACTGTTTCAAGTTTGTCTGTATTTTTCAGTATTTCTTCTTTGGTATATGTTTTAGGGTCACTGATTATTTTAATTTTTAGTCTTTTGAAACAGGATGCTCAGTTCACTGATCTTGTCTTTTATTATTCTATTAAATTTTCAAAGATGTAAATTTTTCTGTAAGGTTTGCTTTAGAGGCATTTCATCAGAGGTGGCATTCCATTTTATTAAACATTATTTACATGATTAATTATTTGACCTACTCATTCAGGATTTCATTACTTAAGTCTTTATATAGATGTGTATTTCCTTATCAATTACCAATGTTATTATATTATAGACTAGATTGTCATTTTATATTTTGTTCTGGTTCTTTTAAGCACGAGATCAACTTACGAAAAAGTACCAAAGGATACTGAGAAATCTGTATGTGTTGATTTTTCCAATCAAAAGCTACCAACATTCAGTCAAATCTTATTTTTTCCATCTTTTCTTTCAGTAGGTTTGATTTAACTCTAATACAAAAATGTTAAAAGTTTTCTACTAATTTTCATATTACTATCCAAATCTTCTATAATACCATTATATTCGAGTGATGCCACATGGTTGCAAATGAACGAAAAAAAAAAAAAAAAAAAAAAAAAAAAGAATTCCAGAAGAATCAAATTTCCAGATATTCAAAAGGGCAATGGAAAGATCATTACAGATACAAGGAGGTTACACCATACTAATAATGATATTCAGTAAGTTGTATAAAAAACCATCATTAAGGACTTCTATGAACAGAGAAGATGTGGATTGTATCATAAATGAGATCTAAAGGAAGGATAATCCAAATGCTTTACTAACCCCAATAATGTTAAAAACAAAAATGTCTCTAGCAGAGTAAATGGTAATAGAATATTAAGAGAAATTCATAAACAGGAATTATACAACACAAAAAGGTATAAATATGCTTTAATATGTTCTATGGAAGGGATCCATTATGACTCTGAAGTAGTAAAATTTATAAGATTAGAGAACTTTACCTCAAGTGAATCCCAAATAGTAAGTACTTCCTCTTAACCTCAAGGAATACATTAATTAACTTCATTCTTGAATTTTTAGAACCTCTTTGGAAATGTATCAAACTAAAAAATAAAGTTGTAACTTTGACAGAGATAGCATAAAATGCCCATTCCTTTTTAAAACTTTCCAAAGGAACGGTCAGGAAGAACATTTAAATAACACTTCAGAACATTTTATGAGCATGAGATACACTCACTTTCCATGGTTTTTCTGGAATTGGAGGATCTTCGATTTCAGCATCAATATCACTAGCATGGACCCAAGTATCATAGCTAAAAGAAAATTAAAAATATATATCATTCAACAGGCCCATCTAATTTTAAAAGTAATAACAATGAACACGTACGTAAGCAAATGAAGAATCAAACTAACAAAAAATTGTTAACACAAACATAATCTTAAGTCAGATGTGTTAAATACTATTAGTGGAACCTTTTACAAAACTAAACATAGGAGAAAAAATAATTTGGCTTTTTTGCTAAATTATTTATTTGAATTATATTTTTCTTTTAGTTTGACATCCAATGAAAGTGAGGAAAGTTACCATATTTAGTCTAGGTCAGTGATGGGCAAACTATGGCCTGGGGGCCAGATGTGGCCCCCTGAAATGTTCTATCCGGCCATGCAACATTATTCCCAATCTGACAAATACGAGTAGGATACAATACAATGAAACTTCGAAAGAGTTGCCTTAGAAACAGACTGACAGAGGAGCATTTCCTTTTCTTTTTAAAAAGTTTGCCCATCACTGGTCTAGGTGATAAAGATGAAGTTGTTGAAGTGTACATAGGAGCCTTTATTTTGATATTTCTGTCTTTCCCTTTGTTAAACTTTAAGGCTTTTTTCTGGGTTTTGAATTGAATTATAATCTGTTGAAGTGACCAGGCAGCCTTCCCAGCCATCCTTAGTCAATTTGCAGTAAGATACAGGCTTTCTAAGGAAGATATGTCATCAAAATTTATAACATCTGTCCCTTAAGGGTTCCTTATTACAGACAAATTTAATTATTGATTTTGATCAGTAATCAGTAATTGTTTGAAAGCTGATTTTATTACTGCCTCATTTGGGGTCTTTGATGGGATGGTAGAAACCATTCCTTTAAGCATAGAGGTCAGAGATTCTGGTGGTAAACCGGCTTTTATGATCACTTTGATTATATTATTTCTTAGCAGTTCAATAACTCACTGTTAGATAAAATAGTTGTGTTTTTTTTTTGCAGGAGAAGGGTTAACTTGAAAGACTTGCTCCACAGTTACTTTTTTTTTACTCTTTTTTGAAAGTCTAGAAGAAAAATAGTTTGTGCCTGTATTTGAGTGTTGAAAATATGAATGTGTTAACTATAAAGCAGATGAATCACTTGTACATTCAGTAATAACTAATAAAATATTAAAAAATTTTGAGATATGAAAAAAAATGATTTGAGATTGTAACCTATTCAAGTTATAGAAAATGTCTCTCTCCTGACTCAACTTAATCAATTACTTCTTTCCCTAAGAAGAAGCAGTTAATAGGGATCAACTAAAAAGAAAATATAAACTCAACAGAGTAGTCTAGGAACTTAACTGTTATGATTTTACTCTGTGAAGAGATGAGTGTTGATTACCAAGTCTTTGTAGCTGGGCAAAAAAGTCTAAGCAAGTAGGTTTAATGAAAAAGCTATGACTAAAGAGCAGTATTCATTAACCAATGGAGTCAACCCACAGAATAAGATTTTACTAGGGAATCTTAAATCTTTCACGACCAGAGATATTTAAACATATCAATATCATGTAATTTCTTTGAGTAAAAGGTTATTTCCAGGATTGAGAAGATGAAAAAGATTTAGGAATGCTTCCTCATGTTTATAAGAGAATATGAATATCTACTGAACAGAAGAAATAATTTTAAAAAGAAAGTTAGAAAGTAAAGATTCTCTTCTCTATAGAAGAAAAATGAAGCCAATTTCAAGGGGTTGGGAAGGGGAAAAATATAAAGAAGGAAAAAAAGGAGAAAATCTATAATCTTTCATAGATGGTTACATAGGATTTATAAAGTGATAATAAGATATATATAATTTCTGAAGAAAAATTTGGATTCCATGCTTTAACAACAAATAAGTAACATGCATAGGAGACAACAAATTTAAAGAAAGTCATTATAAGTCCTACAAAATGAAGTTATGCAGTGATGACTGGTATGACTTCTTCCTGACATCATTCACTTGTAAGCCTAAAATAGCCAACTAAAGAGGAGTGTGATATTTGCTAGGAGTCATTACTAGAAATAGAGAAAAGGGTTATATAAAGGAACCAAGGGTTACAAGTATTTTTAGTGTGTGGAAATGACAAAAGTAGAAAGATAGTAAGTTATTGTCTGAAGAATTTCAAAAATTTAGGATACTTAAAGTGATAAAATCTGTGAGATAGTAGTGACTCTGACAAGATGTAACTAAAGTAGATTAAAAAAGGAAGTCAGTGGAGCTTAAGAGGAATTAGGCGACTTTATGTCAAAGCAGACATCAATGTATGAATGCTTTAGCACTCAAAACTTACCACAAAAACTGGGTAGTGGGAAACATCAAGAGTAACATACTTAAATAACTAAAAAAGATAGGAGTGATTGAAGGTTGGTAAATGACTGAATTCCAATAACAATGGGGAAAGGCTGGATTGAATGAACAAGGCACATATAAACACTTCCTTAACCTTTGTTTCAGGAAGAGTTAACAGTGACCTCAAAAAAGAGAGGAATGTGGTATCACTAAGAGAACATTTGGTTAAAAATTAAATAAAGTACAAATTATGTTGTTAGTTTGGATCAGTCTGTTAAGAATGCTAAACTAGCATTTCAAAAGACATAAATAAATGGGCTCTCTGAAAGTGAGACCCTGAACCCACCCACCCCCAGTGGAAGTGGCATAAAATTGGAATTGAGGAGAAGTCCATCAAATGAGGAATGGTTGAACAAGTTGTGGTACAATGGAATACTATTGTGCTATTAAGAAATGATGAGCAGGGGCACTTGGATAGCTCAATGGATAGTGTGAGGCCCAGAGAAAAGAGGTTCTGAGTTCAAATGTGGCCTCAGACACTTACTAGTTGTGTGATCCTGGGGAACTCAACTTATTCCCCCCCCCCATTGCCTAGTCCTTACCACTATACTAACACCTGAAACATTAGACAAGATTACCAATTCAAATAAACATTAGCAAAGTTTAGAGATATACAATACCATTTTGCAAAAAAAGACTACAATTTTCTTTGCTAAAAGGAAAGGCTACATGTAATTTTTCTTAAACCAAGCTTTATCAAGTTTGCTTATTGCTTTAAAAAGCATCTTATAAGAAAGCCAGAACAAGTGCTACTGGTAGCAACCCAGCACTTAGCTGAACTGGTACCAGCAATCAATCAAAATTTATATCAACTTTAGTTTACTATGAATCTTGAGAAGCACAAAACTGTTGGTATGTCAAGTCTCAAAGTGAAATATGGCACCTAAAGTTGATAGGAATAAAATAAACAAAAAAACAAAATCACATTTCAGATTTAAAACCTTTCATTTTCACATACCACTTATTCTATAAATAACAGAATCACAAAGCTGCTTTTTACAAGTTTTTAATTCTAAAACACACATCTTCCTTTAAGTTCTCATAATACCCAGTGTACCAGAAAGATACTTATCGGGTTAACAGAAGGCAAATGCATGTTAAAAACCAATTTTCATCCATAAACTGTCTAGCTTGTGTGTAATCTTTTTAAAATAACTTGAGTGTATTGTAGAAAGGAAAATTATGCCTTTTTCATTTATTAGAGAAGAAATAGCATGGGGGAAGAGAATAGGCGTAACACAATGTCATAATTCTATGTATTGAAACAGTACTGTTTCAGGACATGCATGACTGAAATGTCATTTATATCAGGGAATTTTAATGTATGAGTTCACTGAACTAAATCAAAACTAAAAAACAAGATAGTTTACTGTCAAAAGACAAAAACTTAAATCACATAAAATCATGGAAGAAATCTTAATGATCTTTTTGTTCCTCAGTCCAACTCTTTCATGACCCCATAAGGCCATAGCTATCATGGGTTTTATTTATTGTCAAGGATAATGAAATGGTTTGTCATTTACTTCTCTAGTGGATCCTTTTTTTAGGCAATAGAGGGTAAGTGCTTTGCTTTATGGTCATACAGCGAGGCAATGCCTGACTTAGGATTTCAATTCAGGTCTTCTTGACTCCAGGCCCAAAGCTATTCTAAAGTCACAGGCATCTCTATAAAGATCTTCTAGCCCAACTGTTATTTTAGAAACAAGAACAGTGAGATCCGGTTAAATTAAGCGATTTGCCCAAGGTAACAGAGCTAGTTGGTAAAGCTAGCCACAAATACAGGATTCTTATTTCAAAATCTAACACTATAATGTCCTCTAATAAAGGCATCTATACAATATGAAAAGTGAGCCAATTTCCTACAATTTAAGTTTTAACTAAAATATTGAGGGCAGC
Organism: Gracilinanus agilis; assembly: GCF_016433145.1. Classification (NCBI taxonomy): domain Eukaryota; kingdom Metazoa; phylum Chordata; class Mammalia; order Didelphimorphia; family Didelphidae; genus Gracilinanus; species Gracilinanus agilis. The sequence goes on from NC_058130.1 coordinate 98,027,936, forward strand.
AATATTTTAGTAATTTAAATTTCAGCAAAGAAAAGGAAATAAGTCAGGTCAGGAAAGGTTAAAAAAAATGAGGTATATGAATGCAATTAATATACTGAAATGATGAACATGAAAAATGTAGGAAAGTATAGACAGATAAAGACATGTGAAGTGATATAAAGTTAAAAAAGCAGAACTAGCAGAATGTATGTAATATCTACAACTGAAACCTAAAGAACACTACATCTAGTACTAGGCTTCTAATAGCTTGGTCTAATGTTGCAGAATTTGCTTCTATTATTATTCTAATTTGCTTGCTCTTAAAAAAAAATCTTATAAATGATATTTCTTTAGGAAAGCCTGAGGGAGGGAGATATGAAGTAGGAAATATAGAATATGAAAGGAAAAGATAATTCTTTAAAATTATAATTATGTGAATGAATGATGTGTCCTCACACTATGACCCAGTGATCCAAATACATCTCCTTCTTCATAGGAGACTTGGTGGAAGAGTGGGGCAGAACATACATGTTATTTTTCACATTCTAAACAAAGATTCCACTACTGAATACAAGCCTAAAGGAAATCTGGGAAAGAAAGTTTTAATATATTTAGCTTTGTTAATACCATACTGGGTGGTATCAAGAAACTAGAAAATAAAGGCAGCTGGCTGGCTCAGCAGATTGAGAGGCAGGCCTAGAGACAGGAGATCCTAATTTCAAATCTGGCCTCAGACACTTCCTTGTTGTGAGACCCTGGGCAATTCACTTAACTCCCATTACCTAGCCGTTACCACTCTTCTGCCTTGGAACCAATATATACTATGGATGGATGGATGGATGGAAAGAAGGAAGGAAGGAAAGTAGAGAGGGAGGGAGAAAAACAAACTGGAAAATGGTTGCACATTGATTAGAAAAGGCTAAAACAAATTGTGACCCATGAAAATCATACAAAATTATAATGAAGAATTTTAGAGAATGATGGAAAATTTTGTATAAAATGATGTAGAGGTAAAGGGAACCAGTAGAAAAACAGATACTATAATGCTAAAAATGAAAACACTAAGATGAAACAGAATACAGAGTAATTAATAACCCTTGGCTACAGAGAAGTAAAGTAGTAGAAAGGAAGAGAAAAGGGAGGGAAAAAGGACTATATATAGGAATGGAATACTGTATACATTGTCATATGTGGTCACTATACTGATTAGTTTCCCCCTTTTTCTTTGTTAGAGAGGGAGAATAGGGATAACACCCAATAACCAGGTTTAACAAATAGAAAAATCATAATTTTTTTGAAGTATTTATCATCCTTATAACTTACATTACCTGTCTGGGTAAAATCCCCAGTGCACTAGCACTTGCTTGTCTTTTTTCATCACAGGTCTCAACCATTCTTCTAAAATAAAGACAAAAAAAAGAAGCTCAAGTCAAATTAATATAGAAAATAACTGTTAATAGCCTTCATTCTGCTTTGATGCATAGTTGTGGTTTAATCACTCTCTATATCTGCATAGGAAAACCTCTTTTTTTTCGTCTTGACAAAATTACTTTTTTTTTTCTTTCAAGGTTTTTTCTAATTAGCATTTTTCCCCCACTAGATGGAGATAATAGTATAGTGGTACCTTGATACACAAGCACCTTAAGTCAAGAACAATTTAAGATCTGAACAGTCAGGATCAGGATTTTTGTTTTAATTCAAGATAGTATATTTGAATCAAGAGCATCCCACCCATGGGAGGACCAGAGGTGGATGAGATAATCAGTACAAGTGAGATTAAGGAAATGTTGAAGATCTGAGAAAAAAATCAAACAGTTTATTAAAAAGATACACTCAGAAAAAGTTGCAACAGGTCTTGCGTTGGAGCTATGTAAGGACACTTGTTTCACACATTATCAAAACATTCTGAAAGGGAGGAAGAAATAAACTTCCACGAAAAGGTTTTTATTGAAATGGCCTCTAGGTGAAATTGAGGAAAGTGTGGAAAACAGTCAGAATTCAAAGAAAATGATAATTAAGTAAAGTAAAAAAAATAACAATTAAGGTTAGCAATAGTTATATATCATGTAATGTGTAAAGTCAATTTTGCATTTAAATGTAGCATTACATGTGTAAAAAGTTATGTTAAACAATAGTACATGAAATGAAAACCTTCTCTGCTAGCATCTTCTGATCTTGAAGGTAAATAACATTTCATAAGCAAGTTTATTTCTTTACATTCTTTATTATTTACAAGATATAAAACAAAAAAATTTGTGTTTTTTGGGGGGCAGGAACAAATTAAATTCATTCCCATTAATTTAAATGGGGAAGCTTTATTTGACATATGAGCAAATTCAGTTACAAGCTTGGCCATGGAACTAATTATACTCGTGTGTCAAGATACCACTGTATTAAAATACTTTGTCTTCTAACTTTGTTGATCTCCCTTAAAGCTAAGATAATACTTTGGTTATATTCTTTTGAATGACTGTGACTTTTAAGCTGTTTGGAGATCATGTATTTAAGTGTTCTTTGTTGAAAATTTTCCACCTTCTAAACATTTCTTACACTATACACACAGAAACCATTGGCAGAGAATACTAATATTAACTAAGGGAAAAAATAACAAAGAATAAAGAAATATTAACCATGTAAAGAAAGGTGAGGGAACAGCTAACATATTTAATTTTTAAAAATAGTAATAGCAAACATGTCTCTATTCAAACATCTTCAAAGTACCAGTCTGGCCTCTGCCTATTTTTAAGTTCCTCTTTGAGGATAAACCAATCTTTTTAATCATCATATTCATAGAGGAAAAGAGATGCCAACACACAAATAATTTGAGTTGATTTCCTGTATAGAAATCCCAGAAGCCACAAGAACTAGATGTATATATCTAATGCTAGTTTGAAATTATGAGCTTTTTAGGACACAAAAGAAAGGAAGGATTAACCAATAATTTAAAAGCAATACCAATTTTTGCTTATCATACCTGTACTTGATGTATATTAGTCAAATAATAATGATTACATTACTTTAAAGATTGGATATAACTACAAATTTAAAATACCATTTTATCAAACTCAGTAGTCTCCCTTTTCCCCCCCTTTCCCGTTTTAGTGTGTTAATGCTCTCTCTCAATAGCTTCTGTGAATACAGAATAAGTAATGTGTAGAAAACTTTCAACAAAGACCTAAATACAGGACTATCCAAAGACATTAGCAATAAAAGTTAGATCAACTAAGTTAAGATTATGTAGTATTTTAACACATTATTAACCATCGCCTCCCATCTAGTGGCAAATGCTAACAAAAACTTCTTGAAAGAAAAAAAAAAAAGGTAATTTTGTCAGCACAATAAAATGCCTATAAAATCACCAAAGACAAGGAAAATAAAATTTCCATTTATTGACTACAATACTACTCAATCTTCTATATTTTAACAAAAAACTTTAATCAACTTTATGATTATATGCTATACATAAAAAACTACTGCAAATACTCTTAGATGGCTCAAATACAAAAGAGAATTCATTTTACCCAAGCACTCCATTGCTGTTAATATATATGTATTGTTCTCCTTTATTTTGAAAACATAAAATGGCATTCCTTAACAATTAAAATAACAAAATATTATTGTGGCTTTTTGTCGCTTATCTTATAGATGGGATTTTGGACATAGTTTTCAAGAACGGTTTCTCATTCTGGAAATCATATTCCTAAGGGGATACACATCAACAGCAGTGCTTCTCTAAACTTGTTAACCAGACTGATAATTTATTCAATAAACATTTATTAAAAGATACTAAAAGGGGGCAGCTGGGTAGCTCAGTGGAGAGAGAGTCAGGCCTAGAGACAGGAGGTCCTAGGTTCAAACCCGGCCTCAGCCACTTCCCAGCTGTGTGACCCTGGGCAAGTCACTTGACCCCCATTGCCCACCCTTACCACTCTTCCACCTATGAGACAATACACCGAAGTACAAGGGTTTAAAAAAAAAAAAAAAAGATACTAAAAGGGGCAACATAGTGGCTCAATGAAGAGAACAAGGCCTGGAGATAGGTGCTGGGTTCAAATTTGACCTCAGACACTTCCTAGTTTTCTGTCACTTAATTCCACACTGTCTAACCCTTACTACTCCTATCTAGGAATCTATATACAGTATTGATAATAAGACAGGAGGTAAGGGTTTTTTTAAAAAAGGGTATTGAAGTATATAACTAAAAACTCTTCATCAGACACTACTCTTTTTTGTGTTTGTAGTCTTACACAAGTGTATGAAGTGCATCACATTTTAAAAAGACATACCTCAAACCACAAGGTTATTGGACATATGAGAAGAGATAAAGAAGAGGCTCATATGCCTACCATTTCTTTTATCTCCACTAATTACTCTCTTTGGACTGCTTGCATTCTCTTTTTTCACTCTCTTCCCCTTCCATTGCTTTTCAATTTTCTTTCTGTGCCAACTACATTATATTATGAGCTCCTTGAGGACTTAAGGATTCGTATCCTTAGTATCTGGTATAGTGTTTGGTACAACCACTGACACTTAATGTCTATTGACTATCTATAATCCCTTTAAAAAACTCCTGAGGAAAATTTGTCTACCTTTCTGACTCAAAATTGCAGTATTTAACTCACATCCTTACCCTCTGCCTATTTATGCACTTAAGTGACCATGATAAAGTTTTTAGGAGTTACAAGAGTCATCTTTCCATGTAGGAATTAAAAAAGCCTGACCATAATGAATCTTTTTGTCAGCTCTCATAGCACATAACTTTGGATGTGAGGACCAATTTCAGTCTTAGTTCTTGGGAAAGTTCTCTCAAGCCTCCGTTCTTTTATCTTTGAAGGTCCCTGTCTCTAGACCCAGGTCCAGAGACAAAGAGGTTGATAATTGGTTGATGGCTTCAACTTTGTATTAATGAAGTCTTTTTTTCCCCCAACTGTAAAAGATTATAATATTTATTGGAAGCCACATATTTTTCATTTAATCATCATCACACTAAGAGGATCAGAAAGATGACAGAGAGGGAATAGGAAGTATTGTCTCATGTTTTCCAATAATTAATCTAAGAGATCAAGAAAGAACAAGAGAGTCATGTTCAGGGAACTCTATGGAAAAATGAGTCATTTTTCCATCTAAAGTCAAGAGAGGGAGATAGAAATAAGCCTATTAACACCGGAGTGTCCCTTGTAGAGTTTTCCAATGTGATAACTTAACGGGGGTCTACCTGCTATGTTCTCAAGCAATAGGTAATTCCAGATCTAATAGGGACAGACCTAAAGAAAAATGAGCCAAACTGGAAGGTTGGTCACTTTTACACCAGAATCCCAAAGATAGGTAAGAGTACCTTTGGATGGGAGCAATCAAAAACTGAAGCAGATAACTGAAAAAGCCTAGCTATTTGGTAGTAGCTATATTTTAAACTTAAAGAGATGGGACTAGATGGCCACTGAAGTGGCCTTCTAATTCTAATGTTCTGTGAATCTTGTACAGCATTGGCCAGAATGCAGTGAGAGCTATTTGGTAAACTAGAGAAATGATCATTTGAAAATGGCAAAAGGAAAGTGTTCTAAATCTCTTATAATTAGAGAAATTCAAATCAAAACAATTCAGGTACCACACCTCACACTGAGCAGATTGGCTAACATGACAGCAAAGTTAAGTAATAAATGTTGGAGGGGATGTGGTAAAATAGGGACAATAATACACTGCAGGTGGAGCCATGAATTGATCCAACCATTCTGGAAGGCAATTTGGAACTATGCCCAAAGGGCTTTAAAAAACTGCCTACTCTTTGATCCAACCATACCACTGCTAGGTTTGTACCCCAAAGAGATAATAGGAAAAAAGCTTGTACAAAAATATTTATAGCCGCGCTCTTTGTAGTGGCAAAAAAATTGGAAAACAAAGGGATGCTCTTCAATTTGGGAAATGGCTGAACAAAATTGTAGTATCTGTTGGTGATGGAATACTATTGTGCTAAAAGGAATAATGAACTGGAGGAATTCTATGTGAACTGGAATGACCTCCAGGAATTGATGCAGAGTGAAAGGAGCAGAACCAGGAAAACCTTATACACAGAGACTAATAGACTGTGGCACAATCTATTGTAATGGACTTCTCCATTAGCAGCAATGCAATGATTAAAAACATTTCTGAGGGACTTATGAGAAAAAACACTATCCATATCCAGAGAAAAAACTGTGGGAGCAGAAACACTATGAAATCATGTAACCATGGAAAAATTTTCGTAATTCCAATCAATAAAATAAAAATAAATTTAAAACAAAGAAAATGACAAAAGGTAGTCCATGGGGCATATAATAAGTTGAAAAAGTTTATATGAATCCATATAAAATAGCACTTAAAATGCACTGAGGAAAACCTTCCTCCATAAAAGATTTGTCGCAGGTCCTCAATTCCTAAGTATAACTATTCTTCAAAGCATGTTGTACCAATTCACTGAGGCAAAGTTTTCCAAAGTACAAAGAATCATTTTTTAAAAAAAGGATTATAGCTCCTGACTTCCTGGTTAAGATGGCGACAGAGAAAAAAGCAGCTGTTTAACCTCTCCTAACCGAAACATACAGGACTCCTCAAGAAGACATAAAAACAAATCCAGAGGAATGAAGGAACTCCACAACAGGGCGCAGCATTGAAGGTACATGGAATCGGGGCATTTCCATGCTATAAGGGGGTGAAACAGCTCTCACTAAAACGCAAGTTGAGCAACCCCCTCCCCCACCCCACACCACCTACAGTGCCAAAGCCAGCGCACAAGAGCTAGAGCAAGCTTGGGGCACCCATTAACTCCTTGGCAGCTACCTGGGGTAACCAGGGCCTGTTCGTGAGAGCAGCAAGACTTAAGACCCCAAGAGGCTAAAGAACACGCAGACTTTGAACGCAGACCCTGAGCGCAGGCTCTTGAGTCCATGGATCCTGAGCACAGGAGTGGACCTTGAGAGAGGACCCAGTGCAGAGGGGTTAACGACTGTGGAAACAGCGCCCTGAAACTATTAAAGGAGCCTCAGACAGAACAAACAAGGGGGCCACCAGGAGGCTTGACCCTGAGAACAACGAGATCTGAGAGTTCAAGAGCCTAGAGAACGCAAACAGACTCTGGGTGTGAGGAAAAACCTGAGAGGGCGCAGGGCTAACAATGGCAAGCCATTCTCAAGAACCCCAAAAGAGAAAGATCATCAAGAAGAAATCTGTAACACTGGACAACTTTTACACAGAGAAAGTCCAGACAGCAGAGCAAACAGCAGAGGAGAACAAACAAGTAATCACATCCAGACCCTCCCACAATAATGAAAACTGGTCACAAGCTATTGAAGAGTTCAAATTTGAGATGATGAGAAAGATGGAAGAGATCTGGCAAGAAAATAACAGTTTAAAAGGCAGAATTTCACAATTGGAAAGTGAGGCAAGTCAACTGAAGACCAGAAATGACCAGATTGAAAAGGAAAACCAAAAGATTATAACTGAAATACAGTCCCTAAAGGCTAGAATTGAGCAATTAGAAGCTAAAGATCTCTCAAGACAGCAAGAACAAATAAAGCCAAAAGACTGATAAAATAGAAGGAAACATGAAATATCTCAATGAGAAATTGACAGATCAAGAAAACAGGTCAAGAAGAAACAATTTGAAAATCATTGGTCTTCCTGAAAAAGCAGAAATAAATAGAAATTTGGACTCCATATTAAAGGAAATTATTCAGCAAAATTGCCCTGAAGTTCTACAACAAGAGGGCAATATAAACATTGAAATGATCCATAGATCACCCTCTACACTAGACCCAGAAAAGACAACCCCAAGGAAAATAACAGCCAAATTCAAGAGCTTCCAAGTAAAAGAAAAAATCTTACAAGAAGCCAGAAAGAGACAATTCAAATATCAAGGAGCACCAATCAGGATCACACAGGATCTGACAGCCTCCACACTACAAGACCCACAGGCTTGAAACATGATATTCAGAAAGGCAAGAGAACTGGGCCTTCAACCATGGATAAACTACCCATCAAAACTGACTATATATTTCCAGGGGAAAGTATGGGCATTCAACAAAATTGAAGATTTCCAAGTATTTTCACAGAAAAGACCAGGACTAAATGGAAAGTTTGATATCCAACCACAAAAATCAAGAGAAACACGAAAAGGTAAATAAGAAACAGAGGGGAAAGAAAGAAAACTCAGAATTTTTAAATTTGCCTCTTTAAGGGCTTCAATAAAATCTAATTATCTGTATTCCTATGTGGAGAAATACTATGTATAATTCTCTGTAGTGAACTCTATTCACTATTATAGTAATCAGAAGAATAATTCATAGGGAGAGGGTGGAATACTAAATGGTCTAAGATGACATAGGGGGTGGGAAAGAGGGGGGGGTGAATAGTAGGGGACACCAAGAGAAACTTGAGTGAATAAGAAAAATAGGATATTCTAGTACATACAAAGAGGGCATGGGAAGGGGAGGGGACAAATACTATTATAAGAAGGAGAGGAAGAGACCATTAAGAGGTAATATTTAAACCTTACTCTCAGTGTAATCAACCCAGAGAGGGAAGAGTAGCTTTATTATCCATTGGGATATAAAATTCTTTCTAACCCTACTGAGAAAGTCAGAAGGGATAAACCAAGGGGAGCAGGGGAGTGGGGAGGTCTAAAAAGGGAGGGGAGAAGAAGGGGAAGGGAATTCATTAGATCTTTAAAAATAAAAAGGGGGGAATAATAAGGGAGGGGGTAGAAAGGGAAGTTAATCAAGGGAGGGGATAAGGGATACTGGCTTAAAGCAAACCACTGGTATAAAAGGAAATAGTTTAAGAAGAAGGGGTAGGACTAGGGGAGGATACAAAAATGTCAGCGAATGCACAACTGATAATTGTAAATCTGAATTTGAATGGGATGAACTCGCTCATAAAACAGAAGCAAATAGCAGAGTGGATTAGAAACCAAAATCCCACCATATGTTGTCTACAAGAAACACATATGAGGCGGGTGGACATACATAAGTTTAAGGTTAAGGGCTTGAGCAAAATCTTTTGGGCGTCAAATGAGAAAAAGAAGGCAGGAATGGCTATTGTGATTTCTGACAAAGCCAAAGTAAAAATAGATATGATTAAAAAAGACAGGGAAGGTCATTACATCCTGATTAAAGGCAGTTTAAACAATGAGGAAATAACACTGCTCAATATGTACGCACCAAGTGGCAGAGCATCCAAATTCATAAAGGAGAAACTGGCAGAGCTCAAGAAGGAAATAGATAGTAAAACCATAATAGTGGGAGATCTAAATATTCCTCTTTCAGATCTAGATAAATCAAACCAAAAAATAAATAAGAGGTAAGAGAGGTGAAAGAGAGGTGAATGAAGTCCTAGAAAAATTAAGATTTAATTGATATGTGGAGGAAAATAAATAGTGACAAAAAGGATACACCTTCTTTTCAGCTGCACATGGTACATTCACAAAGATTGACCATGTAATAGGGCATAGAAACATTGCAAACAAATGCAAAAGAGCAGAAATAATAAATGCAACCTTCTCAGATCATAATGCAATAAAAATAATAATTAGTAAGGGCACCTGGACAGGAAAATCAAAAACTAATTGGAAATTAAATAATATGATTCTCCAAAACCAATTAGTCAAAGAAGAAATCATAGAAACAATCAACAGTTTCACTGAAGAGAATGACAGTGATGAGACATCCTACCAAACTCTGTGGGATGCAGCCAAGGTCCTTGAGTGCATATATTCACAAATTAGGGAGGGCAGAGATTAATGAATTGGGCATGCAACTCAAAAAACTAGAAAGCGAGCAAATTAAAAATCCCCAGATGAAAACTAAATTAGAAATACTAAAAAATCAAGGGAGAAATTAATAAAATTGAAAGTAAAAGAACTAATGAATTAATAAATAAGACTAGAAGCTGGTATTTTGAAAAAACAGATAAAATGGACAAAGTGCTGGTCAATCTAATTAAAAAAAGGAAAGAAGAAAACCAAATTTGACAGTATAAAGATGAAAAGGGAGACCTCACCTCTAATGAAGGGGAAATTAAGGCAATCATTAAAAACTATTTTGCCCAATTATATGGCAATAAATATAGCAATCTAGGGGATATGGATGAATATTTACAAAAATATAATTTACAAAAATATAGATTAACAGCAGAAAAAATAGAATACCTAAACAATCCCATATCTGAAAAAGAAATTGAACAAGCCGTCAAAGAAGTCCCCAAGAAAAAATCACCAGGACCTGATAGATTCACAAGTGAATTCTATCAGACATTCAAAGAGCAACTAATCCCAATACTATTACAAATTATTTGATATTATAAGCAAAGAAGGAGCCCTACCAAATTCCTTTTATGACACAAACATGGTACTGATTCCAAAGCCAGGGAGATCAAAAACAGAGAAAGAAAACTACAGACCAATCTCCCTAATGAACATAGATGCAAAAATCTTAAATAGAATACTAGCAAAGAGACTCCAGCAAGTAATTAAGAAGATCATCTACCATGATCGGGTGGGATTTATACCAGGAATGCAAGGATGGTTCAACATTAAGAAAACCATCCACATAATTGACCATATCAACAGTTTAACAAACAAAAATCACATGATTATCTCAACAGATGCTGAAAAAGCCTTTGACAAAATACAGCATCCATTCCTATTGAAAACACTGAAAAGTATAGGAATAGAAGGACCTTTCCTAAAAATAATAAACAGTATATACCTAAAACCATCAACAAGCATCCTATGCAATGGGGATAAATTAGAAGCCTTCCCAATAAGATCAGGAGTGAAACAAGGATGCCCATTATCACCTCTATTATTCAACATAGTACTAGAAACACTAGCAATAGCAATTAGAGAAGAAAAAGAAATTGAAGGTATCAAAATAGGCAATGAGGAGACTAAGCTATCACTCTTTGCAGATGATATGATGGTCTACTTAAAAAATCCTAGAGAATCAACTAAGAAGCTTGTAGAAATAATCAACAACTTTAGCAAAGTTGCAGGATACAAAATAAATGCACGTAAATGATCAGCATTTCTATATATTTCCAACACATCACAGCAGCAAGAGGTAGAAAGAGAAACACCATTTAAAATCACCCTAGACAATATAAAATACTTAGGAATCTATCTACCAAAATGAATACAGGGATTATGCGAAAACAACTACAAAATACTTTCCAAACATAACTGGATCTCAACAATTGGAAAGCCATTGATTGCTCATTGGTAGGAGGAGCTAACATAATAAAAATGACCATTCTACCCAAATTAATTTACCTATATAGCGCCATACCTATCAAACTACCAAAAAACTCCTTTACTGAATTAGGAAAAACTATAACAAATTTTATTTGGAATAACAAAAGGTCAAGAATATCAAGGGAAATAATGAAAAAATATGAAGGAAGGGGGCCTAGCAGTACCAGATAGTAAACTATACTATAAAGCAACTGTCATCAAAACAATATGGTACTAGCTAAGAGACAGAAGGGAGGATCAGTGGAATAGACTTGGGGTAAATGACATCAGCAAGACAGTCTATGAAAAACCCAAAGAGCCCAACTTTTGGGATATGAATCCACTATTTGACAAAAACTGCTGGGAAATTGGAAAACAATATGGGAGAGATTAGGTTTAGATCAACATCTCACACCCTACACCAAGATAAATTCAGAATGGGTGAATGACTTGAATATAAAGAGGGAAACTATAAATAAGTGAACACAGAATAGTATCAGATCTCTGGGAAAGGAAAGATTTTAAAACCAAGCAAGAGTTAGAGAAAATTACAAAATGTAAATTAAATGGTTTTGATTATATTAAACTAAAAAGCTTTTGTACAAACAAAAACAACGTAGTCAAAATCAGAAGGGAAACAACAAATTGGGAAAAAATCTTTATAACAAAAAACTCTGACAGGGGTCTAATTACTCAAATATATAAGGAGTTAAATCAATTGTATAAAAAAAAAATCAAGCCATTCCCCAATTGATAAATGGGCAAGAGACATGAATAGGCAATTTTCAGGTAAAGAAATCAAAAGTATCAATAAGCACATGAGAAAGTGTTCCAAATCTCTAATAATTAGAGAAATGCAAATCAAAACAACTCTGAGGTATCACCTCACACCTAGCAGATTGGCTAAAATGACAACAGGGGAGAGTAATGAATGCTGGAGGGGATGTGGCAAAATTGGGACATTAATGCATTGCTGGTGGAGTTATGAACTGATCCAACCATTCTGGCTGGCAATTTGGAACTATGCTCAAAGTGCTATAAAAAAATGCCTGCCCTTTGATCCAGCCATACCATTGTTGGGTTTGTACCCCAAAGAGATCATAAACAAACAGACTTGTATGAAAATATTTATAGCTGCGCTCTTTGTGGTGGCAAAAACCTGGAAAAGGAGGGTATGTCCTTCAATTGGGGAATGGCTGAACAAATTGGTATATGCTGGTGATGGAATACTATTGTGCTCAAAGGAATAATAAACTGGAGGAATTCCATGTGAACTGGAAAGACCTCCAGGAACTGATGCAGAGCGAAAGGAGCAGAGCCAGAAGAACATTGTACACAGAGACTGATATACTGTGGTAAAATCGAATGTAATGGTCTTCTGTACCAGCAGCAATGCAATGACTCGGGACAATTCTGAGGGATATATGGTAAAGAATGCTACCCACATTCAGAGGAAGGACTGCAGGAGAGGAAACATATAAGAAAAACAATTGCTTGAACGCATGGGTTGGGGTGGACATGATTGGGGATGTAGACTCAAAACTACCACACCAATACAACTACCAACAATTTGGAAATAGGTCTTGATCAATGACACATGATAAAACCAGTGGAAATGTGCATCGGCCATGGGTGGAGGGGAAGTGCGGGGGGTGAAGGAGAAAGTAGGAGCATGAATCATGTAACCATGTTAAAAATGAATATTAATAAATGTTTTAAAAAAAAGGATTATATTTAAGCATGGTATCTGATTATGAAATCTTTTCTGTATGTTATCATAATGGTAAACAAACACTGACTTACCATCCTCTGGTGAGGTAGGATTAGGATAAATGTGATGAGAGGCTTTTGATTTTTCATCAGTGAATGTTCCCTGGAAAACATAAATGAACAAAGAGAAAGATTAAGACAACACTAGGAAAATAATTTATTTATATCAAATTCTAAATAACTATAGTAATGGTAATGAAGAAAATAAAAGTAAACAATTAAGCATGTACTACATATGTAGTAATGATACGTTCTTGATAGTCAGAAAACTGAATGGAAAATAGGTAAGCCAAAATAACAGACAATTTGGACATTTAATATTTTAACAAAAAACCAAGGGAAACAGTAAATGAAAAAAAATCAACAAGCATTAAATCAACTCACAAAATTCAAGAAGAAAAAAGAAAGGGTTTTCCAAATTACAAGAATCACAGAGACTGTAATTTGTACAAGGTCATTAAAAAAAAAAAAAAAAAAAAAACCACAGGACTGGAACTTTTAGAATCTTAGAGCAGGGCTCTTTCTCCTACATCAAACTGCCAGGGCTTAAGCTCTAAGATTTGATTGGGAGTACTGGTAAAACAAATGCAAATTTAAGGGTCAAAGAGAATAGGAGGTAGAGATTTCCTTATAACTTAAGAAAAACAAATTCATAAGTCTGCTCCTGAGTAAAAGTTGGCTATCTTACAACTATTTTATTTTTGGTTAGATCATATAGATCATTAAATATCTTGCTGATACAAAGAGAACATTATGATTTCCATAGCTCTAAAAAAAGTGACCTAGAGTCCACAATAAAACATTATCCATGGCCAAAGAAGGAACTATTGGATTTTGATTGCACACAATCCTCCACTTTATTTTCATCATGAGTTCCTTATAGTATGTATGGTATGTTTTCAGTCACGACACGAGGAATATGGAAATGTATACCATATGAAAGCACTGGTATAACCTTTTCAGACTATTTATTGCCTTGGAGAGGGGGAGAATCTGAATCATAAAATGTCAGAACACAATTGTCAAAAATTGTTTCTAGGGGGCAGCTGGGTAGCTCAGTGGATTGAGAACCAGGCCTAGAGATGGGAGGTCCTAGGTTCAAATCTGGCCACAGACACTTCCTAGCTGTGTGACCCTGGGCAAGTCACTTGACCCCCCTTGCCTACCCTTACCATTCTTCTGCCTTGGAGCCAATACATAGTATTGACTCCTAGACGGAAGGTAAGGGTTTTTAAAAAAAATTGTTTCTACATGTAATTGAAAAAAATAAATTAATAAAAAAGAAAAGTAATTAGGGAAAGTGGAGGGTATCAATAAGGTACTAAAATAACCTTCATGAAGATTTAATATAAGAATGCAAAATGAATGGAAGAAACTCTGTTGGTACAAGAGACCCTGAGCACCAATTCATATTTTAACAGACACCTAGACAAAGAAGGTCAAGGAAGTGCCTTTTTGAAAAAGTCTTAGATATATTATGCAAAAGTTCTGGAGCAGTGTTCTACCTGATGTCTTTTGACAATGTCCTTTAGTTTGTTAGCCAACTTCAGTTCAATGTCTGGAATGAGGTAGATGTTAGGTCTGCTTAAACAATTGTTCTGAAAAAGAGAAAAAAGATTTAAATATTTTTTGTTTAATGGCAGAAAACAACCTAGCTATTGTGAAGATGGGATTAATTCTCCCCTGCCCTTTTTTAGATTTAATCACTAGAAGCTTATATACCACTTATCCTTAAGTATGGGGAGGTCTATGACCCACTGTGCTACAATGAGTGAAGAATAAGAACCTACTGACTGCCCCCTGGCAGTCCTAAGCAAAGCTTTAGCAGTAACTGGTACAAGTAAAGTGAGAGGAAGGCACAGGAAGTGACAAAAGGAATGGTCTTTATAAGTAGCAAGAACTTCCTGTGAGGAGGTCTTTAGCCTTCAACTGGACCCTGGAGGAGTGATGGCTGAGGACTGCTCTCTATTTCTATTAGGACTACCACCTAGGTGAGTGAAATAGGCTGACTCCCTTCCCTGGCTACCCTGGAGTAGTGTACTAACCTTGGGAGGGGTCCCTTATCTGGGAGGAGGCCTTGTGGCTAAAACTCTCATTAATTGACCCTTAGGACCTCTGAAAGGGGCTTCTGGAGCTCTGCAGGAGTAAAGCCAGGGCTTGAGCACACAGTCTAAATCAGTGATGGGCAAACTCACTATGCCCCCACATCCAGATGTAGTTATTAGGGAATTGCTTAAGGCAGAGATAGGCCTGGATCTGGCCTGCAGGGAATAGTTTGCCCATCACCAGTCTAGCTCATTAAGCTAGATCTCTTACTCTGTCCTCTTTCTCATTTTTATACTTGTCACTCTTTCCCTCTATTTTATAAATAAATTGCTAAAAAAAATCACTTGGAATTAATTAATTCCTGGTAACCACACTCTGATAAATTTAGTCCAAACCTTTTATTTCCTCCCCCTCCACATTCTGCCCCTTACATTATGGACTGTCTCTCGAATTCCAAAATTAATCCAAGGAGCATATGCAGGACATTCAGATAAAACAATGGTTAGCTAATCCCTCTTTCTAGAGTCTTAAGACTTATTCCAGTGTTTATAAGTTTAGAATAAGTGCATTCAGAGAAAAAATTTTAACTTATTAGAAAATGGACCTTGAGGAAAAGTATTAATCAAAGTCTCTTATTCCACTTCCAGTTGTAGGAAAAAACAGGGGTTTAAAAATTGTATTATGTCTCATGTGCAAATATAAAACAAAAAATCAGCTGACTTTTCTTAACAAAGAAAGCAGGCTCTCAATGTACTACACTATGCTGCTTCTCCTACCAATGATCCATTCTAATCTTCATTTTGTTGACTCAAATTTGACATTCCATTAATTAAAATTATAATTTATTTGTTAAACATTCAACACAATAGATTAGCCATGACTAACTCATTAAGGAGAAAAATGATAAAGAAAATATGGTTATTAAGTGCATGGTATGTAAGCATGTATAAAATTCAAATAGGGAAAAGTTCATGTGAAGCTAATAAATATAAGTTTTATAATTATCCCATCATAATTTACCAATTATACTCTCTGCTTTCTATCCCACCATAATTTAACAACTGTATTATCTGTTTACATATTTATAATAAAAACATTCTACAAAAACAAAGTAAATTTCAGAAATACTTCTGATTTCTTCCCTGAAAACCTAACTCTGGGAAATCTAACAAAATAGGACATTTAGGAAACTGTTAGGTTATTATCTAAGTTGAAAAGTTAATAAATATCTTGCCTGCACTAGTGTTTTTTCAATGTTCATAAACATCTCCACATTTCGATCCATTCGGGATGGATTCTGCAGGTCAAACCTTCTCCTAAAAATGAAGAAAATAATTGGAATTAAATTTATTATTTCAAAAAGCAATATTTATAGACCACTTTGTTCAATTTTGTAAAGAGACTGATCTAATAAGAAAATGGCACTTAAAAACAATGCATCCAAGAAAGTCCTCATAAATTATTTGCTCAACAAAGAAAATTTTGCACGTACATTTTACCAATAAATACTTCCATATTTCAAGGGAAAAGACATACTAAATTATAAAACCAGTGAAATTAAATGTTAACTGCATGAAATAATTCTAGTTTTCTTTTGTTTTAACTAACTTCCTAAATCTGAAGGAACCTTAAAGATTCACAGAAACAATACTAGCTCTTCAAAGAAAAATCTACTAAAAGATAATTTTTTTTGGCTTTACTGATGGGAATTTAAAATAATTTAAGAAAGGAAAAGCATCATAAGAAGTTATATTTTCACACAGTGGAACCATATTTCATGTGTGAGGGTAACCTTTAAAGTCAGGTTGAAAGAGGAAAACAAAAGTTTTTAAATTTAAGTATACTATCATTAAAAGACAGAGCTGGAAAAAGAAGATGTCTTTAAAAGAAAGTGGTGTATATCAGTTAGGAAATGGAATTAATATTTTTGCTCTGGAAATAATTTAATGTAAATTCCATGTTTCACCTCGCTAAGCTATTATCAAGAGATAGGCAGGAATCAGTTCTACCTTTTTAAAAGGGGGAAATGAAAAGAAGTAAAGGCTCATTTGGTAGTGAAAGTTATAAAGTCAAGGACAAAAATACTCTAGAAACAGTTTCACTTAAAAAGAAGTCTTATATTAAGGTCTTCAATACCACAATAGTATTATTCCAGATTTACTATGCAACAAAATAGACACAAAGAAGTCAAAGTGAATATTCCAAGGTCCTTATAGCTGTCCAAGAATGCAAGGAAAACCAACCATTCTCACTAGCTCTATCTGCATAAGCAGAATGAATAGACTGTGAGTACAGTGAAACTATTCTAAACAAGAATACACAGGAACAAATGGATTAGCATCTTTTGACTCACAGTTCAACTGTTGTTGAGAAATGATCCTAGAACATTTCAAATTATTATTTTCCTTTTACTTTATTTGGGGAAGAGAGGAAGGAAATTTAACTTAATTCCTGGTATTGGTTTGCTTACACACAAAAAATTGGTTATCCATATTTTTTAAGCTATATCATTAAAGATAAATAGCTCTTCTTTCTATATTACTCCCTAAATCTGCTGTTCTTGTTTAATTGTTACCCTGTTCTGCTCACTTCATTCCATGTCAGTTCATACCATCAAAGGTTCTCTGAATCAGTTTGACATGTCTTATATAGCATAATATATTATGTCCATCTATCACAATTTGAAATCTTAGCTTTTCCATTTGTCATAAACTGAACATAAACAATAACTTTCCATTATATTATCTCCCCAAAATATAGGTTCTATGGGGGCAGGGAAGGATTTTATTTATTTTAATCTCCAAAACATAGCATAGTGAGTGGTACATATCAAGTGCTAAATAAATCCTTTTTCATTCCATTCAACCCTCCTATACATCAATTTCTTCATTTGTAATATAATACTATTCCATCTACCTCAATGAAATACCACAACTGCAGCATTAACAACTACAATGTGAGTGACTCTCAACCTTTGAGCTGGCATGACTCCCCTAGTTCTCTTCATATCTGCACACCAAATGCCTACTCAAAGTCTCCAACTTATCTTTTTCCTTATACTGGTACTTCCTCCAAATTGCCTTATTTCTTTTGAGAGTATCACCATTCTTCTAATCACTGAGGTTCACAACCTAGATTTTCTCCTCTTTTTTATTCTCCACATTCAATTACAGTCACATTTTTAATTTTACTTTGATAACATCTCTCATATCTGTCCTTTTACATGGCTACCTAGCCCTGTTTCAGGCCCTTTTCACCTCTTGTGGGAATTTCTTTTAATTTATTTCCTTGCTATTTCTAACTTCTCAGGTATATAATGAATTATCCACAAAGGGGTCAAAATAATCAATTTTCCTACAGAATGGCTTAAACTACAGCATTCAAAAGCATTTGGGCAGCTCTTTATTCTCCCTCGCATAAACTACAAATATCTTAACCTATCATTTGAATCTCTACAAAATCAGTCTCCTACATATATTTACAGCTTTACCTTACATTACTTCTGTTCATTCATTTTGAGGCAAACAGTACTGCTAGCAGTTTCCTGGATTCAAAATTCCTTTTCTGCTTCTATGCATTCCCATCAAGAAGACTCCAAAACTAACTTATTTATCTTCTTTACCTCTCAAAATCCTTATTTCATCCAATCTCTCTATATATGGTATTCTTCCCAGCACCCTAAGGACAGAAACTTTTTTTCTTAGTCATTCCACTGCATGGCACAGTACTTTGCATGTAATAGTTAAAATAAATGTCTGCTGAACTGAGCTGTCAATGTTGAATATATATATGTATATATATATATTACATATATAATATACAAATGTCAAAATATAGAATTAAAGAGAACATAAAAGAACAATTCCCCAACTCCTAGGTCTATTCAGGCAAAACTGGTAATATATGGAATGACCTCCAGGAATTGATGCAGAGTGAAAGGAGCAGATCCAGGAGAACATTGTACACAGAGACTGATACACTTTAGTACAATCGAACATAACAGACTTCTTTACTAGCAGCAACGCAATGATCTAGAGCAAGGCTAAGGGACTTATGAGAAAGAAAACTAGCCACATTCAGAGGAAGAACTGTGGGAGGAGAAACACAGAAGAAAAACAACTGCTTGAACACATGGGCTGATGGGGATATTATTGGGGATGAAGACACTAAACAATAACTGTAGTCCAACTATCAATAATATGGAATTAGATCTTGATCAATGACACATGTAAAAACCAGTGGAATTGTGCATGAGCTAAGGGGGGTTAGGGGAAAGGTTTGGGGGAGAGGGAAAGAACATGAAATACGTAAGTAGGGGAAAATATTCAAAGCCCTGAATTCTCAGCTCTGATCTTAAATTGTTCCTTTTCACAAGACAGAAGGGTATCTTCTCATTAGCTCAGTGTATCTTTATGAATTATGAATAGAAAAGTGAAGGCAATTGAGTATTACCAGCAGAAACCATGTTAAGATTTAAATTTCACATTACTTGAATATATTATATTCTAATTAGAAATGGAGAACCAAGTAGGGAAAATGAAAAAACATGCCTTTCTCTGCTCTCTCCTCACATAATCCAAACCTCTTTCTGGTTTTCCCTTTATTATTTTCTTAGTAAAATGGGAACATCAACTAAAAATTTTTTTAAAGCAAATGAATACTCATTCTAACTTAATCTGAGTAGAATTCATGAAGGTGATGGGCTTTTTATAGGAGATTTTTTGAAAAATGACTTAAAAGATTTTTAAAAATAAGAAAAAGTTAATTCCAAGTTTTGGGTATAGAGGTAGAGGACTACAGATATTTAGTCTATTGTGTCCATTGCTTTTACTGAATTCAGAAGGACAGCATAACATATATTATTTATAGAGTATATGCTCTTCTACTAGTAAAAGAGGATATATTACATTATAAAATAGTATAATTTATATATATTAATTATTTTTGGGAATATGTATATATAATATTATTTTCTCTGTTGAAAAAGAAGGCTTCCTGAGTGATGGGAAAGGGAATATTCAGAAACTAATGTGAAACAAAAGCAAAGGCTTCAATAAAACTTTAAAAATCAAAAGAAATAAATACACATGACAGAGCAAGCTTTAAAGACAACATCTTTGAGGTGCTAGCACTGGTAGCTGTGGAATAAGCTTCATTCAAGCAACTATTTAGGACTACTGGGTATAATACAATGTGGTAGTACTTTAATATATAGATTATAATACCTCTAAGTAGCCTTTGAATGACTATAAATCGATCTGAATGACTAACGTATAACTTATGTCTCAAGGAGAATTATTTAGCTAGTTCCTTCCAATATGCATCAGCAACACAACCAAGCATTAGGGCTCCAAAAGGAACACATGCTATGACTAGGCCCAGGAGATCATCTTGTTCTCTTGATCTACACCTTCAAACCCCAAAGAAGGGGTGAGGGCCTATAATTTATTTTGAAGGGGTTGAAGGATAGTGTTCATTGGTTTTTATGCCGAAGAGTTGACCCTTAAGTTGTCAATGACTATGCAAAACTCAAGAAAAGGCCCATCATAGTTTGCTCAGATAGGTAGGCCTGGAGATTAGACAAAGAACAAGATATGTTAATCAGTGAAAAATACAAGCCAATGGGCCAGAAGTACATATTCTGAAATAAAACTGACTCCCATGTATATATATTAATAGATGGTCCTCAGGCAAATTTAACTATGCAAATACTATTGTTTATAAATCTACACTCTGCTATTATACTCATATGTAACTTTATAATATTAAATATAATTTTATTTCTGGAATTACTGCAATTACAAACTAAAGTACCACAAGATATTAGTAAAATAATATTCCATCAACAATGTAGGATCATTTTACTTGATAAAAATTAGAAAACTACAAGATCCATTAAATAAAAGAATTTTTAAAGTTTAATATTAATAGTTATTTTTTAATATAAATATAGCTACATGTTATAACTAATTGTTCAAATTAGAAATAAAATACCTCTCTAAAGTTAGGTATGAAATAAATTTAATATCTCAAGATAGACAACACTATCTTGAAATTTATTAATCTTATTCCCTATGAAAAGTTTCACACTGAAGCAGACTGGATATAATCTTTGTAACTTCAATGTTATCTTCATATTAGCAAATGATAAAAAAAGCTTACCATCCCTGTTCATTTTTATACTTGTAAGCAGCCCCAAGAATGTGACACAAGGTGCCTCCAGCTTTGAAATCCATGAAGCACTTTGCCTGAAAACAATACAATAATGAGTTATACAAGTGAAAAGTTTTATAATAGTTCACTTCTAATTTATAAAAACCCAGGTGGGATTCATGACTGAAATTATTTATTCATCTTTTGAGAAACTAACAAATAATTTTTAAACCCTTATATTCTATATTAAAATCAGTACTACATATTGGTTCGAAGGGAGAAGAGTGATAAGGGATAGGCAATGGGGGTTAAATGACTTGCACTAGGTCACACTGCTGGGAAGTGTCTGAGGCCTGGATCTATCCACTGAGCCACCCACCTGCCCCCCTATAACTCTTGAAAATAATCCTTTACTTTTAAGGAAAACTAAAAAATCACAATCTGTATCTAAAACCAGAGATAAAGATAGAAAAAATTGATTTTACTATCAAGCAACAAGCATTCATTATATATCTGCTATCTGAAAGGTAGAAAAGTCTAGGAAAACCAAGACAAATATAAAACAATCTTTCTCCATAAAGAGTTTTTTTTAATTTGTTTTATTTTGTTTTGGGAGTGTACTTAAATAATTACATATATTACATATGCAAAATCAGGTAAATTTCAGGATAAGCCCACATAAGACTAGTAGTCCCAAGAGATTCGCTGTTTTTAGATATTTACAAGAATTCCATTTATAGAAAACTATTTCCAAACTATTTTGACTAAAGGCAGAACCAAGATAACAGAGTATAGGCCACAATTCCCTCCTAAAAACTTTAAAATAACGCATCAGTTCAAATTTTGGAACAGTTCATATATTGACTCCTAAAAACGTTAAAATAAGGCATCAGATAAAATTTTGAAATGGCAGAATCACCCACAGGTCAGAGAGAGACATTTTCCCAGCCTAAAACACCTTAGGAGGTCCATCAGAGAGGCCTACAACACTGGAGCAGCCACAGACCCAGAGCACCAGCTGTGGGCCTTGGAGGTAGCAACAGTAGCTTCAGGAGCTCTCAGCCCAAAGACAGTTATAGGGGCTGGACAACCAATTAGAAAAAGATTACAGGGAATCCTCTGCTGGCACTGGATGCTACTAGTATTGACTGGCAACCCTATTGTCCATAAGCAGTTCTGAGTCTCAGTCTCAGGGCAGAAAGGCACACTAGTACTTGTAGCTGGCAGGATAGAAGGGACTCTTCCTGGTTAAAGACCAGAGTGCAGACCAAGAAACCAAGGACCACACCTCTCCCAGGATAACACCACCTTGGAAGCACTGCAAACCTGCAGACTCCAGAACTAGCTCTGAAAACAGTAGCACTGAAAAAGTCTGAAGTTTAGAACACTGCCTTCTTGCTCTCAGGTTAGGAGAGCCCAACTTTAACATGACGATCAAAGTGAATAAACAGGCTGTGAAAATAAGCAAACACTTTTGGAGAGGTGGTAGGGAGCAGCTCTGCCCAAGTCCCTCTGCCTTTCTGATAACAAATTGTGGGGGAGGGGTCCCCACCACAGCAGCACGTCCAGAGTGCCCTGTGTACCATCTTTGTCTTTGTGAAAATAGGATTAACTCTCTCCTTGCCTATTTTTACTTAATCAAATGAAGAATTTAAAGTACCCCTACATGACAGTTCCCCCTCTAAAGGCCACTGCCCAGCCCCGGGGAAGTGCTAAGCAAATTGAAAGACTGCAATTGGTTCCTGTAAAGTGGGGAAGGGACAGGAAGTGACAGGGAAAAAAAGGACTATTAAAAGTCCTGAACTTCCTGTCCAAGACTTCTCCTTTGGAGTCATCTTTGGACTCTGCATTGGTGAGCAGGAATGGAGTAGGAGTAGAAGGATGAGGATGAAAAGGAGTGAGAGTGAAGGGCTGAGGATGACACCCAGGCTGCAAGCTATTTGCCAGCTACTGTGCTAAATGCTACAGATACAAAGAAAGGAAAAGACATCTTGCTCTTGAGGAACTAGGAAGATAGTAGTTCCCTCAAGAGTAATGTGTAAATGTAGAAAGGGAAAAGATTTAGAGGAAAAGATAGAACCTAGGATTCTATTCTATTCTAAAAGATTGGACCTGCTGAGTTTAAGATATCTATAGGACAAATGATGCAAAGTGAAAAGAGCAGAGAACACTATATAGTAACAGAAATATTATATGAGAATCAACTGAATGATTAAACTATAATCAATAAAGCAAGGTTTCAGGATAACTCCTGTAGCAATCCAGGTATACATTAATTGTGATATTATTTTAAGAAGTATTCAAAAACTTAACTCTTATACTGCTAATGATTGATCTCTGCAATCCTGAGTCAAATTGAATGTTGACCTTGCCAAATCCCTAGCCCTTCCCTAAGGCTACACCCCAGAAGAGAGTCAGTTATCTCAGTCTCCTTACTTTTCCTTCAATGATCAATTAACATAGGTATCAAACATCAGTAGATGCCTTAGGCCCTATCCACCCTGGATCCTGATCTTAGCTCTACCTATTGTTTCAGATTTTGGTAGTTTGCATTTTATGATGATTACCTCATAATGTTAATGTATCAGGCCACTGGCCTCTCCCCTTCCCCCCATACTGTTGTAACCCCAATAAAAGTGACAAGACATCAGTTGGCAAGAGAGCTCTCAACCATCAGAGCTCCTAACCATGAAGCTCTTGACCATCAGAGCTTACTCGCTGTCTGTCTACCTTATGCCAAAACTTTCTGTGTCTGTGTGTCTTTATTCTCGCCTTATATTCTCTTTCCAATAATCCTTAACCCGTAACCCATTTTCACTCAGTCCTTGGTTCCCCTTTCTGAGTGTCCAACCCACTAGGAATCTTCGTGGAGTCGGTGGACGGCTTCAACTCCAAACACTAATACACTGTTGGTGGAATTGTGAAAAATACAATCACTCTGGAGAGCAATGTGGAACCAGGTTCAAAGAGCCATAAAACTGTACAAACCCTTTGAACCAGTAATACCACTAGGTCAGTATCGCAAAGAGATCAGAGATAAGGGAAAAGGACCTATCTGTACCAAAATATTTTAGTAGCTCTTTTTTTGTGGCAAAGAATTGGAAACAGAAGGGTGACCCATCACTTGGGGAAGCAAAGAACAATTTGTGGTACATAGTTGTAATGAAATACTATTGCACCGTAAGAAATGACAAACAATTACAGCAACAGAAATAATATATGAAGATCAAATGTGAAGGACTAAACCATTATCAGCAATTCAAGTCTCCAAAATAACCACAAGGGACTCAGGATGAAAATGCTATCCATGGCTAAAGAAGGAACTGCTGGATCCCGAGTATAGATGAAAGCATGCCATCTTCTACTTTAATTTCCTTCACGAGATTTTTGTTTTATGTGTGATTTGTGTATGCCTACACAACATGAGCAATACAGAAACATATCTTGCATGAAAGTATTGGTATAACCTATATCAGATTACTTACTGCCTTGGGGAAGGGGGGGAGGGAGAAAATCTGAATTGAGAAATGTCAGATAATAATTGTCAAAAATTGTTTTTATGTGTAATTGAAAAAGAAGTGTTTTTAAAAAAGATGTCTACAGGGCATCCAGTTGGAAAATATATAATGATGGGTGGTTGGAGATGTGACTGTAGATCATCATGAAAGTGAGGGCTAGATAAGGAGATTTGAGAATTCATCAACATAGAGAATATATATTCTGATTTGTGAGATCCTGGTTCACTGTTGAAAATGCAATGGGGTTCATAAAATTTTAAATGACTGATTTCTTTTTAAATTCTTACCATTCTTGCATTTTAAGCATTATTAAGAGTCTTTGTTGTTGATATTGTTCAGTCATTTTCAGGCATACCTAACTCTTTGTGGTCCCATTCAGAATTTTCTTGGCAAAGATATTGAAATGGTTTGCCATTTCTTTCTCTGGCTCATTTTATAGATGAGGAAAAAAGAATTAAGGGACTTGCCCATGTGTAAATGGAATTAGCTCAAGCCCATACATAGTTAAAACTCTAGCCACCAGAGATAATGTCATCCCCACCTCCCTTAGTGGGGAGGGGAGATGAGTTACCCACAATAAGTAACAAATTAAGAACAAGGGGCAGTCCAAAAACCAGTATGAGGCTGCCATTTGTCCACTTGAATTAAGAGGTGGACTCCCAGGAAGTGATGAAAGATGCTATCTCTTCAAGTATGATGGTAACTTCCTGTTGAGGCAGTTCGTGCTTTGAACTTGGTGCAGAAGGAGCTCAGCTGAGACCTCAGGCAGCTTCCCCTCTGAATTGTCACATGGGTAAGTTAGGCTGACTTCCTTTGGCCTACCTTGGCATTTCCAGAGTCCCTGCCTCAAGGAGGCTTCTTTGCCTCCTTGCTAAGGTCTTGTGGCTAATAGCTTAATTTAATTATTCTTTTAATTCTCACTCAGCCAGGATCTCCGCTGGTCTGAACCAGTTTTTCTCTCTTTCTTCTTACCTTTGACCTTCCTAATTGTAAATAAACTACCATAAAACCGATCCTGACTTGGGTCTGTTTTAATTATGGAATCAGTCTAGATCTGATTGATTCCTGGCGACCACAACTTAATATATATCTATATAATATCTAATTTTTCCTTATAATACCCAGGGTCACATAGCTAACAAGTGTCTGAGGCCAAATTTGAACTCAGGAAGGAGTCCTTGTGCCTTTAAGCCCAGGACTCTATCCACTGCACCAGACTCCTCAATAACAAGAATCTAGGAAATTGCTATATTTTTGCACATTAGGAATATAAATACCATGTTAAGAAGCAGGTACATAAAATTGATACAGCAATGTGCTCAATGTACTACTTACAGGAAGTTTGGTGAAGGCAGGATTGGTGACATGTTTCCCAAAGGCATCTTCTTGAAACTGTAGAAGCTGTACTACCAGCCCCGCCAAAGTTTTATTGGTAGGAGCATCTGCTTGAACATACTGCAAAATACAAATAAAGCCTTAATCTTAGTGAAATCTCTGCCAAGGAAAAGTGTTCACAATAACAAGATAGTATACTTAAACACAGTAAAAAAAAAAAAGCAGGAGAAACCCTGAACCTAAAGCAAATAGAGCCATTATTTACTGAAAAGGAAAAAAAGGTCAAAAAAGCAATGGTTATGCTTATACAATTAAACTATAGTGATATTCTTTCAAATTAATCTCTGAGGCAGAAAAAGCCTTTGACAAAATACAACACCCATTCCTAAAAAACACTAGAAAGGACAGGAATAAAAGGACTTTTCCTTAAAATAATAAGTATTTATTTAAAACCATCAGCAAGAAATCATCTTCAATGGGGATAAGTTAGAAGCCTTCCTTCCCTAAGATAAGGATAAAGAAAGAAATTAAGGAGTGAAACAAGGATGCTCATTATTACCACTATTATTTAATATTGTATTAGAACGCTAGCTTTAGCAATTAGAGAAGAAAAGAAATTGAAGGAATTAAAGTAGGCAATAAGGAAACTAAATCATCACTCTTTGCAGATGATATGAAGGCACACTTAGGGAATCCTAGAAAATCAACCAAAAAATTAGATGAAATAATCAATAACTTTAGCAAAGTTGCAGGATACAAAACAAACCCACACAAATCATCAGCATTTCTATATATTTCCAAGAAAGTTCAGCAGCAAGAGTTAGAAAGAGAAACTCTATTTAATTGGATTTAAAATTACTGTAGACACAACTCTGAGGTATCACCTCACACCTAGCAGATTGGCTAAAATGAAAGAAGGGGAGAGTAATGAATGCTGGAGGGGATGTGGCAAAATTGGGACATTAATGCATTGCTGGTGGAGTTGTGAACTGATCCAGCCATTCTGGCTGGCAATTTGGAATCATGCTCAAAGGGCTATAAAAGAATGCCTTCCCTTTGATCCAGCCATACCATTGCTGGGTTTGTACCCCAAAGAGATCATAGATAAACAGACTTATACGAAAATATTCATAGCTGCGCTTTTTGTGGTGGCAACAAATTGGAAAAGGAGGGTATGTCCTTCAATTGGGGAATGGCTGAACAAACTGTGGTATATGCGGGTGATGGAATACTATTGTGCTAAAAGGAATAATAAACTGGAGAAGTTCCAGGCAAACTGGAGAGACCTCCGGGAACTGATGCAGAGCGAAAGGAGCAGAGCCAGAAGAACATTGTACACAGAGACTGACATTCTGTGGTAAAATCGAATGTAATGGACCTCTGTACCAGCAGCAATACAATGACCCAGGACAATTCTGAGGGATTTATGGTAAAGAAAGCTACCCACATTCAGAGGAAGGACTGCAGGAGAGGAAACATATAAGAAAAACAACTGCTTGAACGCATGGGTCAGGGTGGACATGATTGGGGGTGTGGACTCGAAACTACCACACCAATGCAACTACCAACAATTTGGAAATTGGTCTTGATCAAGGACACATGACAAAACTAGTGGAAATGCGCATCGGCCATGGGTAGGGGGGGGCTTGAAGGGAAAAGGAGGAGCATGAATCATGTAACCATGTTAAAAATGAATATTAATAAATGTTAAAAAAAAAAAACTAAAAAAAAAAAATTACTGTAGACAATATAAAATTGGGAATCCATTTGCCAAGACAAATGCAGGAATTACATGAACACAATTACAAACCACTTTTCACAAAAATAAAGTTACATAAACAACTGGAAAAAATGTCAATTTGCTCATGGTTAGACTGAACTAATATAATAAAAATAACAATCCTACCTAATTTACTATTTACTAATTACCTAATTAATTTACTTATTCAGTGCCATAGCAACCAAACTATCAGAAAGCTATTTTATAGCACTAGAAAAATACCCAAAATTCATCAGGAAGAACAAAAGGTCAAGAACATCAAGGGAACTAATAAAAAAAAAAAAGTGAAGGATGGTAGCCTAGTGATACCAGCTCTTAAATTGTACTATAAAGCATTAATTATCAAAAGAATCTGGTACTGCCTAAGAAATAGAAAAATGGATCAATAGATTTGGGATAAATTACCTCAGCAATCTAGTGTTTGATAAACCCAAAGATTCCAGCTTTTGGGACAAGAACTCACTATTTGAAAAAAAACTGGGAAAACTGGAAAACAGTATGGCAAAACTTAGATCAGTCTCACACCTTTTATTTATAACAAGATTAAGGTCAAAATGGGTATGTGATTTAAACATAAAGAATGATAGTATAAGTAAATCAGGGTAACATGGAATAGTTTACCTGTCAGATCTATGGAGAATTTATGACCAAACAAGACATAGAGAACATTACAAGATGTAAAATGAATCATTTTGATTACATTAAATTTAAATGTTGTATAAACAAAATCAAGATTAGAAGGAAAACACCAAAATGAGGGAAAAATTATAACAAATTTCTCTCATAAAGATGTGTTTTCTCAAATATATAAACTACTAAGTCAAATTTATAAGAATCCAAGTCATTGTCCAATCGATAAAAAACATTGTACATAGTAACAGCAATATTGCAGAACAATCAAATGTAATAAGACTTTGCTACTAATCACAGCATGATGATCTAGAACAGTGATGGGCCAACTATCCCCCCTCGCCCAGATCCAGGGAATTGCTTAAGGCAGTGATGGGCAAACTAGAACCTGGATCTGGGCGAGGGGGAATAGTTTGCCCATCACCATTCTAGAACATTTCTGAGGGGCTTATGAAAAAGAATGCTATCCACCCTCAAAAGAAAGAACTGTTGGAGTAGGAATGCAGATAAATGCATATGATTATTACTTGTTTATTTGGTCATATGTTTGGGGGTTTTGGTTTTATAAGATTATTCACTTATAAAAATGAATAAAATGGAAATATTTTGCATGATAATACATGTATAATTCAGAGTGAATTGCTTGCCAGGTCCAGGAGAGGGGAGAGAAAAAGGGAGACTTCAGAAAATTTTGGTGGAAATTTGTTATTAAAATGAAAAACAAATCATATTTTTAAAGATTTAATCTCTAGTGATATTTCATTGATACAACAATTATTTAAGCTACCACCTTCCATTCCAAAGCAGGGGAAATTACTATAACTATGGGACAAATAATGAATAAATCATGATCTCTACTTCTGAGGTTTTTATAGTACATTAGGGTATATGGGGTGCTCCAGGAGGACTAGCATGTATGAGGGTTTACCAAGCACTTTTCAGGGTGGCTCATCCACCTTTAGTGTCCACCTTTTACTCAGCTCTCAACTACAGATCCAAGAAGCTGTAGAATTAAAGACCATACCCCAGTCAAACCATCTCCACAGACAAGATTAGCCAGCCTGAGGGGAACTGACAGACTTCAAATCCATTAGTGAGTTAGGGGTGGGGGGAATCTACCTCAAGCACCTGAAGATTCCCCCAGCAGAAGGAGTAGACAAGAACGATTTGTTCCAACAGCCACAAAGGTAGGTGAAGCAAGCTCTGGAACACTTAAGAGCTTGGTCAGACATGAAAGATGCCAAGGTCATTCACTGCATCCCAGGTTACCACAGCTGTCCTGACTTTTGTCTAGCTGCTGGCCTTCAATGACTCTAGAAGAGTGAGTCCAACAACTCTGTACAACTCAGCCTCACCTCACTTAAATCCAACTTAAATTCAAGTCAAGATATACCCTGAGATGTCATTGGTCCTCTTCAAAAACAAAGAAACATGTTACACAAATGGGGAGATCTACACAATAATATCAGGAAGTTATTGATAAGCACTAAATAGAGGAGATAAGAAATGCTTCAGGTTTTAGCAGAGATTATACTTGAAATGCTTAAGGGAATGCTCTCAGCAAGTAAAATTTGGCTAGGAGGTACAAATATGCCTTTATTCCCCAACTTCAAGCCCTAAGAAAAAAGAAATTAAGTCACTGACTTTAACAACTTAACAAAATTTTCCTTCCTTTTCAGGAAAAAAGGTTTGCAAAAGCTATCTGTCTTCACTTCCTATCTCCCTAAAGTAAAGCAAGCCAACGCAGCGCCAGTCACCATTCAACATTTCAATCTCAGTGTGTTTGTTTCTTTTACACTAAATGATTTTAAGTCAGACTGATGTGTGCAACAAGATAATAACAGCTGCACAGTGTACCATTACTGGAAAGCCACATGTTCATTAGACTGGAGACAACTTATTTTATGCTGTAGCCAATCATATATGTAACCTGAAATAAAAAGACAACTATTTTAAAAGCTTACAAAATTTTCAAGAAGTTGTGATTTGCTTAAATGCATTAGTTTTCCACAGTATAAATGGAACAGTTAGGCTATAATTAACTGCTGACAACTAGTATTTATAATTGAAATGCTTTATTTTCTCCCAAGCAATCTTCTCTAGCTTTCTAACAAGATTCTCTTTATCCTAACAGTTTCTTATAAAAACACAAATCAAAAGGCTAAATAAGTGTACATTTACCCCAAATCAGAAAGCTGATACTACAACTACCAATTTTATTAAGTCCTTGGTTATCAGAATGCAACCATATAAGCCACTTTTTTAAAGTTGCCTGCATTTCAAAAACTAAGTAAAATTAGAAAATAATTCTTCAAAAAGAAAATATTTACTATTACTTGTAAAGGAACAAGCAAACAAATCGAAACTGCAACACAAATGTCTGAAGAGTGTTTAAGGAAAATGGACAATTCTCTTTTTCTTCAGTTATTTTCCATTCTCAAAACAAGCTCAATGAATGTCTAGGAGCCTAAACTAAGAACTGGAAGGAATCTTAGATCATTAGGTAAAAAAAAATTTTTAATATATCATTTATTCAAGTGATTGCTAATATTACAAACTGTATATCATAGAAAGGTTCTTGGTTATCACTTGTCAGTCCGTAAAATCTACATGGCAAAACTTATGGATATACTTTTCAAAGCTAGAAAAAGAAATATGACATCTCTTATAACTAAGCTTTAAAGACCACAAGGCTCTTCCCTCTCCCTCTCATTAAAACATCTATGCCAGTGATGGCAAACCTATGACACGCATAGCCATTTTCGATGACAGGCGGCTACATATAGAGAAGTATGAGGCCGCATGCCAAGGATGAAATATTTGCTGTAGTGTAGTGTGTAGACGCTGCACTATAGATGACAATTCTACCTATATTAATTTACCTATTTTGGTTTATTAAATAGCTGTATATTAAAATTTATACATTTTTGTTATTTAAACTATAAATATCACAAAATTATGGCTTTTTTCTCGAAGTGACACACCACCTGAGTTGTGCTTGTTTTTTTGGCGAATTTTGACACACCAAGCTCAAAAGGTTGTCCATCGCTATCCTACGCTATTATCAATAAGTTGAATGTCTAGATTGTTAAATATCTGATTCTAGTCAGACTAATTTAACTACCCAATGACAAGAAATGAAAATTCATCTGCCAGAGCATATTGATCTATAAAAACTAGCATGTACCTCATTCCCAACCTACACGATGAAAAATTTAACATGAAAAGGCAGGCAATGGACATTATTTTTGTCTACATGTTATAAAGATTTTAACAGTTGTACTGATATTTATAACTAAACCAATAAAGCTTGTTTCACTTATCTTGCCAAAATCAAAATCTCAGGAAGAGGGGCACTAGGTATGTGGCCTCAAAACTCCCTATCTATGTGACCCTGGCCAAATCACTTAACCCCAAATACCTAGCCCTGACCACTTCTTTTCTATCTTAGAATCAATCCTTAGTATTCTAAGATGGAAGGTACAGGTTTGGAAAAAAAGTCTCTGGTATAATTTAATAATACCACCTGCCATTAGCAAGCATTTTTCAAAGTACTTTCATTATTTCATTTCATGATGTCCATCAAAATTATAAACTAAAATCATAAAATTAACAATTGTTTTAGATTTAGACAATATTTTCAATCAATCAGGTTAGGAAAAATATTACCAATTATATATACAGTTACCAAATAGACTGACACATTCAGCACTTTTCAAGCACTGCTCTGAGATATTAACTCTCCATTTGTAGGTATCTTGTCTCTCCAAACTACACTATAAAATCCTTAGAAGAGGGAACCATGACTTAGTCCCATTAGCATGATCTCCACTGTGTTCAAATAGAAGGTGATCAAATATCATTTGTTGCCCAAATGAAAATATCAACAGACTAATCTTTTAGTAGAATGTCACTCAATCTAGTTTAATACAAAAAATATTTGAATGGTCCAGTCCTCATAGAATATAAAGTCAAATGTACATTTTCAAAGCTGTTCTTACACCTAGTAAAAATGAAATAAAAGTATCAGTACTTAATTTAAAACAATTTAAGACATTAACAAGACCTTTTCTATAACTAGTCATTTTTTGTCCATTATATGTAACCTATTTCTAAACATTTTAATTTTATTGATTCCATATGTTTTTACAGCATATATTTCCAAATATATCCCTTGTTCTTCTCTACTAAGCCCTTATAACAAAGATTTAAAAGATAAAAAAAAGTTAACAATGTCTGACAGGATACACAATACTCCACAGGCACAGACTTCCACCTTTACAAAGAGATAGGAGGTAGATTTTCTTGACTCTTCTTGGAACCAAGCTTTAACTTTAATTTCAGGCCACAGGGCACACACTTGGGTATCTAGCTGCTTAGAATAATGAGATCTGCTGCACAACTTCCTCCCTAGAAAGGTACATCTGGGATCTGCCCTACAACCACTAAGCCACCTGAACAAAAACAACAGTTCTTCCAAGAGCATTGGAAGGAGGCAGTTCTGCTGGTGAGCATCAAAACTCTTTCCTGCCTCAAGTTCATCTTTAAGGGCTGTATCCCTAGCAGGTAGGTCAAAAGGATGGGGGAAATAATGGAAGAACACAGAATAGTGAAATGGAATAATAAGTAGTCTGGTCACAGACTCCTACCTATGTTTAACTGCGTGGTCTGCGAAACTCAAGAGTTTCAAGACTCTTTCAAGGATTCTATGAAGTCAAAGTTATTTTTATAGAGGCTAAGATCTTTTCATTTATAATACTACAAATATCAATATATAACCTATGTAAACAAAAGCATTAAATAATTCTTAAGAATGTAAAGGATCCCAATGATATAGACTCAATTGCATAAACATTACACTAGACTTACTGACTTTAACAAAAGTTCATTTCAACTTGGTAAAGATGGCAAATTATTTTCTCACACATATTAGGCTCATAAGATCATAAATCTAGAGATGAATGGGATGTTAAGAAGTGACCTATTCAAGTCCAATTATTTTAAAGATGAGGAAACCGACAAGAAGTTAAATGACTGTCCCAAAATCGCATATAGTTAAGTGGTGTTCAAATTGAGGTCCTGTAATTTCAAATTCAGGGCTCTTTCCACTGCAAATCTGTTGCAATGAATAATGAAGCTTAATAGTAAGCACTTATAAAAGCACTGAGTCCAAACCTATTTCCATCTGTGTACACTGTGATTACCAGGAGCTTCAGAGCTGCCACAACATTACCAAGTGAAATGAAATTAATACTTGTATACTTGACAAGAAGCATTTAACAATCATTAAGCTTTTAACTTCATAATTATTAACTTTCTCCTAGGTATTGGATGCATTTCCCAGAAGTTCAAAAAGAACAAACCAGCAGAGTTCTGTATGAATTTATACTTTTTAAAAAAACAAGTAGTGTGAAATGAAAATTTTATGATTATGATATAGAATCCTCTTTTTGTAGAGGGATGGAAATGACTGAAGAGAGGTCGGGGCATTTAAGTTCAAAATTTAAAACAAAATTTTAAAAATATCTAATTGAAAAAAACATTCTGTGCCTTTCTCTTTAGAAGTTTTTGTGCCTTTACATTGAGTTTGCACACTCCAAACAAAAATTTCTGACTAGTTTTACCAACTTCCCCCCTTTGACATACTTTCTACACCAAATGACAAAAAAAAAAAAATGTCTCAAAAAATAGACAAAAGTACAGTAAGTGCTAGACTTGGGAATCAGAAAAATCTGAATTCTAATCCTGCCTCTAGTGTCTCTTAGCTTAGAGACTCAAGGTAAGCTAATTAAGCTCATTAAGCTCTCAGACTCAGTTTCCCTATTGGTAAAATGGAAATAATAGAAGCTATCTCACCGGGTTATTGTTAGGTGTTGATAGAAGTACTTTGCATTTATAGTTAAAAAGAAAAGGTTTCAATCAGTCTATACACACTTAGACCAAATGTACAATAGTTTCCCATGTTCAGTGGACGGTCAAAAGTCTTTTTTTTTTTTCTTAAACAGCTTAAGTATGAAGTTACTCCTTTGTTGGGATGTTGAGAGAAAAAAGGCAGTCATGTGTTCCGTCCCTTTGGCAAGGGACTGGGCTCCCCCAGCTTAAGGGTGGCCCCCAAGGACACTCCCCAATCCACCAACTAAATAATAATCCCATCTCAGATCCTAGGCCTGTCAGAGGAAGGGGATGCAAAGGTTAGATAAGGGCCAGCCCATGCCCTCGTCAGGAAAGTGCAACAGGAGGCACTGGGGGAGGGTTGCTACCCTAGCTAGGGTGGGGGAGGAGGGAGGCACATCTGGGAAGACTTCCTGGAGGCGACGCTCGCGGCTTTTCCTTCACGCGTGGGTTGTGCCCGAGGCAAAACCTAGTCCACCGAGACACCCGCCACACATCTGATGAAGGGAAGGTTCCACAGGGGAGATGTAGAGGGGAAACCCAGGGGCCTCGGGCGGCCCTTTGTTGTCCCTCATGGCGGGGAGTGTGAGGGGGAAGGGCTGCGGGAGGAGGAGGGTTCGGCACCGCTGCTCCCTGCTCCCACCAACCCCCGGCGGGGGTCTCAATCCCTACCCTGGTCTCTAGGCCGCCTCCCGCGCGGACCCACCTTCTTATAGTGCTTGCCCAGCCAGACCCGCACCGAGTCCAGCTGGGAAACCGTCTCCGGGCTCTCCCAAAACTTGCCCGCTGGGCCCCCGTCCTTCCGCCGACACAGCGCCAGACCCACAGCCGTCGCCGCCGCGCCTCCTGGCCCTGCGCCGCCCGCCGCCGCCCCTGGGGCGCCGCTGCCCCCGCCGCCCGCCGCCGCGGCCATTGTCGCCGTTTGCTGTGCCCGCCGCCGCCGCCGTCTGCCTGGGGACTCACCGCCTGCGCGCGCACTTCCCAACTCCAGCGGGGCGGCCTCGCGCCAGCCTCGGCACCTCCCTCTCCTCCTCTTCCCTCCTCCCACTTCCTGCTCCTCAGGCCCAAGCTGGGCCCGCCCCTGATCGCTCTACGGCTCCTCTAGCATTGGGTCGTCGCGCGCACGTAGTACGCATGCGCTGAGCTGGCTCCTTATCCGCGGGATTTCCGGCTGTGCCCTTTTTTTTTT